>NC_056618.1:32234367-32574367 GCF_018340385.1 Cyprinus carpio
CAGCAAAAACAAGCACTGTGTTAAAATGAAAGTAAAAGTGTAATCTGACGATTTACAGACTGTTTTTTCTCCTAATGTCATTTAAACTACTTTATAAATATCTGACACTGATTATTGTTGTACTTCACTTTAAACCAGTCAGGATTGATTTTGTCTATCAAAGATGATTGTGAAATCGTGATACTCACTGTGTTTTTCTCTCTTAATGTAGTTTACTTCCTCATACGACAAAACAGACCCCGCTGTAATAGTTTCACTTTCATGAGTCACCTGACGAGGAGGAGTTTAGTGTCCAAAACAAACAATAAAGTCGAATTCATTCTGCCACAGCCTGAAATATAACAGCAGTTACAAAATGTTCTGAAAATCATCACTCTGCTGACAGAAACCACTTCACTGTTTCAACCCTACCTTTACTGTTCTCTTTCACTTGACGAGTCTGTTGTGACTGAGAGTTTAAAAGATTAAAAGATCATTATTTTTTCTGAATAAGGAAATCTGCCCATCTCTCTTTCATTCATATAATAGAAATAACATGGACCAATACACACATATAGATAAAGACACAGAAACATCCAGCAGCAACAGAGACACATGGTGACAATATACCATAAAACACACTACACCTACAGTAAATATGACACTCATAATATCTCACCTGGACTCCACAGAACGAGTCTTAAAAAAATGTGAAAACATTCATGGTTTCTCACCTCTTGCGTCTTATCTGTGTGTCATGTTTTTTCAGAGAGTTCATTCTGGAGGCCATGGTTTCACTAAACAAGCAGAATCAGAGTTGATCACAGAGTCAGTAGACTCATCTCAGTTAATTTCGCAAAGACCACCGCTGTTCACACAGTCAGTCCAAAGCAGTGACATGCACACATGAAAAACTATTCATCCTAACTTATTTACACGATCGATTATTCACAAACAGCAAAACAATTCAGACAAGCACTGTGGAAAATGAAAGTAACAAGTGTAATCTGACGATTTACAGACTTCGGGGTTATCTCCTTGATTTAACTACTTTATACATATCTGTACATGCTTATGGTTGTACTTCACTTTAAACCAGTCAGGATTGATTTGGCTATCAACGATGATTGTTAATCGTGCTACTCAACTGTGTTTCTCTTAATGTAGTTTACTTCCTCATACGACAAAACAGACCCCGCTGTAATAGTTTCACTTTCATGAGTCACCTGACAAGGAGGAGTTTAAGTGTCCAAAACAAACAATAAAGGGTTTAAAATCTTCTCTTGGAATTGAATTTCATTCTTTAATAATCAAACTTATAACCCATGAATTTATTTCCTCACAGATGTACTCTGAGTGTTGTTTAACTGTATTCACAGATGTACTCTGAGTGTTGATCAAATCAGACTTCCTCTTCCCTCTACAGGATACGAGTGAAATAGTTTAACAGTGTCAACAGAGGCGATTTTTTTTTTTTTATAGGGTGTACCACACGGGGTGTGTGTTTTTTTTTAGTGTGGGGAACAGAGTGTGTTTTTTATAAAAAGGGACTATAAAATGTTAAAACCAACAGCCTTGTGCATAATAGAGTGTGGTTGTGCCGTAGCCCGATCCTCGAAAGAGTCCCAGCTCTAAGGTCACTTTCTGACGCCGTCCCCTCCACTCTCTGTATAAACAAAAAACACCAAAAATAAATCCTCATAAAATATCAACTTTGATATTGTGAAATATATTTAACTGGCTTAAGATACAAAATAAATCACACAATACACACAGAAAAATGATGGGTTAAATAACCCAACTTGGGTTCATTTTTATACCCCCAACCGCTGAATCCGCAGAATAGCGGTAGTTAATTTGACCATAATTTGACCCAGCCATTTTTAACCCAACAGATGAGTTAAATATTGTACCCAAATTCTGGGTCAAATTAAATACAATTCTGGGTTGATTCAACTACATATTAAGATGGTAGAATTAACCCATATGCCAGATTAAGTCTAACACATTACACTACAATTTAAGAAAATAAATTGCAATAGACTACCCATATAAAACTGTGAAACTACAAACCTAGAACAGAATACATGCTAGATTTATGCATATATTATGCAATAAACACTTAATACAAGAACAAAACAATGAAATCTTTGAAAAAATTTATTATATTAATGTCGACAATCCAGTGGTAACTGTGCAGTTCACGTCAGGTGGAAGACATTCAGAGGCTAATAAGATACAATTTCGTGAACTGGCTGACACATTCAACAGGCCCACAGTCAGCACTCTTATGTGAACACATTTATTCCTAAATCTGCTTTTAAGAGCCATTAGCTCTACGTGGTCAAGCTAAGTATTCTAGTTTGAATACACTCAACCATTTTAGACTCCTCCTGGATTTCATATATCACATTCTCTGACTCTGCTATGACCCTCATCATCATAACGGTCTCTTTCAGAGCATTTCTGGGTAATCTGGACTCAGTAGTCTCTCTTAAAACATCTTACACTCAGAGATGATTTTGTGCTCAATCTCCTGAAATAATAGCAATATTCCAAACAATAAACCTGCATTCAGTCACAGAGAAGGTGAACCAAAGGATCAATACACAAGAGTTAAAGCATGAATACTAATAAACATCACTGAATTATATCAGACCTGCTAATCACTTCCACTGTATGCTCCAAACATCAGCGTCTACAGATACTGAGGTTAAAAGAGAGAGAGTTTGACTGGATTGGCTGTTTGTTAGATTGATGTTCATCTTTGTGCAGCAGTCAGGTTACATATGGATTCATCTTCTCTACTTTAGTGGACATTGATCTGCTTTATAGTGGCCTACAACTTATCTTACGTGTGTGCAGGAAAGTAAACATGACTATTACAGAGAGGATTTCACAGATTTTTTCATTTTTTTATACTTTTTACCCAGAGGATTATTGTGTTCACACACACCACACGACAGACACACACACACACACACACACACACACACACACACATACTCACACACACACACACACACACACACAAAAACACACACACACACACACACACACACACACACACACTGCTGTTTGTGATTCCGGTCCTTTATGTTGTTTGACTGTAGTTAAACAAATATTGAATATTTTTGTAAACAGGTGTAATGTATTTAATACACATCAGTAAATTAATGAATATCATAAATATCATATATATGTCTTAGTCCTGTAAACTAAAAAAAAACAAGATCAGCAGATGTGTCTCCCGAACTGAAGTGAATTGGAAGACCCATTGACCGGTCACTCTTCATGGACACACAGCTGGGTTCAGGAGATTCATTCTGACACAGACTGAAATATAACAGCAATACAAACTGTTTCTGAAAATCTCACTCTGCTCTGACAGAAACACCTTCACTGTTTCAAACTCCCTTTAATGTTCATCTTTCACTTGAGGAGTCTGTTGTGACTTGAGAGTTAAAAGATTAAAGTATTATTTTTCTATGAATAAAAGGAATCTGCCCCATGTGCTCTTTTCATTCATGTATTATAGAATAAAATGGACCAATACATACATATAGATAAAGACACAGAAACATCCAGCAGCAACAGAAACACCTGGAGACAATATCCATAACACACCAGACCTACAGTATATATGACACTCATAATATCTCACCTGGACTCAACAGAAGAGTCTAAAAAATGTGAAACATTTCAAGTTTTCTCACCTCTTGACTGTCTTTTATCTGTGTGTCATGTTTTTCAGAGAGATTCATTCTGGAGGCCATGGTTTCATCTAAAAAGCAGATCCAGATGTTGATCACAGAGTCAGTTATGAATCATCTCAGTTAATTTCTCAAATCCACCTCTGTCTCAACAGTCAGTCCACAGCAGTGACCTGCACACATGAAAAACTATTTCATCCTGACATTATTTACACAGAATCAGATTATTCACAAACAGCAAAACTAATTCAGACAAGCACTGTGTTAAAATGAAAGTAAAAGTGTAATCTGATGATTTACAGACTCTGTGTTTTATCTCCTAATGTCATTTAAACTACTTTAAAAATATCTGACACTGCTTATTGTTGTACTTCACTCAGCAAACCAGTCAGGATTGATTTTGGCTATCAAAGATGATTGTTAAATCATGATACTCACTGTGTTTTTCTCTCTTAATGTAGTTTACTTCCTCATACGACAAAACACACCTGCTGTAATAGTTTCACTTTCATGAGTCACCTGACGAGGAGGAGTTTAAGTGTCCAAAACAAACAATAAAGGTTTTAAAATCTTCACTTAGAATTGAATTTCATTCTTTAATATTAAAAGTTATAACCCATGAATTAATCCTCACAGATGTACTCTGAATGTTGTTTAACTGAATATATAACAAATCAATCAATCTGTATCAAATTAAACTTGCGGCTCTCTGTCAACTTCCTCGTCACTTCCTCCCTCTACAAGATACGAGTGAATAGTTTAACAGTGTCAACCCAACTTCAGGCACCAGGGTTGAATCAACGTGGAATTACCTTTCGATTTTGCAAATTGCATCAATGTTGAAATTATGACGTGGATTCACCGTCTGACCTCATCATCATGGGTGGAATTATGGTCGTTCTGGAGACGTTGGATTATTGTTGAATTAAGTGTTGATTTTGAAAAGTGAATCAAGGTGGATAACACAACATTGTTTCACCGTCGTACCCTTGCACCATGTATAAATACACAACTGTATGTTCAATTAGAGCCTAGTTTGCATTTAGATCAACACTGTAGTACATTATAAAGGCTAAAAATAAAATGACCGGCAGCAATGACTTTACAATCAACTTCAATAAACTACCACATGCTCAAAATTGTAAAACAGCAGTTTTATTTTGGAAACATACTGTATAAAACAGATGAAAATAATCCCAGACTTTATTTTGCAGAGTATGTATGGATGTATTGTTAAAAACCTGTAGAAGAAAAATCCAAATACAATAATATTTAAGGTTTTTTTTGTCAAATAAATTGGCATATTTTTGCATATAAATGCATATTTTGTGCTTGCAAGAGAAATCCTTGTACCTTTATGACTGAAACAAGCTGATTTTTTATTTTGGTGGAAAACTACGGTTTCTTTAAAAAACATGTTTTAGTAATGTGTCTCATTACAGGACATTTGTACATTTGTGCAGTGAAAATGTGTTGCACGGTTCTAGAAGGAAACCTTTAACCAGCGACGCTGTAAGGGGAGGGATGATTAGGACAATTCCAAGGGTCCAGTGTTGGGGGGGCACCACGGGGGTGATTTCTAACGGGGAACCCCCCGGTCTGTGTCTTTTTTTACCGTGGGGAATGCAGAATGTGATTTCTACCAAAAGGGACTATAAAATGTTAAAACCAACAGCCTCGTGCATATAGTGTAGTTGTGCTTCAGGTGATCCTGAAAGAGTCCCAGCTCTAGGTCCTTTCTGTTACTCTGTTTTTAATCAGAACACTAGAAATACAGTGTAGTAAAACAAGTAAAATCAAATTAAATACATTTTTATTAAACTAAGTAAAATCACAACCTATCACAAAAGCTCAATGAATCTCTAGCAGAAGTGACAGTGCAATGCAGCAGATGAACAATTCATTAGCAATGTGCCAGTAATAAGCTGGATCCTTGATGACTCTACAAGGGGAAAGAAGAAATGGTTTACTGAAAAGTTCTTAAAAACCAGGGTTTCATTTTATAGCATTTCTTTAAACCAGTGCTTCTCAAACTTTTTATACCAAGTACCACTTCAGAAAATATTTGTCTCTCTAAGTTCCACCATAATGACCAACATTAAATTTCAGCAGCGTAGTAGTCCTAACTATTCATCTACAGCTCTACAGTTCAAACATGAGGCAGTTTTATTCCTAATAAGAATATTTATTGTTGTCAGCCACTTTAACATTGTAAATACACAGTTTGAACATAACACTGCACTGTGCTTACATACAGGTGAATGAAAACTTAAAGTTTAAAATAAAATGTGTTATAACAAAAGTTACATAACTGTACTGTACTTAAATGTAAAAAAAAAACCTTACTCAAAGATTAAATTAAAATGTATTAACATTAATATTTAATTTAGTATTCCCTGCGTAATCACTATGTTAGAGGGGGCCTGACACTTTGAGAACCACTGCTTTAAACAATCCTAATTCAATTTTACATTTATTTTCATTAATTCATTTAAATTTTTTTACTTACTTATAAGGCCCTTAAAGGTTTAGCTCCTGCATACCTAACTAGTCTTCTACCACGCTACAACCCATCACGCTCCCTAAGGTCACAAAACGCTGGACTTTTGATAGTACCTAGGATAGCAAAGTCCACTAAAGGAGGTAGAGCTTTTTTCACATTTGTCTCCCAAACTCTGGAATAGCCTTCCTGATAATGTTCGGGGTTCAGACACACTCTCTCTGTTTTAAATCTAGATTAAAAACACACCTCTTTGGCCAAGCATTCAAATAATGCATCTCATAATTTGGACTGCAGTTATATCTGATCAAATGCGCATTATTATTCTTTAGCTTGGGTTAAACGAATTAATTTTACTTGGCTGGAACAGCAGCTACACTAATTATGTCTCTATTTGTTTCTCTGTTTAGGATTTACACAAGCTCCAGTCTGGATCCAGAACACCTGAGAAGAGATGATGCAACCCCTCAGAGGACCTCAGATGATGCTAACCCAGAGACAACATACAGAACTACCACATTTTGCTGTAAGTTTGATTGCATAATTGCTGTTAATAGTGTTAATCATCTGTTTGTTTACTATTTTCAAAAATAATAAAGATAGCGATTTTCTTACCTCATTTTGCCAGTATGTTTGTATGGAAGGTTTTTTAGCCATCATTTAAATAAATAAATTAAATTATTAAAATGAAAATTAAAACCAGATTAACGATTTCATTACAGAAAACTGTACACAAAATATGCAAAATATGTACAAAATTGAGAATGAAATTAAACAATTTCATTTTCACGGTGACATCCCTGTCAAATTGAAAAATAAAATGCAATTGATGATTTCACATTTCATTTTCAATACAGTCTCGAGGCAAGACTGCCAATATTAAAATGAAAAGCCAAACGTGAAAAAGAAACTACAAATACAGTTTTTACAAAGCTCTTTATTAACGCTCACGCAGTAATAGTGACACAATTCAAACTTAAATGTACATTTTACTTGTCGTTTTAATTCCTCTTTTATTTCACAGTTTTCATTTTCAAAGACAACCTGCATGCAAATTCTATGTTAATGAGTTAACATCGACAATTCAGCAAAGTTTTTTTTTTCTTTTCATGTAAACATATATATTATTTTCTCTATTTGTAATGTAATGGTCCAGACTGGTTTAAGTGGTTGAGCTGGACCAACAGACAACCAGGACTGTCTCCCAAAAACACAGAGAATGTATCCAAACTCAGGGTACAGAATAATTCATGCTTATAGCTTTTTCACTACTTTTGTTCAATATAACTGAACATTTTATTAATTTGTTTTAATAATCAGGCAAAATCAAAGGCGTCCTTCATTCTGAACATCCTCTTTCAATATTTTCTCCTGATATGGTTACACCACAGGGGTTACAGGTTCACAGAAGGCTACTATCTTCATCATTTCATCTAGGGTTTCTGATCTGTGTTCAACTAGAAGTGATGCAGAACTTGACCGCAGCATTGAGGAAACACAGAGAATGTGTCCAAACTCAGGGTACAGAATAATTCATGCTCCTCTTCAAGCAAGAGGTCTCCATGTTCAAAGCAAGTCCAGCACACTGAGCTTAATATTTTTATCATTCACATTTGAGAGAATAGTATCGGTATTTGGTGTCGAAAAATAAATGTTCTTTTCAGCTGGCTATTTTGTCATTTAGTATTTGCTGTTGAGGTATGATTTCTGTTTAGATAATATTTTTACAATTACATGTACATTTAACTTTAATGCTTTTCTATACAATATAAAGGATGTTGAATTTAACTTGCGTTACAGGTCTGCTTGAAATATCTTTACAAAGTTGATTTAACTGATGAAACTCATCAGGTATTTGTGTTACAATGAAAACTGTAAGAATCAGAATGTAAGCAATGGTGTTTACTCTGTAGTGTTAATGTCATTCGGTTTAATAAGGATTTTTTCATTCACTTTTTCTATAGAAGGGGTGTACAACAACATTTTATTTCTCATTCTACATAGAATTTTTAGGGGTACAAAGTTCAGTTTTTGAAAGACTGTAAAATAAATTACTGTATCACAAACACATCATATCCATCAGCAGGTACTGAAAAACTAAACTGAGTATTACTGCAGACTTCATAAACAAAAAAAATTGTTGTAATGTGACTAAAATCTATCTTCCCTGAGGCACACATTACTTGCCTCATATTTTTGCAAGATATATTTGTATGATGGGAGACAAACAAGTCCTAGTAACCTTTTTTAGTCTACATGGAAGACCAAGACCCAGTATCATTGATTTATAATGGTTTCTTTTGCTTTTGATGCGACGCACTGCTCATATGCATGAAAATTGATTTGATGGCTCCATTAAATTATGGAGGATGTATATGTAATTAATCATATTGATCTACTGTCACACAGATTTTAAATATAATGGCTAGTATTAACTGTAATCGGCAATTTCAGGTGATGTCAACATTACATGTCCACATATTTCAAATCTGATGTTGGGGCAATGTGCATTGTTGTAGTTAAGAACCTGCACCTTTTTGATACTGAACTTGTTTTTCCAATATTCTTGTGTATTCTGTAGATGGAGATTGGTGCTTCATGGTGGAATCGATGGTTTCAGCCGACTAATAGTTTATCTTTCTGTCTCCAAATAACCGAGCATCCACTGCAGTCTTAAAAAATATGTTAAAAATTTACACAAAATATGTGTTAAACAATTCATAACACATTTTGTGTTACTACAGACACATTGTGTGTAAATATTGTGCTTAACTGTTTACACAGTGTCTGTGTTAAACACATTTAAGCAGTACATATTGAAATAAAATGTATATTTATTTGCCTGTAGTCAAAGGGCGATGTTTACTGTATTTATGTAGTTTTTTTATTATGATGCCAATATAAAATAAGCTTTTGAGCGCGCAGGGAGAAAATACTGGATTGTGGGAATGTACGTGCTGTGAGCTTCTGCGCAGTGACGTTCTTTTTCAACCGTCGCTCCGACAGCCCTGTCAGACAATGCGCTCTCTGCCTCAGGTGAGTGAAAATAATTAAAATACATCTATAATAGAACATATTTTTCCCATCTTGCTTAAGAATGTTTTGTGTTAGTTGTCCAAGAAGTTTTTTTTTTTTTTTTTTACTTTTATTATTTTGTCTCCATGTTTCGTACCCCAAATACACGGGTGGCCTGTTAACTAAATGTCGGAGAGGCCCGAAAGTTTGTGCATTTGGTGCGGTTTTTGTAAAGTTGTGTTGGCAGAATGGTCAATAATAAATATTAAGCGAAAGACTTAAATATGTATTGCACTTTGAACATGAACCCATTAACGTTACCGTCCTTTTACAATTACTATGGAATGTTTCTTATTCAACAACGCGAACGTAACGTAATCGACCTTGTGCTCCATTTAGTGCTACCTGACTAACTTAGTCACTGACTATTTAAAATGTACATTTTTACTGTTATACACTGTTATTTGTTTTCTCATTGTGCGGTATATATACGGATATTTTTCCCCCTTTTTATTTAGATGATGGATTTCGAGGAACAAATTACAGTTAATCTAACAATTTTACACCGAGTGCTGGCAACTGTCTTCATAGACGGAAAGGAAACATGGAGAAAACTATTCACAGTTGGAAGTGTCAGAGAACTGATAGCCTCAGCTAAAACTGAGCTATCTCAACGAGTATCTCTTGATCGAATACTGAGATTTGACACAGATTTTCAAGAATTCATCGACACTGATGTGAATGCAGGAGTGCGGGAGCTTGACAAGTTTTCAAATATATTATATTGCAAGCAACAACCAGGACTCATTAGAAGGAAGTGTTTCAAACCATTACAGGTAAACCAATGATGTCTTTCACTCTTTATATTACTAGTGGTCAAAGTAAACATTTAAATAAATAAATGTTTTTGTCATTTCTTAGTGTCATCCAACAGATGCAGCTCGGACTGGCACCACACCTAGCTTGCGGACACTGCTTGAAGAAAAAGCCCCTACAATCCTGAGAGAACATGAAGAGACAAAGATGCTGTCTATTTCCTCAAGAAAGTTTCTTGTTAAAGCTGCTGTCAGTGACCTCGTAGAGAAACATGGACTGTGAGTATATGTGGTTGTTTAGCAGATGTAAGGTGTATTTGTTTGCAAATTAAATTAAATAACATTATATTTAAATAAGTTATACATTTTAATAAATTATAATTTTAATAAAACATTTATAAATAATTCCGTTAATTCAATAAATAAATGTAACAGTCTAAAGTACCAGTGTTAAGTCATTTTTTTTTATTTTTTTTTTTATGTTTGTCAATGTTTGTGTTAGAGCCATTTCTGCAACTGTATTCTTTTATTGACATTATTACAGACTGTGCTGCTGCTTTTGCTGCCCGCATGTATGCCTCTGCTAATGTAACTTACACTGATGTTCAAAAAAGTATAACCTGCACAAAAGAAGTCATTGATCGTGCCTTAGGTCACTTGCAAGAAAAGACTAATACTTTAGTAAAGAACGTGGCAGTTCCGGTAGATAGTACTGAAGTTCAAAGACTTATGAAAGATTTTGAGAGTACTAGAAACATGTTTAGTGACATAGATACACCATTTAAACTAACTAAGTACTTTTCTGACAATTTTTCCTTTGAGAAGCCAGCAGAAGTGTTTCTTGGTCACAGATTAGATACTGTAGTGTTAGAAAGAATGGGAAAAAAAGCCTGGTGTTAGTGCCTGTCACATGTCAGTACATCTCAGTAATTAACACAATTACATTTCTATTTAGCTGTGACAAAATGCAAAATATGTATATGCAGTCTTGTGGTGGACAGGGAAAAATGCATGATTATTGTGATGGTGCTCATTATTCTAAACATCCTCTTTACCGAAACCATTCCAATGCATTACAAATTCAGTTATACTTCAATGATTTTGAAACAACAAATCCTCTTGGAGCTAAAACAAAGATTCATAAAATGGGGGCCGTTTACTTTGCGTTACGAAATGTGCCTTCAGAGAACAATTCTGTACTTTCCGATATTCATTTATGTCTTTTATTTAATTCTGTTGATAAAGACATTTATGCTTTGAAAGAATTCTGGAACCGCTTTTAACAGACTTGAAAGAAATTGAGCAGAATGGTATAGAGGTCAAAATACTTGACAAATATCAATTACTTTATGGAATGCTTTGTTTGTTGACAGCAGACAATCTTGCCTGTCACTCTCTCTGTGGCTATGTGGAAAGTTTCTCTGCAAACAGATTTTGTCAATTTTGTTTAATTGACAAATCAAGTTCTCAGTATATTTTTGATGAAAATAACACCGAGAGATGTACAAGGGAAAACTATGCACACCATGTACAACTCAATGATGCAAGTGCAACTGGTGTCAAGCACAACTCATGCCTAAATAGCCTACAATATTTTTCATGTCACTGAGAATATTGGAGTGGACATTATGCATGATGTGCTAGAAGGAGTCGCACCTCTCGAGGTCAAATTGATGCTGCGGCATTTCATTTATGAGGAGAAATGTTTTTCTCTGGATCTATTAAATGACAGAATAGGAGCGTTTGACTATGGCTATGGAAATCAAAAAAATAAACCTAGTGTAATTGTCGATCTGAGGACATCTGAAAATGCTATTAAGCAGACTGCATCACAGATGTGGTGTTTACTACTAGTCTTGCCTTTTCTGTTAGGTGATTTAATTGATCCAAAGAGCCCACATTGGCATCTTTTCCTGTTGTTGCGGGAAATATGTGACATAATTTTTGCACCTGTTGTGTCAAAAGGGCTTGCTGCTTATCTTAAACAACTAATAAAAGATCACCATACACAATTCAAGTCTTTTTATCCTGATAGGAATCTAATTCCTAAACATCATTACATGACACATTACCCGAGTATTATGACTTTATTTGGACCTCTTTCCAAGTTGTGGTGCGTGAGGTTTGAAGCCAAACATCACCCTCTTAAGCAACAGGCCCAACTAGTATGCAACTTTCGAAATATTTCAAAAACGCTGGCTCATAAACATCAGATTCAGCAAATGTACCACTGGAAATTGAGCTCACCACTTAATTTTGAAATGACTGTGCCAAATGCTTTCCCAGTTGTGATTGCATCTTTGTATAAGGGTGCCAAATTGCTTGACAAGCTTAAGACAGACTCTCATTTTGAGACTCTCACTTATACCAGTTCAATTCATGTGACTAATAATATCAGTTTTTTTGGGAACAACATACCGGACAGGATGCGTTCTGACTTTAAAAGCAGATGAAAGGGCAGAACCATTATTTGGTGAAGTTATACACATTATTCCCCGAAGTGAAAGAGAATGTGCACTTATGTTCTTGAGAGTTTTAAATATTTAAATATTAAATATTTTAATGAACACCTTTTTTCCTTCAATGTCATCAGAACCAAAGATTTTGACATGGCAAAGCTGCCTGGTGACTTAATAGATTACAGACCTTTAGATATTGTATCATTTTGTGATCAGCAATATGTAACTCCTAAATACAAAATTTAGTTTTAAACATGTTAGTGGTTGAAACTGTTGAACACAATGTGTTTTGACCAGATTTGACAAAGAACATGTTGGTACACTTGAGAAAAAGTTCAGAAAATTTTGTAATTTGTATGTTGGAAACTGTTTCATACATATTTAACATTTTATTTGACTGTGCTTAACAGATATGAGTTTTATAATATTTGATGAATGTTTTTTATAAAGTGAGTTTTTATAATGTATGATGAATGTATTGAAATGCTCATTTCACAAGTTTATAGACAGTATACTGTAGTAAAAACATTTGAATGCATGTTGAAAAAGAAAACAAAATAAACAGTATATGAGCAGTGTCTAATGGTTTCTTGTGAGATTTCATAATAAAAGTACTCAAATTGTATACTGATTTAAAATTAAGAATTTTTATATTAACACATTAAACAATTGCTTAGTAACACACAGTTGTGTTAGATACATACAAAAAGAGCACATCAATGTGTTTACTTAAGCTGCACATTAATGTTATATTTAATAACACATTTTGTGTCTTGAATTTATCTAAACATGTGTTGTCTCTGAGCACACTCAGAAAAAAAAAAAATAACACACGTTCTGTTGTTTTCAACACATTTGTTCTAAGAGTGTGTGCTCAGCAACTTCATATCTGCTGTTAATCAATGGTATCCCATCAAGAGTCCGATCTGACAAAGGTGGGGAGAATATTGCAGTTGCTGAGTACATGGTGGCACACAGAGGAGAAAACAGGAATTCTCATATTACAGGAAGGAGTGTACACAACCAGAGGTAAATATTGAATAGGTTAAATGGTATAATACACCAGACTAAACATGATTCCCACAATTTGTTTTGTCTCAAATCTTAACTCTCTCCCCCACAGAATTGAGAGGCTTTGGAGAGATGTGTATGAACATGTTTTAAGCATGTTCTATCACATCTTCTACAACATGGAGACAGAGGGAGTACTCAATCCAGATTCTGAGATTGACATTCTTGCTCTTCGCTGGAGTTTTTTTTTTTTGCCTCAACTGCAGAGGCATCTTGTCTTCTTTAAATGTGTGTGGAAAGAGCAGCATATGAGATGTTGTGGGCAGGTAGTCTGTTGTGCTGCTTTGGTTAAGACACAGTGCCAACAATACTGATGACACCATTCAAGTAAGACATCAGACTATATATATATATACACATGCATCAGATTATATATGTATTATGGTGTGTATATATTTACCCCTTAAAGGGATTTTAAAGTTCACTTTAAAATGAAAATTCTGTCATCATAAACTCACCCTCATGTTGAACATGACTGTGTTTCTGTGTTCATTAACATGTCATCTGTTGATACAGTACAGCTATGAAATGAAATTGTAAATGAATATCAGTCTGTAGCAGGATTGCTACAGTTTTACTATAATAACATCATGGTTTATATAGGCCTTTATATATATATATATATATATATATATATATATATATATATATATATGTGTGTATATATTATATATATATATATATATATATATATATATACATATTTATCAGTTTTACTATAATAACATCATGGTTTATATATATATATGTGTGTGTGTATGTGTGTGTGTGTCATCTTTTCCTGGGACTCCAGCAGATCCTCAGTCAGATACAGTGAATATTTGACACAATAACACACACACAGAAGACTTTCTGCAGGTTTTAAAGTATTAACATGTCTTCATCTACCCTCACACTAATTAATGCCTTAAGAAAGTTTTAAATCAGAGCACAAAGTCTTAAATTCATAAAATGATGGCATTAAATGTTGGATGCTGCAAAAAGTGAATGAATCTCTTCCTCTGTGTTTTGTCTTGTTTTCCAAAACAAATATCAAACATCTTTCAATCAAGATATGTTTATTTATGATGCAAATGGAAAATGAAGTCTTGAAAGGATGTAATGAAATTAAATGAGTTTATACTTAAAACAACAACAAATATTGGTCAGTTATCAAAACTTCCCTTTTATTAATTTGTTAATTAAATGAAGTTGACTCTTTTTGCCAGATGGCAGATATTAGTTATTGTTTCAATCTCAAAATCACTTCAATCAAGGCTTCATATTTCATGTCATTGTGTATCTCCAGTAAATGTGTCTTTATTTAAGAATCTTTAGACATTTTCACTGAAAGACAGAAATACAGAAGTACAGAGCTTTTATGAGGAATTTTCTGAAGCGTGATGTGAAATTTTATTGTGTTTTTGTGGTGTGTGGTTGAACAGGGTTTCAGTGCGTTTTGTAAAATGAAGTAAAAAATTATGAATATCTGTTGAAAGTTGTATTTTCAAACTCTGAAATTATTATTATTACAACTGATTGTGTTTCTCTCCAGACGTTTACAGAACATATTTGGGTTTTTCATCATTTGTTCCTCAAATTTGATTAACCTGCTTAATAATCACCATGAGAAGAAGGACATCCTCAGGAGTGTGCAGCAATGGTGCACAGTTCCTCTACTGATCCAAACAGCATGCTCCACTCGACCGCAAAACTGCACATTTCACAGTATGTCAAGCACCTAAACAAACTGCTGAACACCAGTTCATCATTAAACAACTCCAGAGAAACGTCTTTAAAGCAGGCAGTAAAACACCCAGAGAGCCAGTGGTAACAATGAAGCCTGTGGATGTAAACCCAGCAGCACTGCTCTGAACACACTCCTAACTCATCACACCATTGAGAGAACTGTATTATGAAGAAGAAACAAACAAAGACTCGTCTTGCTCGTGGACAGCCAAAGATGGTTCCTCTGTCCACTTTTTCTGTAATCAGCGAGGCCCTGTCAGGTTCTTCTACTGCTCCACAAAGGTTTTTTATGTTTCCAGTGATTAAGGACTAACAAACCCCAGAATGCCATCCAAGACTTTATGGAAACAGAGCTCTTTAAGAGTGAACTCGAGGACACAAAGAAACGCTTGTCAATTTTCATTCAGTACTTGAATATTACTCAGTTTGAGTTCAATTTAAATGATTCTTCTTCACATTTCAAAAGCCATTTAATAGAAACCATTCATCTTTAATATAACCATATTATATAATTATTCATGTTTTTCATATAACCATTTAATGTATACTACTATTATTTTACTGTAATTATTTAATACTAATCATTTATTCATAATACTTGTTTTCCAAAAAGGCAAGGCACTAAAGACTGACTTTGCAGCTGTAATGTTTTTGTTTTAATTTGAGAATTTTGTTTGATAAAAGCACAAAGCTGTGAAATAATGGTTTAGACCTGTGTGAGTGGGACTCGAAGCCCGGTCCAATAAATGCATGAAAACATCTGATTGGCTGTCACATCATTTCCGCTCTTTGTCCAGCTGTTGAAATGCTTCAGTTTCATTGGCTGTCAGTGAATTACAACTATCGCGGCTGGCCAACAATGTGAGGTCTTGAAAATGTTTGTAATAACAAAACTAATCTGAATATCGGTCAATGTGATGTAAATCATGTGGTCTGAGAAAACACGTGCTGACTGTGTCCTCTAGACAAGTTTTAGACCGTTTTAAATCTCTCCATCAGACAACATCTAAAACACTCGGGCTTTTAAGACAAATACAAGCTGAAAATAATCATTTACTGGCAATCTGTTCTCTCCTCCATCTCTGATGAAATCGGTCAGGCGTCCTCTGCTTTTGAGTTGTTTTGAACTGTTTGAATGCTTTCGCTTCCTTAAACTTTCCACGGTTTAAAATGACATGATCACAAAAACCTACTTGTTTTCAGACACTGATGCTGTGTGTCATTACACTAAAAGTGTGTGTGCTAAAGACTAAAATACAGAAGTACAGGTGTGTTCCGGTCCTCCTCGAGCACTGCTAGAGCAGAACTATAGTCATCATTCATTCATAATCTTGTCTAACAGTAAACCATACTGATCTATAATCTAGATCAGTAAGTAAAAAACTCATTATGATTTATCAATAGCACTGTGAGAAAGAAGCCCTAAACACGCCCCCTAGTGACGCGTAGCAGACGTTATTTAGCCGCCAGTTAGAGCGACATTTCGTTCTGCGACAGCAGCAGGGAATTCTATCAGTAGTCAGTTGCTTAATGAACAAGGTCTGCTTTTAACATATTCTGAATTTCTCAATAAATTTATGATCCCTGTGAGGGCCAAGAGAATACTCTGTTACTTTGTGCAATCCCTGGCAGAGCTGGTATCAGTATTGCGAAATCCTGGATTCTCTCCTGTTAGCAGTGATCATCAAACTGATTTTTGTAGTGATTACAATATTTCTTAGGAGATATTAATATTGTAATAGCTAAATGTAGTATAAATATACTAGAAAAAACATTTTTTTTTAAAAAACAAACTTTTTACCATGTTCCAACAATGTTTTCGGGTCTACTAAATATGAACACGTTAACTGGAAAAAAGGTTATGGTCAATAACAAATAAGTTTTTATTATAAGATTAGAGAGGTATCCTATAAAATATTACACAAAAATTTACCTGTTAAGGAATTGCTCGAACGTTTCAATTTGAATATTGAAAATATCTGTGAATTCTGTAGCCAATGCCACATAGAATCTTGACCCATCCTATTAGTGATTGTAATTATTCAAAAATTTTAGGTTGAAATGGATCTAATTATCTAGATTGTTGGACAACTGTATACAAATGATCTGTATGATATTGCCATATCTTTTTGTATCAGGACAATGTCTCTTGATCAAAAAAGTACACATTTGCTTCTTACACCCAATTTGTATTTTGCTTTGAAAAATATCGCAGCATGTGAAAAAATTGTTATGAATTGTTCCAAATAACCGTTGTGTGTTTTCAACACATTTGTTCTTAGCGTGTGCTTGTGCTCAGCAACTCATATCTGCTGTAATCAGTATGGATCCATCAGACGTCCGATCTGACAAAGGGTGGAGAATCTGCAGTTGCCTGAGTAATGGTGGCACACGAGTAGGGAAAAAGGAATTCTCATGATTACAGGAAGGAGTGTACACAAACAGAGGTTCAACTATGAATAGGTTAAATGGTATCATACACCAGATAAACATGATTCATAATTTGTTCTTGGTCTCAAACTTCTAACTCTCTCCCCACAGGATTGAGAGGCTTTGGAGCGATGGGTATGAACGGTTTTAAGGATGTTCCTATCACATCTTCTTACTGAAGGTGACAGTTTGAGTACTCAATCCAAATATGAGATTGACATTTTGCTCTTACTGGAGTTTTTGCAACGGCTGACACACGGATCTTGGTATTCTCTGAAAGATTGCGAACAAGCACCGCATCAGAACAGCTGTCAGCCAGTCCCCTGTCAGCTTGGTTAGACACAGTCGCCAGCAATATGAGACATCAAGTAAGACATCAGGCTATATAATTATAGATATACAGCATCTGATCGTATGTATTATTATCGGTATATATTTCCCATGAACGGGATTTAAACTTACTTTA
The DNA here is from genome assembly GCF_018340385.1 of Cyprinus carpio. Lineage (NCBI taxonomy): Eukaryota > Metazoa > Chordata > Actinopteri > Cypriniformes > Cyprinidae > Cyprinus > Cyprinus carpio. The sequence goes on from NC_056618.1 coordinate 32,252,544, forward strand.
AAAGGAAAATTTGTCCATCATAAATCACCCTCCTGTTGACTGGACTGTGTTTCTGTGTTATGACACGTGATTTGTTGATCAGTACAGCTATGAAATGCATTGTAAAGACTACCGTCTGTCTAGCAGGATTGCTCCAGTTGACATAGGACACCTCATGGATTAGATATATCAAATCTAGTGTGTTATGTGTGTGTGTGTTCTTGTATGCTGTTATGTTGTTCTTGTAGAGAGGTTCTTCACTGCGTGTGTTCTTTGCTGTCCTATTTTTCCTGAGACTCAAGCAGAGCACGTCAGAGCCAGTGAATATTGGGGACACAGTACACAGAGAGAGAAGACGTTCTGCAGGTTTTAAAGTTTACATGTCTGATCTACATAACACTAATAATGGCCTTAAGAGGTTTTAAATCAGGCACAATGTCTTCAATTCTAAAATGGGGCATCTAAATGTTGGATGCTGCAAAAAGTGACTGAATCTCTTCCTCTGTGTTTTGTCTTGTTTTCCAAAACAAACATCAAACATCTTTCAATCAAGATATGTTTATTTATTATTTATTATATTATTTATTTATAATTGGTGTCCTCTAAACACAGACAAATTCAATTCAATATTTTCCCTCTGTGTTTTGTTACGCCATATCGTTAAGTAAGTTTCGGAACGACTATCTGATCAATGTCAAAGATGCACCATCTCTGTTTTGAGCCTCTTGTGCACATGCTCTGGAGTTGTATCGGTTTGAATCCATACTGGACTCATATCATCGCAGTAACCTCTGGGTTTGTGGCGCCCGGTTGGCCGCGACCCTAGGATTTGTTACTGGGGGAGTAACTACTGAAGGTGAGTCAAGATATGAAGCATTTATGTTACTAGCAGCAACGCTGCAAGAATTTGTATCTTAAAGATTTGGAAGAATGACACCCCCCCCAGCCAAAAATATTGGGCTAATGAACTCCTGTCGTACTGCACAGAACAAATTCTCTACATTCTATTCGAGGAAAATAGTGACTTTGAACTGATTTGGACTCCTTTCTGAAAATTTTGTATACCCAACTGACTGCACACAGACTAGATGTAAAATCTATGTTTATTACTGTTTATCTTTATCGTTATGATTATGATAATTTCGCTGTGGAGAGAGGTTTTTTTTGTTTTTTGTTTTTTTTTTTTTTTTTTTTAAAATAATTAATGAATTAACATTATTTATTTTTTAAAATTTTCGTTTTCTGTTTAAAATGTAATAAAATATAAATAATAAGCATAAATTACAACTATAATAAAAGCATAAAAAATTTGTTTATTTATGATTTTTTGCAACAGGGAAAATGAAACCAAAACAAAAAATAAGTCTTTTCTTCTTGAAAAATGTGTTAATTAATAAAAAAATAAAATTTAAAACAAAGTTGTTATAACTTTTTAAAACAAACAACCAAATATTTGTCAAGGTTGAGTTTTATCCAAAAACTTCCCTTTTATTAATTTGTAATAATTAAATGAAGTTTTAAACAGTGGGACTCATTTTGCCCAGATGGCAGTAGATCATAGTTATTGTTTCGCAATCTCCAAAATTCACTTCAAATACTCAAAGGCTTCATATTTCATGTTCATTGTGTATCTCCAGTATATAAATGTGTCTCTTTTATTTTATCAAAATCTTTTAGACCTTTTCACTGAGAAAAACAAGACCAGAAATAGAAAGAAATACCAGAGGAAGAACAGCACTTTTCTGCAGCATGATCTGAACGTACAGTAAAATATTCTAGTGTCTGGGAGCAGAGGGTTTCAGTGCGTTTTGTAAAATGAAGTAAAAAATTATGAATATCTGTTGAAAGTTGTATTTTCAAACTCTAAATTATTATTTATTACAACTGATTGTGTTTCTCTCCAGACAGTTTTTACAGAACACATATTGGGTTTGTTTTTGTTCTTCCATCCATCTTGTTTCCCTCAAAATTGATTAATCCTGCTTAAATAAATCACATGGTTAGGAGGGAAAGAAGGACATCCTCAGGAGTGTGCATGCAATGGTCCACAGTTCCCTCTACTGATACCAAACAGCATGCTCCACTCGAGCACAAAAACTGCACATTTACTTTTTCACAGTATGTAAATGAACTGAATGATGTGCTGAAGTTCATTTTTTAATTAATCAAGTGAAGAGTATTTAAAGCAGGCAGTAAAAACACCCAGAGAGCCAGTGGTAACAATGAAGCCTGTGGATGTAAACCCAGGCAGCACTGCTCTGAACACACTCCTAACTCATCACACCATTGAGAGAACTGTATTATGAAGAAGAAACAAACAAAGACTTGTCTTGCTCGTGAACAGCCAAAGATGATTCCTCTGTCCACTTTTTCTGTAATCAGCGAGGCCCTGTCAGGTTCTTCTACTGCTCCACAAAGGTTTTTTATGTTTCCAGTGATTAAGGACTAACAAAAACCCAGGATTGCATTCAAGGACTTTATGGAAACGGAGCTCTTTAAGAGTGAATTTGAGGACACAAAGAAACGCTGGAGGAGAGAGGACAGCTAAAACACAAAAGACCCGGAGCTGAACACGTTGGTCACTTGTGCAGATTTTGTGAAATAGACCAGAAGCAGGGTCCAAACAGTCCTCACATACACACAGGCTTTCCTGAGAAATATGTTCAGTGTCCTGCTAAAGTCTTCTCTATTCACCAACCTCAGGACATTCAGAAAGAGAAGACCTGCAAAGAGTTTCAAGAGTCTGGAAAGACAGAGATCTGATTGGCTGTTACATCATTTCCGCTCTTTGTCCAGCTGTTGAAATGATTCAGTTTCATTGGCTGTCAGTGAATTACAACTATCTGCGGCTGGCCAACAATGTGAGGTCTTGAAATGTTGTAATAACAAAACTAATCTGAATATCGGTCAATGTGATGTAAATCATGTGGTCTGAGAAAACACGTGCTGACTGTGTCCTCTAGACAAGTTTTAGACCGTTTTAATCTCTCCATCAGACAACATCTAAACACTCGAGCTTTTAAGACAAATACAAGCTGAAAATAATCATTTACTGACATCTATTCTCTCCTCCATCTCTGATGAAATCGCTCAGGCTTTCTCTGCTTTTGAGTTGTTTTGAACTGTTTGAATGCTTTCGCTTCCTTAAACCTTCCATGGTTTAAAATGATGTGATCACAAAAACCTGTTTTCACTTTTAAGTTTTTTTTTTATTTGAATTTTATTGTTTAAATTAGAAATCAATAATTGATTATTATTTTACTGCTCAGACCTCCTCGTGCCCCAAACATTGAAACCCCTTCAGACAGACTCAGCTCTTACTCTATAAAGTGTAAAGTGTCATTTCTAATCACTCAGACACTGATGCTGTGTGTCATTACACTTAAAGTGTTCATGAAGACTAAAATACAGAAGTACCGGTGTGTTACGGTCCTCCTCGAGCACTGCTAGAGCAGAACTATAGTCATCATTCATTCATAATCTTACTTGTCTAACAGTAATACTCATTTCTGATTTATCAAAAGCACTGTGAGAAAGCCCTGACCACGCCCCCTAGTGACGCGGAGCAGACGTAGCGCAGTTAGGAGCGGACATTTCGTCTCGACAGCAGCAGGGTACAAATCTGGACTGTTTATTCTACTTTGTGTATGTTTTACCAGTGTGTAAATGATCACGGATCAGTTTCCAGATATATTGTGTATTTGTAATCTATATTACTGTTCTGAATGTCGATAATTGCCCGTAGATTGAACGCATTTTTAAACTGCGTCACAAACGCAAGTGAAACCAAATGCTTTTTGGATTAGAGCTTGATAATAAGTGTATTTCTATTCAAATACAAATGATTATGTTCACTTCTTAGTTACATATCACCCGGTTTGTTCAATATTGTTTGAAATGTCACACTTGATGACTGCTTGTAAACACACCACCATCTTGGCTGCACTACACCTGAACCCTGAGCGTCCCATACACTCGTATAAACACCATCTAGTGCTCTGATATTTTACTACAACAACCCCTACAACTGATAACAGACTGCTGACTGAACTGATTGAACAGCGGTTATACAAACACTTACAGTAGCCTAAACACACACACACAACCTTCACCCTCTATTGAAGTGGGTTGATGACGTTTCACTATAATTAAATTCTATAGTTGTAGAATACAACTATAATTCACTATAGTTGTCTGAAAAGTATAACTGTAGTTATCTAGAAATAAAACGTTTGTAGAAAAGATTAACATCACCCATGACTGACGTATGGATCAGGAGTGTGTTTTCTCATTCAACAATGTAACGCGCAGCTTAGAGGGAACATTACAGATTTATCATTGGAGAAATTAACTGGTTAATCCTGACTGTTTCTGGAAACCTCATGAACTTTGTGACACAAACATCAAACACATTTGTTTAACAATAAAGAACTGACGTTCATGACATCACACATCGAGCTGGAAATGTGTCCTGCTGTGTTCAGTGATGAATGTGACAGAGGCGACTCTCTGCTGGTACAAGAAAGAGTTTAATCTCATCCGTCAGTGTCTCTGATCTCAACAACAGCTTCTCTCGTCCTCTGGAGGTGAATTATCAGGACATCAACATCTACAGCTGTGTGCTGAACAATTCAATCAGCAACCAGACCAAACACCTCAACATCTCTGAACTCTGTCAACCGTGTCCAGGTATGCAGCGACCACAGCAGCAAAAATTACCTGATTAAAATATAGATCAGAGAAACATATGGAAATTTAAAACTAGTTCTGAAATATCTCAAATATGATTATTGTTAGACACAGCTGTCTGTAATTCTATGTACTGAAGGGACTAACACTATTATTTCCAAACAGTATGTTTTGGTATCACACCAATGATTTCTTTTTGTTTGTTACAGTAATTAATCTTTATAAATCAGGGGCTCTAACTATAATGTCTCTGGTTGCTCAATATTACCTTGGTTCCCTGAGATGAGGGAACGAGACATTGCATCAGTAACTGACGATATGAGAAAGATTTTTCTTAGAGAACACTGACCTCTTATTGAATCATAGCAGTTTAAGTACACTGTCTGAATGACAAGACTATTGCATCCACAATCCAGTGGGACAGTCTCTGTATAGAGACACCAAAACAAACAAAGAGCTGTTTAGAAAACCAACTGACAAAAACTAGTTCTGAAATATCTCAAATGTGATTGTTGTTAGACACAGCTGTCTGTAATTCTATGTACTGATAGGACTAACACTATTCTTTCTCATCAGAATGTTTTGGTATCTCACCAATGATTTATTTTTGTTTCCCACATGGAAAGAACCTTCATGAGGATATATGCGCATATATGAAACCTATATGCAGTGGTTTCCAGAATGTGGTTTCCTCACATTACAATCCAGACATCCCTTCTCAACCAGCAATAAAATCATTATTATACAATCTTGTTAAGTGACTGTTAATAACTATTGATAATAACTATTCAAATTTTAAGGACCCCCCACTGACCCAACCATGGACTCCAGCAGCGTGTCTGAAGGTACAGTGTGTGTGGGTCTGTTACTTGTGCTTCCACAAGCTTCACTTCATTTATTAGGATTGAGCTTCAGTTTTGGTTATACAGTAGCTCTTTGTTTTCAAGTGATGGACATTGTCCATAAAGGATAGCAGTTTTTATAAGAGTCCTTCTCTCTGACACTAATGTGTGACGGGGTCCAGTTCTTCTGCCAACCACAGAACCAGTCTTCCTCACCAGCTGTGTGATGCTCCTCTTTTATTATTATTAACTGCACACAAGAATTCTAAACAGATTTTAATATTGAAGCATAATAATAACGGCAAGTATTAGCTACAGTTGATACAGACTGTGTACACATTTAGACATTTTAAACATTTTTCTTAGACATATTTTATATATTTTTTATATTTTATTTATACCCAGAAGTCTAATAGACAAAAAAGGTATGTTTTAGCTATAAACAGTAGAGTCCAGTGTGGAAAGTGAAAATGTCTTCTCTTTCATTATAATGAAATTGGATCTTACCTGTTTATTATCTTATATTCTATTACAGTGTACAAAACAGTTGTTTTATCAACAAAAAGGAACACTTCAACAATATTATCATAGGCCTATCAACACTGAAATCAGAGTTTCATTTTACAGTAAATACAGTCAATAATTGAGGCACAAGATGGGACTTGCTGCATTTGATTGAAAGCACATTTGTGGTGCTAAGTTTTGTGTTTAATGAAAATAGCTCACTATCACGTTGAAAACAAGGTGGATAAGCTCTGCTGTTTACACAGTCATTATCACGGTATAACTGTGAAGACTGTGACTGAGCAACCAGAATCTGGCGTTTCAGAGAGCCATGTAATACAAACAAATTAAACTGAGTATCAACAGCTATCAGTTCTTTTCAATTCCTCGATTTCAAACCCTACTCCGGTCTAAAATTAGGAAGTTGATGGGATAGGTATATATTACATCCACCTAACTTGGTATGAAATACTATATTTGTAGTAATGGTGTGATTGCAGGGTGGTTTGGGGTTATGAGAGGAACAGAGGAACAGTCTCCAGGAGATTCAACAGTCACCCAGATGAGAGGAGTCCTTTGGAGATTAATGATGAAGAATCATGACCAACTTATAACACTTGTTAGCCAATCTAATGATGACTAAATAAACACAATCATTTAGGTCAGGGGTCTTTGGGGCTGGACTGGACACCATGACTGTGTGTTTGGATCTGATCTTGTAACCTATTTGTGGTGGGTGGGTTACAATGTATCTATGTAAAGTATATGTACTATATATGTATGTGTATATACTTGTGTAAAAACACTGGGAACATATTTCTTTTCTAGAAGCTCTTTGTTATGAAATGTGGCAGTCAATGAAAGCGCACTACAAAGGAGAGCATAACGAAAACTGTTTTAATAATGAACACTACAGGGAACAACACCACACTCTACTGCAAATGAGGATGAACAGAGAACTCAGTTTATATACAGAGCAAACAAAGGGAACTAATGAGTTAATGAGACGCTTTGTCGTTTTGCTCTACAACGTAAATTACACACATGTACTTTGAATCTTTTATTATTATTATTATTATTATTATTATTATTAACCTTTGGGGTGTGAGTTGTACAAAAAATTGTCCAAAAAGTACCAAGTTATGTTCACACAAATCGTATTTAAAAAAAAAAAAAAAAAAATATGAAAAAATATATTTTAAAAATATAAATATGAAAATGTGTTAGATCTATAGCAGGGTTCTCCAGCCCTGCTCCTGGAGAGCTACTGTCCTGCAGATTTCAGCTCCAACCCCAATCAAACACACCTGAAACAGCTAATCAAGGTGTTCATGGCTACTTGATAATTAAAGACAGGTGTGTTGGAGCTGAAGTCTGCAGGATGCTAGCTCTCCAGGAGCAGGGTTGAAGATCCCTGGTCTATAGGGTTTAGCTCAGGGGTTCTCAAGTCTGGCCCTCAAGGTTTAGCTCCAACCCTAATCAAACACACCTGAAGCAGCTAATCAAGGTCTTCAGGATCACTAGAAAGTTACTGGCAGGTGAGTTTGATCTAGATTGAAGCTGAACTTCAGGAATGTGTACCTCGAGGGCCAGAGAACTTCTAGTTTAGCTGATTAGCAAAGGAAGTCACAACATTTAAAAGTGTGAAAAGAACTTGCTTTTTAATATCTAATAACGGATATTTCCCCTGGTATTCTAATATTGAAGAAGAAAAAAGATGCTACTGAACAGTTAATAATCTCTGTGATGTCTGTGAACACCTGTCAGTGGTGTTGTTTGTGAGTTAATTCAAAGTGTTACCTTCAAGCCAACTGATGGTTTAGAAGTAGTTCAACTTTTAACAGAAGTGTTGAAAAATATGAAGTCATGCAAAGCAATGCTTTTAAACCTACATTTTGATTGTATACACGGGTTCTTCATGTGTATTCATGTGATTTACATGAACACATTTTATGTTATTTTATTCTGGGGGGAAAAATTTTCATGAATTGTCAAGTAGATGTCTGCAGTGATCCACACATGCTGCTCATACAGACTAGTGTTTCACAAGCAGAGGAAATCAAGATGAAAACATTTCCATTATTATTATTATTATTATTATATAAGTTCACTCTCAACGTGTCAGCCAAGATGTATATCTGCTACCCATGCATCAGGGTGACAGAAGATGTCCAGATGAGTCTTCAGTCCTGGGTGCCATTTACGAATCTCCTGAGAGTCTGGTCCTGCACAGACAGATAATAACACACACACACATAGACACACACACACACACACACAGAGAGAGAGAGAGAGAGAATATGCAACTTCTTCAAGGCTGGGTTGTTCAAACCCAAGCTCTAATCAGGAGCTCTTCCCAAACACCCAGAAGTGCACTCTGTATCTGAACCCATCTGCCTCTCGTATCTCAGCTTTCTGAATTAAGAAAGGCAACCGTGAATCTCCTGGAAAGTACTTTGAGCTCTCCCAGAGAGTACTAAGTGCTTATGGAAAATGTATTTTGCAGGCAAAGATGACCCTAGGGCAGAATAGGATGTCATGTTTAAGAGTCTCTTGTGAATAACCTATACCCCACTGTTAGGAAACCACTCATACTTGTGGTAGATGTTGACTGTATGTCTAAAGGAGAACTGAGGCAGCTTGCAGTGTGATCCTGGGACAGTGAGAGGACAGGCACAAATAGGAAAGACAGAGAGACAGATACATCTGTGCTTGAATCAGGAAATGACAGTAAGACTCCTCTTCAATCTGAAGTGTCAGAACTTCCCCAGAACAGGTTTGTCCATCCCAGCAGTCTCCAGCAGAGCACCCAGAGCCCCAGGTTCTCAGGTTACAGGAGACATAACAGTCACAGACATGACCCCAGAAAGAAGAGCAGACAGTGGGAGGACAGAGAGCAAAGACAGAAGAAGGACAGAGATGGCTGTGAGAATGGCTATAAACAGTGTATTCATTACAGAAGTAGGAAATCTAGAGGAACTGAAAGTAAGGATGCTGAGATCCAGCACATACTTCTTAAAGCCCTCAAAGTCCTCAAGTCAGAAGAGAACACCTCCAATGAAAGAGACCTGGGCCCGTATTTATCAAGCCTCTGAGAATTACTCACAAGAACGCTGCTAGGAATTGACTTAAGAGTAAAAAAAAAAATTGTTGGCTCAAAGCTGCACTTAAAGTTAGTTATCAAGTATCTCAGTCGTAATTTATGTGAAGTGTAGGACTAAATCTTAAGTGTCAGTCTTCACGACACTTTGCTGTGCCACAAACGGGATTTTGGCTGACGACACAGACCAGTCACTGGATAGATTTCCTTATTTAAGGATATTCTCAGATAAATTCACATTGAATGGTGACATTTCTAAGAGGAGTTTACATCCAACACACATTTGACAATAAAGATGTTTCAAGAGAATACAGTATGGCAAGGAAATTAAGCCTCATCACAACCTTTAGTTTAGTTTTGTGCCCATAGACGATAGTATCATGTCTTATTATTTATAAATGATAATTATAATTATTATTATCCATCAAAAATAGACTAGGCGCCTATCTTCAGTGATGTAGCATGGAGAGCCACTAATGGGACGCTTCAGAAATGTGGTAACATATAAACACAAGTATTGACGAGAGTGTCTGCGATCAGCTCCGGTGTCCGTGTCAGAGACGTAAAGCAGACGTGTGCAGTGTAAATAAGTGGTTATGAATAAGAGATTTATCCATCATACAGTGTAAGCTTCACAACGGGAGTGTTTTTTAAAGAGCATAATACTCACACTAGACTGAAGTCTGTTATGATGTTCTTTGGTAATGTAAATGTTCTTTGCTCGTTTTCTGTTTGAATAACTGAGGAAATGTAACCGTTTGATTAATTGCTCATCATCAAATAATTCAAAAGCATTCTTCCTCTACAGAAAGATTTGTGCATGTCTCTGTCTCCTCGTGTCATCACAAGCCCCTACTGGCAACTCCTCCAAACCACTTGAGAGAGCTCTCGAGCTGTCTGGGAGAGTAAGAGTGATTCTTAGCTTTAATAAATTTGATAAATTGATTTTATCATTAAGTTTAAAAGTAGTTGTAAATGTAATATTCTCAGCACTTAAGACTAAAATGGCACTTTGAGAAGCTTGATAAATACAGCCCTGGTCTTCTCAGCATAAGCAGGTCGGGGCCCCTCTCCCTCCACCTAACATCTGTATGTGGACAAGAGCCACGGGGAAAGAGGGGTACCCCAAAACTAATAGGGTCTATCAGTGACACCCAGACCTTGTATCACATCAGACATCACCTTCAAACAAAGAAGGGTTCTTTACTTTCCATTCCAGTTCTGTTTTCCAGTTTAGACTTTCCAATCAGTGTCTATAACATACAACTTTATGATTTTCCCCACTGTTGCCAACTTCAGAATTGTGATTATTAGAAAATAAAGGAAAATAAGGGATGCTCAAAATATTTGTACTGTTTGTTTTGCTTAATCTATTTATGTTACATTTTTCAAAACAAATAAATAAAAAATAAAATCTCAATGTCAAAAAAAAAAAAAAAAAATCATTGAGTAATTTGTATCATTATAGAATTGTGTCTGCACAAGTAGTGTAGTGCAACATCTTACACAAAAATGTTTCATCATGTTTGGACTTGAAGTGTTAATAACATTCCCAAAAGTATTCTGGTTGTGGTTTGGAAAGTGAAAATGCACCGGTAAAACTTAAGTGACACTTTTCTAAATGTGTGTTTGGACTATGCAAATAAGTTTCACAGGAGGAAAGAAGGGAGGGTCACACACAGCTCTGATAAAGCAACACCCAACGTAATCACTTATGCACTTAAATCAACTTATCCACTTTATTACTTTATTACTTTTGCTTTTTCATTCATGGTTTTTATTTAGTAGTTATTGATTACATCTGTTTATCTATTCTTAATACAACTAATTTTATTACTCTTGTGTCTTCCTTGTGTTAATGATACAGAAAGAGGCTCTACAAGTTAGGTTTCCCACCAATTTTTCTTATGTGATGTACTCATAACCACACCTTAAGTGACATGTGATCCAAAAATCATAACCTCAACAGTGACATGTACCCATCACTGCACTATTTCACCTCCCTAAGGTGATGAAAGCAAATTCACTACAATATCAGCATTTGTCCAGGTGACAGTCTTGTTCAGGACGTGTTGTTTCTGATTCAGTTGTTTGGAGCTTGTGGAGTTTCCACTGTCAAATACTGTATAATAAAGAGAAAGAGAAAATACACTGAGATCTGCTTTAATACAAGATAATAAATGAAAGCACTGACTCAATAACTCAGTGGTTCTCAACTCCAGGCCTCGGGACCCACTGCTCTGCACATTTTGAATGTTTCTGAATCTGACACACTCAGTTCAGTTCATGGATCTCTCTCCTAATGAGCTGATGATCTGAATCAGGTGTGATAAATAAGGGAGACAAACAAAATGTGCAGAGCAGTGGGTCCCGAGGACTGGAGTTGAGAACCACTGCAATAACTTACTCTAGCTTCTTCAGTTTACAGTGTGGATCCTCCAGTAGAGCAGAGAGCAGCTTCTTTCCTGAGTCTCCTGGTTTATTAAGTCTCAGATTCAGTTCTGTCAGGTGTGAGGAGTTTGATCTCAGAGCTGAAATCAGAGCAGAACAGCCTTCCTCTCCAATACTGCAGTCCCACAGCCTGCAGAGAGTGAAGAACATGAATGATCTCTGAAACTGTGTTTAAGTTTTAGTGTGAGAGTGTGTTTATGTGTGTGTTTGTATGAGCACTACTTTTTTTATACACCAGGATCAGTGCTATAGAGATTTTAACTTGCCAGCAGCTAAAACATTAATTTAAATGCACTCTACACACATGATTCCTGATTGTGAAGCTGAACTAGTTTATAACAGTATATAGGTGATGTTAAAATAAGAGTAACATTATAGTGTAACTATGACATATATTTTACTTGCGCTTCTTTAAAGTTCACTTAATTTGGATCGAGTTTAAATTTTATTGTAGCTCTATGTTTAATCTGACTCTAATTTTCAAGTGATCATTAAATTTAGAATGTGTTTCTAATTATTAACTAATCACAGATATTGGTTAAAATTAATTGAGATATCTGATTATTCTGGACTTCCTATCCATTTGTAAATTTTATGGGTCTTGCTTCTGGTCTCATTTCCTTCCAGCTATTTTTAGCTGTACAGAACAGCTTGTATTGCTGCTTGATATTACAAATTGGTGTGTCTTACCATATTATTTTAATGTATTATCTTAATTATGAACACACACTGTTTGCAGAGATCAAAGCTTAATCTAGCTCAGGACTGTTTTGATTATCATAACCCAGTAAAGTATTTTAAGAGTGATTACTCTACCAGTCAAAACTTTTTGAACGGGAACGTTAAGATTTGTAATGTTTTTTAAAAAATAAGTCTCTTCTGCTCACCAAGCCTGCATTTATTTGATCCAAAATATAGCAAAAGCAGTAATATTGTGAAATATTTTTACGATTTAAAATAACTGCTTTCTATTTGAATATATTTTAAAATGTAATTTATTCTTGTGATCAAAGCTGAATTTTCTCCAGTCTTCAGTGTCACATGATCTTCAGAAATCATTCTAATATGCTGATTTGCTGCTCAAGAAACATTTATTATTATTATTATTATTATTATTATTATTTAAAACAGTTGAGTAAATTTATTATTTTTTTTTTTTTTTTTCAGGATTCTTTGATGAATAGAAAGATCCAGAGATCAGAATTTATCTGAAATAAAAAGCTTCTGTAACATTATACACCATACCATTCAAAAGCTTGGAGTCAATATCATTTTTCATTTTTATTTATTTTATTTATTTTTATTTATTTTTTTTTTTTTGGGGGGGGGGGTTATTGTAGAAATTAATACTTCTATTTAGCAAGGATGCTTTAAATTGACAAAGACATTTATAATGTTACAAAAGATTTCTATTTCAGATAAATGCTGTTCTTCTGAACTTTCTATTCATCAAAGAAACCTGAAAAATTATATTCAGCTGTTTTCAACAACAACAACAACAACAACAACAACAACAATAATAATAATAATAATAATAATAATAATAATAATAATAATAATAATAATAAATGTTTTTTGGAGCAGCAAATCCGAATATTAGAATGATTTCGGAAGGATCATGTGACTGGAGTAATGATGCTAAAAATTCAGCCCTGAAAGTGAAAGTGCAGGAATAAATTTTAAAATATATTCAAATAAAAAACAGTTATTTTAAATAGTAAAAAATCTTTCAAAATTATACTGTTTTTTGCTGTACTTTGGATCAAATACATGCAGGCTTGATGAGCAGAAGAGACTTCTTTAAAAACAATGTTAATGTTCAAAAATGTTTGACTGGTAGTGTATATTGTGAATAAAATTGTTTATCCAAAAATAAAACATCTAATCACTTCCCTCTATTTTGTTTCTTATCCATATTATATGCTTACAAAAGGAGATGTTAGGCAGAATGATGTGTCATTCAGTTATTTTTCATATAGTAATTAAATGGTAAATAAGAAGGAGTTTCTGTATCATCTCATGTTGTGTGTCAAATATATTTATTTGTACAAATTAATTGTATAATAATTGTAATTACATAATATTATTTCCCAAAGCTGAAGTGATTAGACTACCTTTTATTTATTTTTTATGTATAACAGTATTTTAACTAATTGCAAGAGCTGAATAATCAGTAAAATTCTATTGATTAATCAGTGAAATAATCTGTGATTAGTCGATCAATCGTTCTAATAAGAATCGTTCTAAGATTAGATTAATCGAGTATCGAAATAATCGTTTGTTGCAGCCCTATATAAAAACATATATTTGTTTTGGGCACATTCAGTATAATCATTGTATTTGATCATTTACATTTTGATTTTTAAAGGAATCATTCACCCAAAAATATAAATTGTCTTGTTTATCTTAAATTTTTTTGTTTTATTTTTTTTATTTTCTTCTTTGTTTTTTGTTAATAAAATTTTGTTATTTTGATTATTGTTGGAAACAAAAAAGTTTGTGTTTTGTTTCTTTCCATTGTGTAGACAAAAACATTTCTCAAAATATCTCTTTTATGTTCCACAAATAAAGTCATACTGTTTTGAAATGCCTTGAAGAAAAGTAAAGTGATGACAGAGTTTGGGTGAACTATCCCTTTAACATATAATGTTTTTGTTTGGCAGTATTTTCACACTGTTTGTTGTGTTCAATAATATAATAACACTCACTCTAGTTTCTTCAGTTTACAGTGTGGATCCTCCAGTAGAGCAGAGAGCAGCTTCACTCCTGAGTCTCCTGGTGTATTATAGCTCAGATCCAGTTCTGTCAGGTGTGAGGGGTTTAATCTCAGAGCTGAAATCAGAGCAGCACAGCCTTCCTCTCCAATACTGCAGTAACTCAGCCTGCAGAGAGTGAAGAACATGAATGATCTCTGAGACTGTGTTCAAGTTTTAGGCTGAGAGTGTGTTTGTGTGTGTGTTTGTATGAGCACTACTTTTTCTATACACCAGGATCAGTGCTATAGAGATTTTAACTTGCCAGCACAAGCACAAGATGAGAAACTAATTGAAATGGTTTTTCATAAGAGTGCATTCCAAGGTCATAGAAATCTTAAATAAATAAATTAATTATCAGGGATAATTAAAAGTTCTGATTCTTAGAATTGAGTTAAGATTAATAATCATACTGTAACTAAATATAAATTAAACCCAACACATACCTCAAAAGTAATCATACATTTTCTTTTTTAGTTATCCTAAGCTCTTAAACGTTTTAGCAGTTACACATTTTTATTTGTGAAAGCAGTATTTATAAATGACTTATATTGTATTTTATATTTACTTTTATGTGACTTTTAACAATATTTATATACTACAGTAATCATAAAGGAAGACTTGTCATGGTGATTCATTGGTCATCATCAGTTGTAGGTTAAACCCTTTTAAAATGATCACTTTCAGCAGAAGCTGCATCATGAAGAAGACTGTGGCCCACGAAAACCTGCCTTTGGCAGCGAGGGACATTATTCCTGAAGAAGAAATAACACACGACTGCGGAGCAAGTGACTGGCTTTAGAGAAAGCTTTGACTACTTTTGTCATGTTTACAGATGTGAGATGCAGATTCTTTAAGACTTGGACTATTTTTTGAAGGGACCTAAAGATCCTGTACTTGTACATATAGTGCTGTCATGCTCGTGGACCTTTCCTGATCCCTCCCGCTCCCTCTTTCCCACTTCACTTCCTGTAAAATACAGTAGAAGAATGCAGTTTCTGATGCAGACACACTGTACGGTTTAGCGTTGTGGGGACCCGCTCTATAAGTAATGGTTTTAACTAATATTTGCTTCATCTTTATTATAGCCTTCAGTTAGTTAGTTTCAGTCTTAAAGTCAAACAGATTATTATTATTATTATTAATGTTATTTTTAGTCTTGAGGTCAAACAGCAGCACATAGACACTGTTTCTGTTGAAAATGAATATAAATAAATAGTTATAAAGAAAAAAGTGGGTGCTTGGTTTCGGAAAATGAATACAGCTCGTAAAAAATATGATGAAAAAGTCATGCTAACTTATTAATTCATAGAAATAATTTAAGCAATTAAAACCTTTTTTATACTAGATTCAACTTGAATTTCAATACTATTAAACTGACTTTAAAATCTCAAGAAGTTTATAAGTTGAAACGGGTGAAAATGTAACAGTGCATGTTAAATAGCCTAAATGAACTTGTATCTTGTATAGTATCCTGTAACACAATAAAAACTCCGTAATTACGGGAAGAAGGGAGGCGGGAACCGGCGAACATTCAAATAAATCTTTAATAACCAAAATAAACATAAAACAGCGCGACAGCCCCTCACGGGTGACTGCCGCGCACAAACAAAAACCAAACCACAAAATAAAGCCCAGGCCTGGTCCTCTCTCGTCCTTCACTGTCGTCGCTCCTCTTTTATATCCTTCCGATCTCCTCCGTGGGACTCGAGACCGGTGAGTGGAGCAGGTGTCGCTCATTTCCCAATCACTCCACCGGCCTCGCTCCGTTCCCACGGCTCTCGGCCCCGCCCCACTCGTCACATATCCGAAGACCTTGATTACATTTTAGCATAAAACTAAAAATATTAGGTGACTTTTTTTTCTTTTTTTAAATGAACAATTCCTGTATAAAATGGGACAGCAACCTTTATATCAAACATTTTGAAATCATCCACAGCTGAAGAACGCGAGAGGCAGATTCTTTTTCGCATCACATTCGCGGAGTGAATGTGATGCACAAAGTCATTTTCAGATGCAATGAAAAAAAAAAAAAAAACACGGGATAAAACCATACACAAAACTTGGAAATAGTTAACAGCATAGCCTAGATTAGGCCCAGACTCTGTTGCTAAGTATATAATGTATTTTTTTTTTTTACCCACAGTAACACATTTTAACTGATTAATCGCCTATTTTCGTTTGCTGCATGTTTTTTTTTTTTTTTTTGTGAGAGGAAAAAAAAAGTTGCATTTTATTACATTCAGAAATTATAATGGCAGGCCTAATAATGTTATAGGCGCCAACAGGATATTTTTAGTTCCCTTCACTTTACAACAAATCCTTTACATTTAACAAATTTATCAGAACAGAACAATAATTAAAAAATTATAATTCTAATTAATAAATATAATTGCAGTATATGATGCTTAGTTATAAAATAATAATAAAAAATTATTTAACTTATTAAATCTAAACGTTTCCATATTCGTGATGTTGCCCATTTGAAAATAGGCTTTGTAGTTTGCGCGTGTTTCAGTAGTCAACGGAAAAAAATCATAATGAACAAAAATATGCCAAAGTGGGCCGCTGCTCGCACCAAATGGCATGGTGACCAATGAATCTGTGCGCATGAGGCACCAGCGCGATCAAACAGCTGAAACAGAAAACACTAAATTTTTGGTCACACAGTAAAGGCATAATTCGAAAATGCAAACTGTTAGCAGTTAGAAAAATCAAGAATAATAACAGAGTTAATAAGAATTATTTCTAAATGCTAGATGCTGTGTTCCTCCATGGATATGCCTTCCCAGACCATCACTGACCCACCACCAAACCGGTCATGCTGAACAATGTTACAGGCAGCATAACATTCTCCACCGCTTTTACAGACCCTTTTACATCTGTCACATGTGCTCAGGGTGAACCTGCTCTCATCTGTGAAAAGCACAGAGCGCCAGAGGCGGACCTGCCGATTCTGGTGTTCAATGGCAAATGCCAGTCAAGCTACACAGTGCCAGGCTGTGAGCACAGAGCCCACTAGAGGACGTCAGGCCCTCAGGCCACCCTCATGAAGTCTGTTTCTGATTGTTTTCTCAGAGGCATTCACACAAATGGCCTGCTGGAGGTCATTTTGTAGGGCTCGGGCAGTGCTCATCCTGTTCCTCCATGCACACAAAGGAGCAGATACAGGTCCTGCTAATGGGTTAAGGACCTTCTACTGCCCTGTCCAGCTCTCCTAGAGTAACTGCCTGTCTCCTGGAATCTCCTACATGCTCTTGAGACTGTGCTGGGAGACAGAGCAAACCTTCTGGCAATGGCACATATTGATGCCACCATCCTGGAGGAGTTGGACTGCCTGTGCAACCTTTGTAAGGTCCAGGCATCGCCTCATGCTACCAGTAGTGACACTGACCCTAGCCAAATGCAAAACTAGTGAAAAACAATCAGAAAAGATGAGTAGGGGAAAAAATGTCAGTGGCCTCCACCTATAAAAACATCCCTTTTTTGGGGTTTTCTAATGGTTGCCCATCTAGTGCACCTGTTGTTAATTTTATTAACACCAAAGCAGCTGAAATGAATTAACAACCCCCTCTGCTACGTAATTGACCAGATCAATATCCCAGAAAGTTTAATTTACTTGATGCCATACTCTGATTAAAAAGTGTTCCTTTAATTTTTTTGAGCAGTGTGTGTGTGTGTGTGTGTGTGTGTGTGTGTATATATATATATATATATATATATAAATATATAAAATATACAGTACTTTATATGTGAAGCTATGGCCAATTAATTACTGTAAATGTATATAATTTTGGCTCACACTTATGTACTTTGTTGTTAAATGGTCTATAGGTGTATAGACTTTAATGCCAAAATAGGGTAAATAGGAAGCATTTTTACAGTTTTGACAGAGTACAACATATAAATCGTTTTGTGGTCGAGTAGTCGTTTGATTTAATTTGACCTAATTTAAGGCCTGCAATAATGCAGTTTGACCAGTGTGGCGCTGTAGCGCAAGACTGTAATTCAGCCTCCTGGATGTAATTCAAGAGAAGAAGAGACAGCGCTCAGCGCTGCTTCAGAGCAAACGCATCCGAGCCGAACCGAAGGGCGTTTGGATATCAAAATATATGATGCGTGCTTTCCTCTCAATAACGAAATAAACAATAACAACAAAAAATCACAGCGGTGTGAAAGCCCCAGCAGTTAAAAATGCATCTTTATTACACCGATGTGGATGTTTGCACGAGCTCAGTAAAGACATTCACGGTTCACGTCTATAGTACTTTTTATGCAATACCTTAAATCAAGCAGCTTTACGGTATTAGAACATTATTATTAATTATTTGATTAAAGTGATCGTTTGGTTTGCAGAGATCAAAGCTTAATCTAGCTCAGGACTGTTTTGATTATCATAACCCAGTAAGATATTTTAAGAGAGATTACTCTACTACTCAAAAGTTTTTTTAAACGGGAACGTTAAGATTTGTAAGGTTATTTTATTATTATTTTTTTTTTTTAAAGAAGCTTCTTCTGCTCACCAAGCCTGCATTTATTTGATCGAAAATATAGCAAAAGCTGTAATATTGTGAATGATTTTTTACAATTTTAAATTTATTTTTTATATTTTGTTATATTTTAAATAAAATACTATTAAATACTGGGGAATATATATATATCACTTCTTCAGTGTCACATGATCTTCAGAAATCATTCTAATATGATGATTTGCTGCACAAGAAACATTATTATTATTATTATTATTATTATTATTATCAATATTTAAAACAGTTGAGTACATTTATTATTTTATTTATTTTTTCTTCAGGATTCTTTAATGAATAGAAAGATCCAGAGATCAGAATTTATCTGAAATAAAAAGCTTCTGTAACATTATACAGCATACCATTCAAAAGCTTGGAGTCAACATCATTTTTTCTTTTTAATTTTATTTTTATTTTGGGGGGGGGGGGGTTATTGTAGAAATTAATACTTCTATTTAGCCAGGGTGCTTTAAATT
Organism: Cyprinus carpio; assembly: GCF_018340385.1. Lineage (NCBI taxonomy): Eukaryota > Metazoa > Chordata > Actinopteri > Cypriniformes > Cyprinidae > Cyprinus > Cyprinus carpio. The sequence goes on from NC_056618.1 coordinate 32,271,864, forward strand.
GACAAAAACATTTATAATGTTACAAAAGATTTCTATTTAAGATAAATGCTGTTCTTCTGAACTTTATATTCATCAAAGAAACCTGAAAAATTATATTCAGCTGTTTTCAACAACAACAACAACAACAACAATAATAATAATAATAATAATAATAATAATAATAATAAGTGTGTTTTTTGGAGCAGCAAATCCGAATATAGAATGATTTCGGAAGGATCATGTGACTGGAGTAATGATGCTAAAAATTCTGCCCTGAAAGTGGAAAGTGCAGGAATAAATTTTAAAATATAATTCAAAATAAAAAACAGTTATTTTTAAATAGAAAAAAAATCTTTCAAAATTGTACTGTTTTTGCTGTACTTTGGATTAAATACATGCAGGCTTGATGAGCAGAAGAGACTTCTTTAAAAACAATGTTAATGTTCAAAAATGTGTTGACTGGTAGTGTATATTGTGAATAAATTGTTTGTATCCAAAAATAAAACATCTAATCACTTCCCTCTATTTTGTTTCTTATCCATATTATATGCTTACAAAAGGAGATGTTAGGCAGAATGATGTGTCATTCAGTTATTTTTCATATAGTAATTAAATGATAAATAAGAAGGATTCTCTGTGTCATCTCATTTTGTGTGTCAAATATATTTATTTGTATAAATTGTATAATAATTGTAATTACATAATATTATTTCCCAAAGCTGAAGCGATTAGACTCCCTTTAATTTTTTTATGTATAACAGTATTATACATAAAATGTATAACAATTTAATTTATTGCAAGAGCTGAATAATCAATAAAATTCTATTGATTAATCAGTGAAATAATCTGTGATTAGTCGATCAATCGTTCTAATAATCGTTAGATTAATCGAAATATCGAAATAATCGTTTGTTGCAGCCCTATATACAAACATACATTTGTTTTGTGCACATTCAGTATAATCATTGTATTTGATCATTTACATTTTTAATTTTAAAGGAATCGTTCATCCAAACATATAAATTGTCATAATTTTCTTCCCTGTATGTTGTTCATAACCTGTAGATGCGCTTCTTTCTTCTGTGAAACACAAAACATGATATTTTGAATATTGTTGGCAACCAAAGTTTGGGCGCCATTGCTTTCCATTGTGTGGACAAAAACATTTCTCAAAATATCTTCTTTTATTTTCCACAAATAAAGTCATACTGTTTTGAAATGTCTTGAAGAAAAGTAAAGTGATGACAGAATTTTAATTTTTGGGTGAACTATCCCTTTAACATGAAATGTTTTTGTTTGTCAGTATTTTCACACAGTATGTGTGTTTAATAATATAATAACACTCACTCTAGTTTCTCCAGTTTACAGTGTGGATCCTCCAGTAGAGCAGAGAGCAGCTTCACTCCTGAGTCTCCTGGTGTATTACCTCTCAGATTCAGTTCTGTCAGGTGTGAGGGGTTTGATCTCAGAGCTGAAATCAGAGCAGCACAGCCTTCCTCTCCAATACTGCAGCCACACAGCCTGCAGAGAGTGAAGAACATGAATGATCTCTGAGACTGTGTTTAAGTTTTAGGGTGAGAGTGTGTTTGTGTGTGTGTTTGTATGAGCTCTACTTTTACTAAACACCAGGATCAGTGCTATAGAGATTTTAACTCACCAGCACAAGCACAAGATAAGAAACTAATTGAAATCCACTCTACTCACATGATTCCTGATACTGAACTAGTTTATCATTTTCATTCTTCAAACCTTTTGTAGTATTATACATGCAATAATGTTAAAATATTAAGAGTATCATTACAAGATAACTATGACATATTACTCTGGTGTTTAAGATTGTGGGGAGGTTGAGAGGCAGGTGTATTTGGAAAATAGACATCACTCTTCATTTTTTCTCACACTGAATTAGGGAAAGTAGCATTTATGAATGTTTCCTCATATAAATACTCTTCAAACATTAAAATATTCCAGTTTTCGTGTCACTGAGTACATGTAAATCTGTTATTCATGAATTGGAGAAAGATTTGTCAATTTGTATTTTTGTAATTATTTATCTGTATGTTTTGTTTTGGATTATACTTATGCACTTTTGTTTTTTTAATGTTATATGTGTATTTACAAACATACATTAAAACTAATATATAATTATAATAATTTTATTTGATAATTAATATTTTGTGACTGGTGTGTGGTAGTTTACAATGGGGCTAAAGATGGACTCATGTAAAATTATTACAGACTTATGCACAAATAAGAATCATTTAAATAACAGGCTTATATTTGAAACAAATGTCTTGTTAATGTTTTCAGTTTTGTTTTCAAAGTAATTAAATCAACAGATTTTCAATAACTGAAGAATATGAAAAGGATGATATTTGGGGAAAAAAAGAGATGATCACCATATTTTTAATAAAATATCATATTTAAAAATATGATATCACTCACAAAATATAAACAGTCTTTTAATTGAGATGCTGTAAAGTCATATTAAGTTACTATGAGATCTTCAAGCAGTGTGAGAATCTTTCACAATCTTTTCCTTTATAATGAAATATTCCTGTATGTTTGTTTTATAAATCCATTTTGCAATGTACTCAGTTAATAAAAGTAAATTATTTTATCAAAGCAGAATATGGTACAAACATTGCTGAAGGGGTTGTTTTAGACAATAATTATCTCAGATATTATGAAAAACGTATTACTTTAGTTGAAATATTTGTATCAATATTGTGGCCCTTTTGCCCCATACCTGGCCTAATGGTTAGAGAGTTTGACTCCTAATCCACGCCTGAGGTGTTCTTGAGCAAGGCACCGAACCCCCAACTGAAATGGCTGCCCACTGCTCCGGGTGTGTGTTCACGGTGTGTGTGTTCACTGCTGTGTGTTTGCACTTTGGATGGGTTAAATGCAGAGCACGAGTTCTGAGTATGGGTCACCATACTTGGCTGTATGTCACGTCACTGTCACATACTGGTGAGTCTTTAACCTCGCGTGTGAGATAAAAGGTCATTCTTGCCACCTAATATTTTTCTATATATTTCTATATCCCTGTGGAAGTTTTATTCAATATTGATTTGTCTGAAATCTCTGAGGGACTCGTGTCTTTATCCTGATTGTACTCTAATACTGGTGTGCAGTAATGAAAGAAGCACTTCTAGATTCTAGCAGTCACTGCAGCTGTTATATTAAAGAAAAACACTACAGTGCTGGTTTTTATAAAAGACTCCATCAAAATATTGCCAGTAATTAGATGCAAATTTCAATATTTTTATTTATTTATTTTAACCCTCAAGCATCCTTCACATAGCAGCCCTTAATCTGTCCTTCGAAGGTCTCAGCTGTGATCCCATTTTTTTTAATGTCATATCACTGTCTTCAATACATTTTTTTGTGTTTTTTATTATTATTATTATTTATTTAGCTCTAAAAGTACCATATTTAATGTAAAATATGCTTATTTTATGTAATATTTAATATTTCTTATACTTCAGTAAAAACAAATCATTCCAGTAAGTTCAGAGAGCCAAAAACATTTTGGTGGGTTTGGTGACATCTGGTGACATATGAGTGTATAAAAATATCAAAAATATAAAAAAATATCAATATAAGACTGTAGTACTAATGGCTGCATATAGGCTGAAATCTATAAACCATTGTTGTAATGAACTTAACCTCTTAAGTTTTAGATTTTATCACAAGTTAGAAGTGTAGAGTTAAAAAAGAAAAGAGAAAAATAAATCTTTGTGTTGGGTGAGATTATACAAAGATGCCAAAATATGCTTACAGACAAATCTGACCTGCTATAAGGAAAAGACGAAGTAGGAGACAGAGTAATCATTTATTGTGTGTGTGTGTGTGTGTGTGTGTGTGTGTGTGTGTGTGTGTGTGTGTGTTTATAACATAGTGGGGACCAAAAACATAGCTTGTAATAGTCTCAGGAGGTGTTGCTAATAGGCCTAGTGCAGTGTTTTTCTGAATCCCCTCCATGAACAAAACCGGTATGTCTGTGTGTGAGTGTGTGTCAGGGCTCTACAGCGCCCCTGTAGTCTGGCCGCGGAACTTCGTCTTTACACATACCGATGCGACACACACACTTTACCTGCTGCTCCTGTGAGAATCACCGGACCACACCAACAATAATCACCATTAATCACAGTAATTATATCTTTATATAAGTATTTATCAATCGGTACAGGTAATTAGACAGTTTCTTTCACATTATTTAGATAATTCAATAATCAAAAGAAGACATCGCAGTTTAATCCTTCATGAAATATCTGGTGGCAGCAAGTTGTGCTAACAGAGTTTAGCGATTCGGCACTCCAGAAATGCAAAGTTTTCTTCCCCATCATTTCTAATCTGGGGTGTGTTTCCCAAAACCAACTATGGTCACAAGTTCCATCATTACCAATAGAGTTCAGTGTAACTAACGACCGTAGTAAGCTAACAATGCTTTTGGAAAACGGCCCCCTGCAGGTGCGATTCACATCATTCATGTACATCATGAGCACATGCACACTTTGGTCAGAGTGGCAATAATGTGATCAGGTGCATGTAAATGCACTGATTGATAATAATCAGCAATGTTTCCCGAGCAACAAATCCGTATATGACAAAGATCACGTGACACTGAAGACTGGAGTAAAGTTACTGAAAAATTCAGCTTTGCCTCATAATTTTTTCAGTAAATACATTTTAAAGTATATTCGAAAAAGAGAATGCTAATTTATTTACATTTTTTTAGTGTAATTTTGATAAAATAAATTTAGCCTTGGTGAGCAGAAGAGACTTCTCTTGAAAACCATAAAAAAACCCATAAAGATTCCAGATTTTTGAATGGTTGTGTACATACATTAGCAACATTAACAAGATGATCCTCCCTTTCAGCTCAGAGAAGGATATTTAAAGTTTAGGGTTTTTATGAAGAAGAGGAGGAAGAACACGTTTAACAATTTTCTCATAACTTTGCCATGTGTTATAATAAAAACAATTAACCTGAGTACAATAATATGCTAAATGTTATTAAAAAAATCTAGTTTTGCAAGAAATCTGGAGTCTCTGACTCTGCACTAGAGGAACTCTTTGCTGAAGAAGGTCAGGTGCTGAGGAGGAGCCTTGTTCTACAACAAAACACTGCATCAAGCCTCCTGTCCTTCCCTCAGAAGAGCCTGTCTTCTGCTGCTGGGGTAAGAAACACACTCTTCCTCTTCTCTATCGGCTCTCCAGCACCTAACTCTGCCTCCGTAGCACTGTCTGAAAGAGTCTTCTCCACAGTCAGTAATCAGAGATCACACATTCTCCTGAGAAACTCAACATCAACACGCTCATTTTCTTTAAAACTGTTTATGTTTATGGGGTGGGAAGCAGATCAGTATATGAGAATCATAATGTGACACTGGTTTCAGTAGCCTGTTTATTTTATGAATGTTTTTTTTTTTTTTTTAGTCTTCTGAGAAGCTCAAGAATTATGGTTCTTTGGTAATTGCAATATTGTTTAGGTTTATCTTCTGATAGTGAAGCAGTATTAAATACGGAGCCCCGCAGGTGACATGCAAGAAAAAAATTTATAAATCGTGTGCATGATTTACTAATTAGTTCCCTCGATTTATAAATTAGTAAATGTTGGGTTTGGTTTAGATTTTTTTTTTCATTGCATGTAATTTAATTAAATCACATGACATTTGTAGATTTTGCCTCATATACGACGCTCAGGAAACAATTTAACTTTTTTCTGCAAAAAAAGTGAAGTATCTGCTGAATTGTTTCATACCTTTTTATCATGTCTGTATTTTTTGCACCAAATTATGTAGAGTTGTATCAATAAGAGTACTGATAATTATTGATAATTTTCACTGATAACATCATTAACTATCCCCATCCTTAATAAGACAAACATTTTCTATTGATTATGTTGTGTAATCTATGAATTGACGTGTTCAGTTTTCTGTGCTCATGACTTGGTAACACTTTGCATGGTTAAAGAACAGGTGTAATGTTGAAAATGTTTTGGCTCAGTATTTGTAGAAAGTAGCTCTGAATAAATCTTGATTTGTGAATGAATGCAGTGTGTTTTTGTCTATTTTCTATTAGAATTTAATGTTTTTGTATTGGTTTGCATTGCATGTATGTAATGAATGTATTTATTATAAATCCCCTATAATTATATTACAATTAGATTTCATAAGGTTTATTTTTTGCACCGGAGAAGGTTTGAGTTTATTAGTTCTTTATGTATTTCAATGTAGTAGTCGGAGCACATCAGGACCCGGACTAAAGGTGAGGTGTAAATATTAAAAATAAAGGTGGACGTGGTATTTTGGTCGTTAGGACATACTTGGTACGTTGCTGCGACCAATATGTTTTGGTACTGTCACGTCCTCACAACATGGTATTTTGGTCGTTGGGACAATAGACATATAATACTCTGAATTCTGAACCACCGCAATACACATAGAAATACAGTAATCCATATTGGAGCGGGCAACTCTCCATAACTCTCATATCGGGACAGAGGAAAACATACCTGACTCGTCGGCAGCTTGGGCATCTACAAACCATCGCACAACAATAAAAACACATCTCGGGGTATTATCTTTCACAGGTAAGACAGAACAGTTGTTTCTGGATGTTTCTTTGGTCATTTTTAGCTTTATGTTGACAGCTAAATTAGCCACCAGTGTCAGACTATTAACAGCTAGCGATATCGCTAGTTAGCTGTGAAAGCTGAGACTTTATAAGAAATCAAAGTTTAAATGAACCTTATATTGTAGTTTATATCATAAACTAAGTTGTGTTATAAGCACAAGATGTACAGAGTGAGCACTTTGACAAATCTCAGACTGCCAGGATTAGTGAAGGAGCTAAAACATCTCTCTTTAATTTCACTAACGTTACTTATTTATCATCACTTTATAATAATGATTTCATAGCTTATCATAAAACTGTGAACTTTTTTTATTTTTATATTGTTACTTATTTATCATCACTTTATAATAATGATTTCAATATATATATATATTTTTTTTTTTTTTTTTTTCTCTTTTTAGTCAATTGCAAACAGGACAAGGAAAGCTAAAGAAAGCTGTTCTCTGCATTTCCAAGAGAGAAAGACTATACTTCCACAGCCTAAGGTTGTATTTGTAATAACCCAGAATACCCCTGAATGAATGGCCAGAATGACCCTGGTCATATTCAAACCTCTCTCTCTCTCTCTCTCTCTCTCTCTCTCTCTCTCCCCGGAATATAATTCCAGGAACATTTTTTATCTTTGTAAGGGTAATTTTTATAACAGTATAATTACCTTATTAAATGTTTCTGTCATTTTTGTCAAATATTTAGAGGTGGATGTTGCACACTGGTGGTGGACGAGGAGATTCCCCCTTCTATGTAAAGCGCTTTGAGTGCCCAGAAAAGCGCTATATAAATGTAAGGAATTATTAATTATTATTATTTAAATATAACTTATTTCTTCAGTCAATCACAATACTATAGACTGCATTTAAAATTATTTACACAGGCTGTTTAATGCTGATCATGTGTATTTACACAAAAACTGCATAATGTAAATAGCCTATAAATGAAAAACACAGGAACTCATAGTGAGTCAAGCTGCAATATCATGACAAAATCATTGTTTATTATTGCCCTTGATGTTGTAATAATGATTATTAATTTTCTGGTCTGTGTTAAATATAACTATACTTTGATATTTTGTTGTACAACGTCAACTGCTCACACTCACACCCCAAACATTCAGATGTGTTAACATATATGGAAAAATAAACAACTGTTTCAGAATTTGTGTTTTCTGCATGAGTCTATGTAATCTGCATTCATTGTAGAACAAAATGTCAAGCATCGTCAAGTTGTTTACATTATTTTACTCATTAATTTAATGAAATTTTTGAGGGTATTGGTGTAGGCGGTGTAGAATTAGTCTTTATGAGTCAGGTTTTGTCATCACAACTAAACCACCATTTTGTATTTATATATATATATATATATATATATATATATATATATATATATATATATATATATATATATATATATTTATATATGTATGTGTGTGTGTGTGTGTGTGTGTACATGTATATATTATACGTAAGGAGCTCATTTATTAAACACAATTTGGAATTCACGTCCACAATTTTTTGTGTTGTGTCTTAATTTGTTTAATCATTATTACACATATACTATTATACAACTACATTTCACGATTATTTATTTTACTTTATTATTTACTATTAATTTATTCTTCATTTTTGTCTATTCTGTATTATTCCACCCTTGATATTACATATTCTTCTTGCTATTATTCATCTATTGTTATTAATTTATTTATTATGGTATTATACATACATATACTTTGTGCTATTATAAATCTATTATATCACTTATGTTATTGTACTGTTGTACTCGCTTTTTATTTTATTATCTTTACTACAAGTTGTACAACATATATTTTTTAATATTACATATCACTTTTACTATATTTTTACTGTGCGCTGTATCAGTGCATAATATTTTACCACTGTAACTAAGTTTCACTGGATCCATAAAGACTTATCAGTTGCATTTGTTATTGTTTGTTGTGGAGTTTATCTGTATAGAGTGCTATCAAAATAAAAAGCAAACTACCAGTGTATTACTTTTTGATTTGTATTCGCTGGTTGTAATCAATTTTCTCAATGATGGTAAATTATTAGTGGTTAAAGATGTATTTTTTTTTTTCCCTAGTATTTAAAAGTGAATGGGCTGTGTTCTGACCTGAAGCACAAGAAAAGCTAAAATGTTGGGGTTGAACACAGAGAAAGCAATAAAACAACTTATTTCATTTAATATACATTCAAATTACATGTACATGTCACAGTTATACTACATTAACATTAGAATTGTAAACCGAAAAAATCAACGAAATCAACAAGTGAGACAAGTGTGAGCTTTCACATTTTTTAAGAAAATTAATCATTTTCCAAACCTAACTAAATAACATGGAAACAAAGTTGTTTTTAACTGCATGTAGATCACAAACCTCTGAAATCGGTTGATAAATGTGAACGTTATTGTGTTTTTATCCAGATAAAAACGCAGCTCCCCCGTTTACTACCATTTATTTTTAAGGCAGTCTTGCCCTCACAAACATGGCGGACGCGTTGACGTATCGCAGCAACGGCTCAAAGCGGCCAATGAGACGTCTAGGTATTTATATGTCTATGGTTGGGACGTTCTCCCCTACGTTCCAGCGATGTACCAAATGATGTCGCCATGACAATTATGGGAATCACAAAGTTGCATCGCTGGAACGTTATTCGGTACGTTGCTGCGACAAATATGGTCTGGGCCGGTGTTACCTGGGTTGTGACTCGTTTTGTCAGCACAAGTCACATTATTGTCACGAGGAAGCACATGTGGAGGCGGTAAATGACAATAACGCATGCGCGATGTTTCAGATGGTATGGCAAGTGTAAACACATGAATCGGATATGGGTCACAATTGAAAGAATGTGTAAACGGACAGCCAAAAAAAAAACGGATATAGGCAACAAATCAGAATTTGGTTATCAAGACCTGCAGTGTAAACGAGGCCTAAGAGAAAACAGATTTGACCATCTGATCTTCACCAGTAAGAAAAAAAGTTTTTTAAAGTTTGTTGTTTTGCAGAACATCACAGTTATATATGACATGAGAATAAGGCCTGAAGTTAGGAACATTTTAAGGGAAATATAATTATAATAATATAATAAAAATATATATTTTTTTCTTCTCAGACCTTGCCTGTGGTTGAATATCTCGGTGGTTGAATATATGTGTCTATGATATGTGGCCGTTGAATGCTTGAATCTGATTGGCTGATGAACGTTCTGAGGAGTGCAATTATTTTCTGGGAGACGCACGGCGAACGTAGTTCCAGCAGCTCTCCTGACCGCATTACAGTTCATATCACTTCGCATAGTAAAACCGTAATAACGGTCATGCAGTTTGCAGAAAAAGGTGTTGTCAGCGCTGCCCTGACGATTTTATCAGTTAGTCTATACAGTGTAGCAACTTAAAGGCTACACATGACATTTCTCACTAGCGATGTAATAACAGCGCTGTTTAGAGACGCTGCAGCAGAAGAGTTTTTAGAGATGCACAGAAATATGTTAGCCTAATTCACACAAGATCTCTGTCTCTCTCTCTCTCTCTCTCTCTCTGTGTGTGTGTCTCTGTCGCTCTCGTTTTCTTTCTAATAACTTGATTAATAACTGCATAAGAATGTTATCAACGGCTCAAGCCTCCATTACCAGCTTTAAAATGACGTTTTGGTACTAGAAAAAAAAGGCGTTGGATGAAATAATCCTACTCACAACAGAGCAGCACTGATGAGGGGGCGATGAAATACCACAGAGTAAACGTAAAAAATAATAATAATAATAGTAATAATAATAATAATAAAATAAATAACCTTTTGTGTCACATATTTTTCGGACTGATATTACTACAGCTATTAGAATACATGGATTACACAGATAGAGATTTGGTCGCGAGGCAGTTCAGTGGAAGTTCACTTGCATTTTTTTCCGTGGATACGGCGTCATTTTTGCTCATAAGGTAAGAGTTAATGGTCTACTTTTATTTTTGTTCACTCACAATATCAACAAAACATTGTGCTTTTATAAAATAAATCTAAATATATAAAACAAACATGATGCGCTTTCTGCCGTCTGGTCTTGAACAGGAGCAGTTCACAAAAATTAACTGAAACTCAGTGAATACTTGCTTCACAGACTTGATAAATATATCTATAGAAAATTTTAAATTAGAAATTTAAGAAAAACTCAGTGAATACTTGCAAAAACTCTTTTTATTTATAATATTATTTATTATAATCATAATCTGTATAGATGCATTTCTTAAAGGTCCGTCTAATGAGGAGATGGCGAGCATTGCGCATGAACTATTAGCTCGTTGTCGTAGTAATCAAATCAAAACTCTTTCAAAATGCAGCTTTTCCCGAAGCACTGGGAACTTTTGATAACTCCTGTAGCCACGATTTATCCCTGAATTGGACAGGCTGTGTATGGGCGAAACAAGGCAATCTGTGGTCTAATTTCAACGACTTGGCTATAGCCCTATTTTGAACCAGCTAGTCTAAAATTGTTTACATGTACAGCTTGTGGGATGCATGACATCATAACAACCAAGTAATTTTTTGCCACGTGTTAATTTGCATTATTTTTGCTGTCAAACATTACATTTCCCGATTAGATTTCTTACTTTGTTAAATAAACATGCAATTACATATCCCAACCTGTAAATGGCAATTTGCCCTACTGAGACATGGCCACTGCCAACGTGAGACTTGGTAGTTGGTAGAGAATTCGGCCAGATCTCGCGATAAACAATACCGCAGGCGCCATGAGCTTTTTTTGAAGAGCAACACGTGAGCAAAAGCCACAGGAGAAGGACGCGTGAGCAACGACGCTGGCAATCAACAGACAGACAGACAAGAGTGGTCACTTGATTTTTTTTTTTTTTTTTTTTCTTGTTTTTTTCTGTTTTGTTTATTTTAATTGATGCCATTCTGAATTTGGTATTTTGTAAGTTTTTTGTTTTTTTTGTTGATAGCAGGGTAGAGTACGCCATTCTGTGGTGCAATCTCAAAGGCAAGGGATTTGGTTCAAAAGCACTTTGTGTTATGTTGGTTTAAATTCTCTTCATATCCCGATGGCAATCACAAAGATACGTGGTCTAAATGTTTTTAGATCGACTGTGGAAGGCATAAAATGTTGTACCAGTCATATTCCTCGGTCAACTTTATGCATTTACATACCTCTAAACACCCTGTAATAAGTGCAATGTGAGAGATTAATAATTCGCAGAAATTATTAGATGCAAATAGTAAAGTCTTTTGGCTTCTGGCAGTTTGTTCCATATAAAAACTGAATCCTCATTCTCCAAATGTTGTTTTGTCACTGGGGACAGAAAGCAGAGCTGAGAGGCCCTAAAACTTTCAGTGCTTTATAAATCTAGCATATTACGTTGAAGTACATGCTTTCTACAGACAGGAAGTCAGTATAAATACCTCAGAACTGGAGTGATGTGATCCACGTTCTTTGATTTAAATGCACTATAAGTTTTTATTGATAATTATACAGTGAACAAATCACAGCAATAAATATGCAGAACAAAACACCATATTCAACACACAAAGGAATAAAAGTAGCTATACCAGTTTTCTTGTTGTTATGCACAGTGTTGACTAATTCCGTTTTTTTGTGTGTGTGTGTGTGCGTATTGTTTAGTACAGATACGGCTCAGTGGAGAGACTGGCTCAAAACTGAACAGTATTTGTTACCAATTGTTAACACTCCGTCGCAATTGATGTATTTAAAGTAAAACATGATGATGTCCGAAAAGCCTTTTATCGTGCTTATTTTTTTTCTTTCTTGGCAGATGCCGTGATGACCAACTTCCCAACGGCAACTGAATTAGACTTGAGGAATGCCATCGGGCAGCATTTTAAACAAGCACCAGGGAGAGTGGGGATGGGGGGGTATAGAGATAAAAATATTATTTAACAGTTAATCACTTCACTGTTTGTATTTTGTTTTGTGTTGTGTTTTATATTTTTCCATGTCATAAGTTGTACGAATATTGGTTGTCCTTTAATACAATTTTTTTTTTTTATTACAAGTTAAAATCTTACTTTTTTATGTAATTACATTGTTTATATTTTGTTATTGTCACAAATATTTTATTTCTTATGTTTTTCATTTTGTATTGAATATTGTTTTAAATATTGTATTAAGTTTTCATTATTAAAAATTTTGCTTTTATTAATAAAAGCTTTATATTTAATTAGTTTGTTTTAATTGCTATTTATGAGAAGAACATGTTATATTTAGTTAACAAAAAATATTTTAGGTATTGTTTTGTTATCTTTTATGTAGGCATTCATAATCTGTCGATTTGATCATTATGGTTAGACATCTATTGAATTTTCACTGACAGCCCAAATTCAGCCTTGTTTTAGTCTAGACGTCTGGGCTGTGTTTAGACGGTTAACAGACATCTTTTAAACCAAAAATTGCTTGCTGGGTAGTTGCACCGCTTGCGCAGGAATTTGTGTCAGAGTAGAAAATGCGACTTTGTGAAACGGACTGTCCTAAATTGTTGCTAACAAAAAAATATTTTAGGTATTGTTTTGTTATCTATTATAGTAGCATCATAATGCTTGAAAGCCTGTGCATTTAACAAAATTAAAATCTATTTTCACCCTCATCTTGGTTGAGGGGGCGAGATAGTCAGAGCGAGGGGGCGACGCCCCCTGTGGCGCCGGCCCTGACTCACAATAGTGATTTAAGTACAAAAACCGAACGAATCCCTTTAAATAAATCATCAGATCGATGTCTTGAGGTGTGGTAACCGTAGTATAAGTGGAATAATTGACTCCGGGCCGTTGAATTATTAGAAAGATAATGCACACTCTGCTTCACGTCGTGTCCGCATCACCACCTCGGGTGTGCATTATTTTTCTAATAATTCAACGGCCCGTCGTCAATTATTCCTTACTTGGACTTTATATCTAAAAATTACCTCAACTTAGCACCAGAAAGCTTGTTAGCTAGACAGTTAGCATCAGCTAACAATATTTACTTATTTTCAGAATGGTTTTGAATAAACATTCATATCTGTCTACTCGGCTAGTTAATCCAAACAATATACAAATGTATACTGTTGATAAACAATATAAAAACAGACTCAGCTAAATGTGTAGCATTTTAATAAAACTGTTGATGTTACGTCAGCGGGGAATTTGAACATGCATAAGTGTTATGAGCCCAAGTCATTTGCTCGTTGTTTCCATTCTGCCCTCTTGTGTTCTCTCTGTGTATGTTGGTGTTTCAGATGGGCGGGTCCTGGAGATAATCTGCTGGAGGCTGTGATTGGTTCTCCTCTTCACTTGACGCAGATATAAGGACTGCCCCAAACACTCATTAGCCACGTTTCCACTGTCGGGCTTAAAGCGGGCGTGCTAGTCCTTGGCAGGGCCAGTCGCGTTTCCACCGTCACTTACTGGGCTTGATCGTGCCTCGTCTGGGCTTCCTCGGGGCCAACGGCCCGGGTTTTTTGGCCCGACGAAAACCTTGGGCCAAAGCGGGCCAGCTGGGGCTAGAGGAGTGGTTATGAACGAAGGCGGAGTTTCTCCGCGTCTGGAAAGCGTCAGCACCATTCATTTCAGAAAGATAACAGCTATAACATCAACATTAAAAACTTTTAAAAATAAGCTGAGCTCAAAACTCACTTTCAGTCAGCAGCGAGTGTTTGAAATAACGCGATCCGATGTGGATTATAATCATCATAAAAGGCAGAAATATTTATAAGCGATGTAAAAGACTATGCACGCTAAACATTAACGTTACCATAATAAATATGGTAAATGCAACCACTTGGAGAAATCAGACGTCAGCTTCTTATTCTCTATCACAATTGTGTATTTATTTAGTAACATATTTTATCAGTCATAAGTATTGTCTCGAGAGTTTAGCTCCGCGTAGCATGTCATCAAAATATAATAATGATTTTTGTTCGGGAGCTTTTATAAAAATTGAAAAATTATCATTCATTCTAAATGTGACGTATATAGGCTACTGTGGCTACAAATAAATAGAAACAGTCTCAACTGAATAAGCAGGCTATTTTCATAAGCGTTAAAAATAAATAAATAAAATAGAAATACATTTATTTCTGTGTGATTAATTTTGAGTCCTGATAAATTAATTCATTTTGCTCAATGTATCACTTATAGTAAAACATCGATGCATTTGAATTTGAATATTATATTTAACAAAGCATGCAAACAAAAGGCAGCTGTTATCGTGTTCGTTTTGTGATCACGCTAGTTCCAGGGATTTATTTCTTATTAGTTTTCTGATAACTTCTCTCTGTTGGTGAAACGATGGGGTTGCATGACGTTGTTCCCGAGAGGTGTGTAAAGGGTGGGTTTTAGTGACGTGCAGCGGAGCTTCAGGCCTGACTGTGGAAATGCTGCGCTATTCTGGCCTCATGCTACTGGCCCGAGGCTATTAGCCCCGCCCCGCCTCCTTTAAGCCCTGGCTCGCACTGGCCTGACAGTGGATATGCGGCTAATGGGGGCCGTGATTGTGCCATTGCGTATGACTCTGTAGTTTGCCTTTGTGCCTTGTTGTTGTTGTTTGTTTAAGTCTTTGAGTGTCTTACCAGGGAGATAGTGTGCTGGTGTTTAAGATTGTGAGTGTTATTGTGTTCTGTGTTAACTCTGTTATAGTGTTTTTTGGCTCGCTTCTGTGATATTCCTTGATAACTCGACCCAAGCCTGATTGACTACGATTTTGGATACAGATTGTAAATTGTTGGTTGTTAACTTATATCTCTTGTAAATATTTTGTAAATCATTTTTGTTAAGTTGAGGGATGTAAGGGGTTAGACGCCATTTTATTTCGAAGTCACTTTTCACTTTGTTTTGGTTTAGGGAGTCAGGTAAGTTGAAACTGTATTTTCTTTTTTTTGTTTTCTTTCATTTTGATTTAGGAAGTGATTCGGGTTTAAAAAAAGAGAATTTTTGTTTGTTATTTTGGCCTTGTCTGCCCCTGACGCTAAACCCCAACTTGTTAATAAATTCTTATTCAACATCTCTCTGGTTCTGAGAATCTCTTCCTTTTCCTGTTATGGCTGACCCCTAGCGCTCGTAACAACGAGTTATATATTTATTCTGTGTTATTTTAATGTTTCTGTTTTTGTTTTGTTTTGTTTTTTGACCTAAAATGTGTCTTGTGTGTGTGTGTGCTCAGTGGCTGAGTAGCACAAAAAATCTCAGTCATTGGCTCATTCAGTTCTTTGTGTGATTGAATGTTTTTATTTGACAAAATTAAAAATAAAAACCTCACTGTTATTTGCTCATTAAGTGGTTTGTACACGGGTTTGTGCGTTCGTGTGTATTTCCCATTCATTTCCTATGGGTGCCCATTTTTGTCCACGAAGGACAAATTAAGGAGTTGTTGTTGTTTTTTTTAAATTTTTTGGGGGTTTTTTGCCCAAATTTGTCCAGAAGGATGCTTGAGAGTTTAAAGGTTCTAAACTGAGGGTGAGAAGGCAGCAAACAAAACCACTTCTACAGAAAACACATCTTAGTTTTTACTTTATACTCCAAACCTTACAGTTACTGAGATGTGATGAGACTCACCGTAGTTTCTTCAGTTTACAGTGTGGATCCTCCAGTAGAGCAGAGAGCAGCTTCACTCCTGAGTCTCCTGGTGTATTATGGCTCAGATTTAGTTCTGTCAGGTGTGAGGGGTTTGATCTCAGAGCTGAAGTCAGAGCAGACCAGCCTTTCTGTGTAATACGACAGCTGGAGAGACTGCAGAGGATATAAAGAAGATTAAAAATTAGTTATTAGAGCTTGACTCATGTGTCCAATATAACTGCTGAAAAACACAGATGTAATACATATTATAGATATAAATTATTAAACCAGACACAGAGAGTGACTCAGAGTCAAGTCCCATTTTAATAGACTTCAGAATCAAACTGAAATTACTTCAGATTTCACTCAACAGACAGAACCCAAATATTACCAACTACTGGAGTCTTAACCTTAACTACTAAAGAAGATTTTGTATTTTATTTGTATTCAGTCTGCATATAGTGGAGCTGTACAGACCGAGTACATTGTGATCATTTGTTTTCCTGATTTAATACTGACAACAGAAAAAATAGAATTCTATATATAAAAAAAACAGAAAAAAAGAATAGAAATAGATGGATAGAAAATGAGAAAGCAGCACCTTTTTCATTTTATATATATATATATATATATATATATATGCACACATAAAGAATTTGGCTTGATTTTTCCACTTTATTTTTCAGGATAGAAAATGGTTAATATTTGATCTCCACATGTAGGTGGACATGGAACACATCTTTCTGCTGATTGGTCAACCAAAGATCAACTCGTGCTGTACAAACACTTGTTAATAAAGGTTACAAGTTAGTCAAGATTACAATTAATGTCCAACTGGAGTCTCACTTGATGCCAAACTGAGTCCTTACTCCTGGGAAGTTGTGTAAACTGTTAGTGTTGTATAGTTTGTTTTAATGTCTGTTTTTTTTTTTTTTTTTTTTTTTGCAACATTCATCAGATGATTTGAGGCTCAGTTTTACTGACCAGACAATAGTTTGCTAATTGAAGAAAGTACTGAATGTTGTCAAATTAAACATGGTTAATGTTATTGAAGATTTCTGCACATGTATATCTGATGTACAAACAAAGTGTCATGAAATTATACAAGCTAGCCTTATCCATGTTAATAAATTTATATTTTTTTTGAAACTTTTTTTGGTTTTTCTGGAAAAAAAAAAAGTAAAATGGCAGAAGGTAAAAATGCAGAACTATAATTGACCTGTCACACTGATTACATGCATCTGTATTCCTCAAATGGCTTTGACTCAAAGATCTTTTACTTTTTCCTCAGATTTACTAAGAAGAAGTAAGCAATCTTTGTGCTAATAATTGTTAATTGTATTTAAAAAATTCATTTTATACTTTTTTGCCCAAATTTGTCCAGAAGGATTTGCTTGAGAGTTTAAAGTTCTAAACTGAGGGTGAGAAGGCAGCAAAACAAAAACCACTTCTACACAGAAAACACATCTTAGTTTTTACTTTATACTCCAAACCTTACAGTTACTGAGATGTGATGAGAGACTCACCGTAGTTTCTTCAGTTTACAGTGTGTGGATCCTCCAGTAGACAGCAGAGAGCAGCTTCACTCCCTGAGTCTCCTGGTGTATTATGGCTCAGATTTAGTTCTGTCAGGGTGTGAGGGGTTTGATCTCAGAGCTGAAATCAGAGCAGACCAGCCTTTCTGTGTAATACGACAGCTGGAGAGACTGCAGAGGATATAAAGAAGATTAAAAATTAGTTATTAGAGCTTGACTCATGTGTCCCAATATAATTGCTGAAAAACACAGATGTAATACATATTATAGATATAAAATTATAAACCAGACACAGAGAGTGACTCAGAGTCAAGTCCCATTTTAATAGACTTCAGAATCAAACTGAAATTACTTCAGATTTCACTCAAACAGACAGAAGAACCCCAAATATTACCAACTACTGGAGTCTTAACCTTAACTACTAAAGAAGATTTTGTATTTTATTTGTATTCAGTCTGCATATAGTGGAGCTGTACAGACCGAGTACATTGTGATCATTTGTTTTCCTGATTTAATACTGAAAACAGAAAAAAATAGAATTCTATATATATAAAAAAACAGAAAAAAAAGAATAGAAATAGATGGATAGAAAATGAGAAAGCAGCACCTTTTTCATTTTATATATATATATATATATATATATATACACACATAAAGAATTTGGCTTGATTTTTCCACTTTATTTTTCAGGATAGAAAATGGTTAATATTTGATCTCCACATGTAGGTGGACATGGAACACATCTTTCTGCTGATTGGTCAAACAAAATATCAACTCGTGCTGTACAAACACTTGTTAATAAAGGTTACAAGTTAGTCAAGATTACAATTAATGTCCAACTGGAGTCTCACTTGATTCCAAACTGAGTCCTTACTCCTGGTATTTGATCTCCATATTATCCATATAATATCTTGTTTTAAATGTCTGTTTTTTTTTTTTTTTTTTTTTTGCAACATTCATCAGATGATTTGAGGCTCAGTTTTATTGACCAGACAATAGTTTGCTAATTCAAGAAAGTACTGAATGTTTTCAAATTAAACATGGTTAATGTTATTGAAGATTTCTGCACATGTATATCTGATGTACAAACAAAGTGTCATGAAATTATACAAGCTAGCCTTATCCATGTTAATAAATTTATATTTTTTGAAACTTTTTTTGGTTTTTCTGGAAAAAAAAAAAGTAAAATGGCAGAACCATAATTGACTGTCACATGATTACATGCATCTGTTATTCCTCAAATGGCTTTGACTAAAGATCTTTTACTTTTTCCTCAGATTTACTAAGAAACATTTTGTCTAATAATTTAATTGTATTAAAAAATTATTATTATACTTATGATTAATTAGATTGAAATTGAATTATTTTCATTTGTGAAAGTGAAAGTGAAAGTGATTTATTCCAACAAACCTGAATGCAACTTTTAAGTGATTGATGATGATCCCAATCCAATATTTGTAAAATCAGAGTCACAACCCTGTTCCTGAAGGCACCTCAACTTTGCACAGTTTGGATGAATCTCTCTTATCAAACACACTTGATTCAACTCATCAGATCATTAGTAGAGCGATCTGTGATGTTAGCTGAGTGTGTCAAATAAGACAGAACTCAAAATATACAGAAACAGTGTAGAGAAACACAGGACTACTGTGTAAAATAAAGTCAATAAAACAGAGACACTGTAAAATACTCACTCAATCTTTCTAGATGCTTTGATCACTGGCAGCAGCCTCAGAAGACATTCTTCTGATCGATCATATTTCCTCAGTTTAAACTCATCCAGATCTTGTTGTGAGTTCAACAGCACAAACACCAGAGCCGACCACTGAGCAGCAGACAGAGAGACTCCAGAGAGACGACTGACACCTGTTATGTTCAGGTATGTTTGTACTTCCTGCTGTAGTGAACGATCATTCAGTTCATTCAGACAGTGGAACAGATTGATGGATTTCTCTGGAGAGGGATTCTCCCTGATCTTCTGTTTGATGTATGCAGCTGTTTTCCTGATTGATATCAGAGCTGCTTACTGTCTTTTTCAGGAGGCCTTGTAAGAGAGTCTGATTAGACTTTAGTGAGAGACCTAGAAGGAACCGGAGGAAAAGATCCCAGCGTCCGTTCTCACTCTGTAAGGCCTTGTCCACTTCTCCCTCCAGTAAACTGCTCATTGGTGACCTGAACTCCTTCATCAGTCCTGTGTTTTGTTCAGAAAAGGACAGCAGCTTGAATAAAGCAGCAAGAAACTCCTGAATACTCAGATGAACAAAGCTGAAAACATTCCCCAGCTGCAGTCCAAACTCCTCTCTGAAGATCTGGGTACAAACTCCTGAGTACACGGACACTTCTCTGACATCAATGCCGCTCTCTTTCAGGTCCTCCTCATTGAAGATCAGGTTCCCTTTTTCCAGCTGTTCATAAGCCAGTTTTCCTAGAGACAGAATAGTCTTTCTAGCCTGATCAGAATTGATTTCATATTTCCCTTCATACTTCTGTGTCTTCAGTTTGGTCTGAAAGATCAGGAAGTGTGTGATCATCTGTGTGAGAGTCTTGGGGATCTCTGCACTCTCTGCTTCACCCATCATCCTCTCCAGAACAGCGGCTGAAATCCAGCAGAAGACTGGGATGTGACACATGATGAACAGACTTCTTGATGATCGGATGTGTGTGAAGATTCTATCAGCCAGACTAGGATCATTTATTCTCTTCCTGAAATATTCCTCCTTCTGAGGGTCGTTGAATCCTCGTACCTCTGTGAGCTGGTGGACACACTCAGGAGGGATCTGATTGGCTGCTGCTGGTCGAGAGGTGATCCAGAGGAGAACAGAAGGAAGTAGGTTCCCCTTGATGAGGTTGGTCAGCAGCACATCCACTGAAGCTGATTCTGTCACAAAGGACAAGCTCCGATTGTTTTGGAAATCTAGACGCAGTCGACACTCATCCAGACCATCAAATATGAACATGACTTTGTAGTCCTCATAATCTGCGGACTTTAATTCTTTGGTTTCTGTATGAAGGTGGTTTAGAAGATCCAAAAGACTGAGATTTTTCTGTATCAAATTCAGCTCCCTGAAAGGAAGTGGAAATATGAAATGAACGTCCTGATTGGCTTTTCCTTCAGTCCAGTCCAGAATGAACTTCTGCACAAAGACTGTTTTTCCAATTCCAGCAACTCCTTTAGTCAGCACAGTTCTGATGGGTTTGTCTTGTCCAGGTGAGGGTTTAAATATGTCATTGCAGTTGATTGGTGTCTCCTGTGTCTCTGGTCTTCTGGACACTGTCTCAATCTGTCTCACCTCATGTTCATTATTGACCTCTCCACTGCCTCCCTCTGTGATGTAGAGCTCTGTGTAGATCTCATTCAGACGTGTTGAGTCTCCATGATTGGTAAGTCCTTCACTGATTCTCTGATATTTATCCTGTAGTCTGGATCTGAGTTTTTGTTGATACACTAAACAACACCTCAGATCAGCAGATGTGTCTCCCGAGCTGAACTGAATTGGATGACTCATTGACGCGTCACTCTTCATGGACACACAGCTGGGTTCAGGAGATTCATTCTGCCACAGACTGAAATATAACAGCAATACAAACTGTTACTGAAAATCTCACTCTGCTCTGACAGAAACACCTTCACTGTTTCTGAAAACAAATATCATGTATATTTCTCATACTGTAAACTAAAAAACACCTCAGATCAGCAGATGTGTCTCCCGAGCTGAACTGAATTGGATGACTCATAGACGCTTCACTCTTCATGGACACACAGCTGGGTTCAGGAGATTCATTCTGCCACAGACTGAAATATAACAGCAATACAAACTGTTTCTGAAAATCTCACTCTGCTCTGACAGAAACACCTTCACTGTTTCAACCTCCCTTTAATGTTCATCTTTCACTTGAGGAGTCTGTTGTGACTTGAGAGCTAAAAGATTAAAGTATTATTTTTCTATGAATAAAAGGAATCTGCCCCATGTGCTCTTTTCAATCATATATTATAGAATAAAATGAAATAATACACACATATAGATAAAGACACAGAAACATCCAGCAGCAACAGAGACACCTGGTGACAATATCCATAACACACCACACCTACAGTATATATGACACTCATAATATCTCACCTGGACTCAACAGAAGAGTCTTCCTCTCTGCAGAGATCTGAAAGATCCATCGCTGGGTTTTTTCTCACAGACACATCCATGTGTTCAGATAAATCTGATTCACGCCCCTGAATCTGACTATAAATGAAAATGCTATTGTTGTGTGCATTTATTGTTTCTGAACATTAAAAATGTGAAACATTTCAGGTTTTCTCACCTCTTGACTGTCTTTATCTGTGTGTCATGTTCTTTAGAGAGATTCCTTCTGAAGGCCATGGTTTCATCTAAAAGTAGATGCAAATGTTGATCCACAGAGTAAGTTATGAATCATCTCAGTTAATTTTCTCAAATCCACCTCTGTCTCAACAGTCAGTCCACAGCAGTGACCTGCACACATGAAAAACTATTTCATCCTGACATTATTTACACAGAATCTAATTATTTACAAACAGCAAAACAAATTCAGACAAGCACTGTGTTAAAATGAAAGTAAAAGTGTAATCTGACGATTTACAGACTCTGTGTTTTATCTCCTAATGTCATTTAAACTACTTTAAAAATATCTGACACTGCTTATTGTTGTACTTCACTTTAAACCAGTCAGGATTGATTTTGGCTATCAAAGATGATTGTTAAAATGTGATACTCACTGTGTTTTTCTCTCTTAATGTAGTTTACTTCCTCATACGACAAAACATACCTGCTGTAATAGTTTCACTTTCATGAGTCACCTGACAAGGAGGAGTTTAAGTGTCGAAAACAAAACATAAAGGTTTATTTCCCCTTAATGTTGAATTTAATTTAAAGTTATATAACCCCTGAATGTATTTCCTCACAGTCTGTACTCTGAGTGTTGTTTATATGAAGGTGGTCTCTCGTAGCTGAAGACTGAAGGTCTGGGATTCATGGCAGCTTTCATTGGCCAAGGCCCGCCCATGAAGCCGTGTGACTGACATGTCAAACAACCAATCACAGTTCGTTTCGTTTATCATCACGTTTCGGGGCGTAGAAATGTCGCCACAATAACAGACCGGTGCATACCTGTCAACATTTGGATACTGAAATCCGGGAGACTCTGGGGGGGGGGGGGGGGTTGATTTGCCCCACATTCACTGCAGCAATGTAACAACAATGTAGCAACGCATCCATCTTGTACAGGCTCTTTTCTCTTTACTGCTGCCTTTAATTTTGTTTGGTTGTAATTTGGCCAATAACATTTTTGTTCAAAAAGCCAATTTTCTGGGACAACATCTGTGCTTTTGTCTGGACATTCTATCAGCCCGTAACACTGCTTCACTTTATCCATCATTGTCTAGGAAAAGATAATCAGAAGAAGCCATCTTATTTTATTCTTTTCTTTAAGATCTCTTATGTGTGTATATATTCAATTCAATTCAATTCAAGTTTATTTGTATAGCGCTTTTTACGATACAAATCATTACAAAGCAACTTTACAGAAAATTAAGTTTCTACAATATTTAGTAGTAGCTTATCAGTGGTAACTGTCAGTTCATGTGCATATGGCAGAAATGTTCAGAAAAATCAATAAAAAGACGTAAACAAACAGACGATTAACACTATTAACAGCAATTATGCAATCAAACTTACAGCAAAATGTGGTAGTTCTGTATGTTGTCTCTGGGTTAGCATCATCTGAGGTCCTCTGAGGGGTTTGCATCATCTCTTCTCAGGTGTTCTGGATCCAGACTGGAGCTTGTTTATATAAATGCATGTATAAATCTTGACTCCAGTTGTGATTAGTTCTGGGTTGCTGCGTGTTCAGTTCCCATACACATTCTAACCACTGTGGGGTAAGAGTCAGATTTGAATGTTTTTATTTGTGTGTAATGTCAGTATGTGAAAATAACAGGGAATGTGGGTGTGGTATCAGGCCTCTGAAAAAATTATTTATATATCACTCTAAATCTATAAGACTTTGGTTCATTTTGGAAACACTTTATATTTTTTAATGAATTCGGAGAGATCTCGGTCACTCCATTGACAGTCCAACTATCAAAAATATATATGACAGACAGATTTAATTTAGCCATAATAAACATTTATGGAAGCACATGTACAGTGCATTGCATAAACTCAAGTGCTTGTGTGTGTGTGTGCATGTCCCACGAGCCAGTGAGGTTTGTTCTAGTGTGCATGCACTTATTTCTACAAAATTTTAAGCACTTTCTGTATATTTAACCAATATTTACAAAGAATTGAATCAAAGCATAAAATATATCCATCATTTGAAGTGACTGTGTCTCTTCAGAAGACTTGGGCTAAACCTTTTGATCCATATGGATTCATTTTCCAGTGTTAAGATTACATTTTTGGATCAAGAAAGCTTTTGCTAGTTGGACTGTTAATGGAGTGGCTGAAATCTCTCAGATTTCATAAAAAATATCTTAAGATGTGTTTCTAAGATGAACAAAAGTTTTATGGATTTGGAGCGATGATAGAATTTCTATTTTTGGGGGAACTAATCCTATGATATAGTACTACCAATTTTTCAATATTTTATGTTCACTTAAATTTAAACACTTTTCCAAAAGCCTGACACTACACCCACCGTATGTGCTTTATTTGCAGTGGAGAAGGGGTATTGTGAAAAAAAAAAATATTTTCATTTTCAGGAAGAAGGACATATGTTTGTTTCACACTGGACAAAGCTACCAGTTCAGTGTTTTCTTGCAAGACGGAGACTCTGTGACATCCGAATGCAGAGTCGCACGGGTAAGTGTAAAGCGATTCAGTTTTTCGGAAACCTCTGATACACTAAAAGGACACTTTGATTCTGTTTGATTATGTCCTTAATTACAGCAATGTCTGTGTCGTGGATGCCTGTGTTTAATGCAGTTGTCTCCTTGTTTAGGTGACAAAACACAGTCAGAAAAATGACACTTCTTAAGCTCTTTTGAACTTGATAAGAGACGGGATTCATCATTTGATTGGTAAGATTCCTTTGAAAGCATTTCTGAAAGTCTTCTGACAACCTGCTGTAAAAGGATGATCTGGTTTTCTAACCAATCGTTTCAGTCCTCCAAGGTAATTCTCATATGGAAATGCTGATACATTATCAAGAGGGCCGAAAGTGCAAGGCCAAAGTGGTAATATTCACCATTGTAAATGTTTGCTACGGGTACCTTTGTCTGTGTACCAAGAAGGGTCCTCGCATCTTTGGGCAAATCAGGAAATTCTGATCTTAAGATTGAAAGTAGTGCTGTTAGAGCTACTAGAGGAATGCAAAAAGATGCTGCCCATGTTTGCAGTTTTATTTGCAACTGATTAAGTGAATTGTTGCTACTACTGTCAGATTCTGCATTTGGTTGGTCTGAATCAGAGATACTACCAGGATCAGAGGGAGTCTCTGAATCAAATGAAAAATCAGCATTAGTGTTTTTTTCCAGATCACATGAGTTCTCATGTGTGGGCGCAAGAAAGTAAACTATATTACAAAAAGATGAGAGATCCCAAGTTCCAGAGTCTTGTCTCTTGTGACCAAGAACACTAGATTCATCAGTGTTTTCAGTTTGTGTTTAGTATTCATCCAAAATCTCATCTGTTGTACACTGGGCTAAAGTCTTTCTCCTTTTAGTCCAGTAAGACATTGTGATTGTGCATATGTGTGTGTTATTGTCAGTATTGTGTACATGTATTGGGCTATATACAGATCTATATTTACAGTGATATTGTTTCTATAAAAGCTAGTTAGTGTTAATGTTAAGTTGATTTGTTGTTAAGTGTTGTGTTTGTAATTATTACTTGCATTTCTTGGATATTTTTTCTTTGGAAATGCTCCTGAAAGACAAAAATAAGAACAGTAAATAAGCACAATAAAGAACACACACACACACACAAATCCTAATTTTGTTGATTTTAAATCTGCCTATTTAATTAGTTTGCTAACAACATGCAACTTTATTTGGAAGCGTCTTAAAGGAATAGTTAACCTAAAAAACGTAAATAGTAATAAAGTTGCTTCATTGCTAATTGGAAATGTTGAGGAATGAATGAATTAATAATTTTACATTTTGTGTTCCACAAAAGAACATCACATGGTTGTTTATTGTTTTTGTTGGAACTGATGTATAATCTTTCAGTTGGTGAAACTTCTATGCTTTTATCATTACCTTTCCTGGCCATTTGTCTTAATTAAAAACTTTTAAAGGGTTTAGTGACTGAAAATTAATTTTGAAAATGACCTTCATGGACCAGCTTGGCACTTGTTTATCAGTAAATAAGGAAACAGCCTTTTACTGTAAAATGCAGTTGTGTTAAAGAAGAGTGGAGATTGACAACAATATGGGTCTTTCAAAGATTAAGACTATATGCCAATACTGTCTTTATCAAGACATTTCTGTTGATTAGCTTGCCACATGATGTAGCTTTAATAAATCTTTTAGTATTAATCAGTGAAAATATACTTACAAATCTAAGATGCTCTGTGTTTGGATGGCTCTTAGAAGAGCCTTTGGGGTTTATTCAGCTGCTGTTGACAAACAAAGGGGAGAAAAAGAAGAAACATCACCGAATATGAGTTCGCAAACTGCATCGCAAACTTGTGTCGTTGGAACGACAGCTCTTCACCTGTGGTTAGAGGCATAGTTGGTCTGGGTATATTCTGGCAAACCGTTTACCAATCACGTTTCGCAATCAGCAAAGCAAACTGTGGTACACGCCAGATATTAATAGACAAGTTTCAGTCAAATATTTATGGTTATAGCAGAATCCAGTGTTAAAGTAGAGCGCAAACAATTATATTTGGAACATTAGAATATTGTTTCCAATATGCGGTCTCTTCAGCGTATTCATTCCCGGGCTAAAGAACACACTTTTTTAGGGATCACATGCATAGTTATGCACAATGAAGAGTACAATATACAACAAACACAATATAAGAAAAATCAGATATAGTTTAAATGTCCTTTGAAATAACAATGAGCACTTGTATTGGTATGCTGGTCATTTTAAGTAGATCATTAATTATTAAATACATTTACATTTAATCATTTAGCAGAAGCTTTTATGCAAAGCGACTTACAAATGACGACAATAGAAGCAATCAATAAACATACAATCACAAAATTTAGTGATGAATAAGATGATGATGATGATGATGATGAGAATGACAGTAGCCTAACAGTAATAGAGGTTGTAATACAAATTAAATTACCAGCTAGAGTATGTTTTCAAGTGACTGGAAGTTTAATTAAGCTCTTTATAATACATAGCCTAGTTTTTCTTACCATGTTCAGCTGGCCTCTGGAGATTTGTCCCAGGCTGTGGTTGGGAGTGGGCGCTAGTGCTGGGGACCACGGATGATCCACTGGGGCCTGTCAAGAGAACACACACACACAATTTAGTGATGATGAAGATGCCGATGGCACTAGCCTTATAGTAATAGTAGTTGTAATTGTGTACCAGCACTTATCTCCTCCTCAATCTCCCTGCTGTCCTCGAGGGTTGGATCTGGCTCCTCAGTTACTTTGGCTCCTTCAAAGTCTTCATCTTTGTAGACGGTCTTGTCAACAGGCCACATCCCACAGGCCTTGAAACCCTTTTGGCCCTTCCCCACACACGCTGAAGCTGAGTAGGCTTTATCGAAAAGCCCACACACAGCATAAATATCTATTCGTTGACCTGGGTGAGAGGTCATCCAGTTATCTGCAGCTGTGTTGTATTTTGCCTTAAAAGACTTGAAAAAGGTGCGGTCTAATGGCTGCATCTTGTGGCTGCAGTGGGGTGGGATGGTAATCATTATCACCCCACGCTCTCTCGCAAGCAACACAGCCTCGAGGGTCTTATGCGAGTGGTGGCCATCCAATATCAGAATGTGAGGCCTCTGAGGAGTGCATCCAATGGTGTCACAAAAATGTCTCGGCCACTGGAGAAACAGTGTACTGTGCATCCACCCCGAGTCAGTCACTCCACCAATCGATCCTGCTGGGGCACCACACAGAAAGGTGCTCACTCATTCTTTTTCTTGGAAAAATGAACAGTGGTGGTACAAACTGCCCAGCGGCGTTCATGGAACAGTAAAGCCTCTTTCCGCACTTGTGACTCTTGCCACCTGCCTCTTCCCCTTTGAAGCAACAATTTTGTTTGGCTTCTGTACATTCTGGACACCCACCTCATCCATATTCCACAGACGGGTGGGGTCAACGTTTTCGCCAAGCCTATGGATAAATAAATACGGAATATGGAAATACTCATAAATACGGAAGAACAGGTCCACCTTTGGTCTGTTAAACCCCACCATCCTATTAATGCTCGTCGCCTGTGGAGTCCTGACAGACAGGGTTCCTTGTCTTCTTAGAAAATTAGATAACCAGTCTTTCCCTGCCATCTTGCGCTCTGAATTAAAACAATGGTTCAAGCCTAACCTCTCTGCCAGGTCATAGGCCAGCCTCCTTACATCAATCGTTGAAAGCCCAAACAATGCCCTCTCCATTGATTGAATGTGCTCAGTTAACTGGAGCTCGAATGATGACGTAAAAACTGCTTTGCGGCCTAAACACTTTGATCCAGGGTCCAAAACTTTTTTATCCCCATGCCGCCTCAAGGTCTTTGGGGGGACTCCAAATTGATGGACTGCAGCCTTCAAAGCGGTTTCCTCTTCAATCGCTCTGATGGCATTTTGTAGAGCTTGCTCTGTATAAGCACCACGGTTACTTTTTATTTTATATGTACGCATCTATATGGAGAGAAAAAATATATATATGAGGTTGAGATTTCTACACTAGGCCTTTATGGGATTGATAATTGATGTATTTGTTCACCACTATCACCAAGACAAACAGAACAGTGACATTGTGGTTCTCAGTCTGTTTTTGATTAATTTTAGTGAAGAGAAGCACCTTTCATTACTGCAAGATGTCACTGGAAGTGTGATAATAAGTTGGTAAAGTCTACTGAGTTCAGGGTATGCCAGATATAGATAGATTTAGATATAGATTTAGATATAGATATTTCTTCTCAACCATATAACTGAAAATGTCCATTAGACTGCTAGGACGTTGCTCTTCCCTTTCCAATCCGTGGATGAACATCCTGTACTTAACTTCAGCTGTTATCACATTCACATCTCCAATGAAAAATTCCCACAGATATTTTAAGTGTGGAACATTTTCAGTTGAAGGCTTTGTCAAACAGAGAGTGTGTTTGAGGAGGGGCAAGGTTTCACTGCTGAATCTGTCAGTGATGCTTTGTATGGCAAGGTCCAGTGTTGCAAAACAAAAACTGACTTTTGTCTCATCCTTCTGACCAAGCAGAGTTTGAGTGTGTGTGTTTTTGGATTTTGTTGGATGGTTATGGGTAATCAGAGTTTTTTTTAACTTTTCTGGCTCTTTGGTTTTCTCGGAATTCAATGTTAATTTTTGAGGCTAGTTTTACTGTTTCAGTCCACATCTCCTCAAAAACATCATCAGATCGCATTGAAACTAGCTGTTCTCTACAGTCTTCAACCAGCAGAGCAGCTGTACTAATGTCCATGTCTTCTTTTTGGAGATATCTTGAGAGAACACCTGTTACTGACAGAATTTTACTTAGTGCCACCAGATGCAAGCAGAACTCAAAATCAATGGCTTTGCTCAGTGCCATCGCAGTACCTGATGACTCCTTGTCAAATCTGTCAGCTGTCTGAATTTGGTCAAGGGTCTCAATAACAGAGGGCAGGGATTCCAGAAGAGCTCTGCAGTTGTCTGTTCTTGCTGACCATCTTGTGGTGCTTAACGATTTTAGTGTCTGGGGTTTACTGTGGTCTCTTTCACTTGCAAGCTTTTGTTGAACATCAATGAATAGGCTATGCCTTTTAGCAGATCCTTCCATGAATGAGTAAAGTTGTTCAGCTAACCCAAAAAAGTTATGTGTGGCTGTGTTCTAGCAGCACATATCAACAATAACAAGATTTAAACGACATTTTTAAAAATTAAAAGGTTTTAAAGGAGGGGATTGGAATTTAATAAATATTTTTTTTTAACTCTTCTTTTTATTATTTTTTGTTATATAATAAATGCTTTAAAAATTTTAAACTAATAATGACATATTTTAGTTAGATCCAGCATTTATAGTTACAACATCTACTAATCTTGCTTAATGTTAATTTAGTAAATTTATGATTGTTTATTGCTTAGCTTATAATAAATAAACAATACAATCATATTGTACAGTGTTACAGACATTACAGTGCTCTGATTTCTAGGCACCAAAACCACAATGACCTGTCAATATGTACAATTTGTGTATATTTTATGGGCTGATATATGTGCATACATACTACTTTCAGCACTACTGTAGATCCCAGTGCTTGATCCTGCCTGTGCCTGATCACTAGACCTATCTCTGCTTGTACTTGGGGATAATTGATCTAAATAAATAAATAAATAAAAATACAGGAAGGCAGGCAGATAGAGATGAAGAAATAATAGATGCAAAATATCACTGCAACACAGATTATGGCTTAACATTAACAATTTTTCTGTTCCTAACCTCTTGAAATCTCTTACTGTGCTTGTTGTTGGCTTCCAGTTCTCTTGAAGAATGAGTTTATTTTTCTTTGTGCCATGATTCTAGAAATATACATTAACTTTGAGAGTCAAATTGATTTTGAAGTATCTCCTTTGTACACAGTGAGGGTAAATTGCACATTACCTCTGGCTTTGCGTGTAGAAGTTTTGTGATCTTTTCGTGGGTTTTTGCTGATAACGCTGTAATTTCTTCAGAAAAAAAAAAAAAAAAAAAACTAAACGTGCAGCCGCGCATAAATTCTGGTGCTGCCGCCTGATTTAAGTGTGTAAAGCTTAGCATGATCAAAACGTCAAAAAAAATTCTCGGAAAAGTGATATTGAAAATATAAAATCCACTTTTCTCAAAAATCTGAGGGGGCCCGTGCATGACGCCTCTGTTGTACAGTAATTTTGTCCTTTCAGGGCCAGTTTGCACTGTGGTTCCCTAAAACAGGTTGTTTGTTTGTTTATTAGTTTATTTACTTCTGGTCTTTGTACTAGACTGTGAATTGTGAAGATTTGGACATAGTGTGGTCTTGGTATTAATGACAATTATTCCGTTAGGTGGCGGTGTATATTAGCGGTGCTTCATCCGCAAATAAATTACTGAAGAATTTAGGTGTATTGTAATTAATTATGTTTACTCGCGTTACTGTAATTGAGTAGCTTTTTTGTGTACTTCTACTTTTTAAAGTAAATTTTAAAATCTGTAATTTTACTTTTACTTAAGTATATTTTGTTTGAAGTATTGTACTTCGCTACATTTTAAAACACATTAATTACTGAGTAAAAACAAACAAAAAAAAAAATCTCTCCCTGGAAACTACTGCAGTAAATAATGGGCAGGAGGGCAAACTGGCGCTAAAATCACAAGAAAGATGCAGACGGACAAAAGAGGCGTTAGTGGTGCAGACACCGCTGAAAACGAAACCCCGTCATATTCTGAAGTTGAACTCGAAGGAAATGAAGTGAACCCCTGGCCATATTTATGCTTTATTATGCAGTGTAAGCTGTGTTTGCCTAGGGAGACCAAACTAGCAGCTTCTAAAATCTCGACAAGACATCAACCCTTCGCAAGCATGTAGAGGTAAGCTTAATAACTGCATCGTTGCATTGGTGGTTAAAATTAAGCTTTGACATTTTAGCAAGAGGTTTTGCACAAATTAGCCAAAAAGACTGGTTATAGTGTGCGATATATATCGTCTGCGATAATATCATAATTGTTGTTTTAATGATGTGCGCGTGCATTTAGAGTGCGTTCTTTCCATAGACTGTATAAAAACAGGTTCTTTCATTGTGTGATTCAGTCTTGTAAAATTGCATTTAGAATGATCACAAAATTGAAGACATAGGGGCAGAAAATTTACATATTTATATCATTTCATATAGTAAATCAAAATCACACAAAGAATGCCGTCTTTTCCTCCAAAAATCATCATGATTAAATATATGTATGTATATATATATATATATATATATATTTTTCCTCCAAAAATTATATATATATATTTTACAACAGGTCAGTAAACAAGTTAATTAAGAGTCTTGCTTTTTAGACACCATATTGCCCGTTTTTGCTCTATTTCTACAACAAAAAATAATTCCAAACACAGCCACCAAAGCACAGTTTTGCGCAACATGACAGTGGTTAGTTCCTGAATGAATCAACCGTTAGGTTCAATCGCAATGACTCACTTATTAACAGTGACTTCCTGACACCTACTGGCCATTTTAATTTCACACTTAAAGTATCTTTTGATTTTTTTTTTTTTTTAATAATTAATTTCTTATAATTTAAAATGAGTATTCAACATTTTATGTCTTGTAAATCAAAACATTATTCATGCATTTGTAACTGCAGGTTAAATGCATTCTGTCCTGCACTAAACAGTGTGTAAATACATCTAAATGCCACTTCCGATGAAGCTTCTGCATTTTCCTCTGCATTGAAAAGATGAGTTTGTTGATACTGATTTTCCTGGTAACAGCCAAAATGTCTTATTATTCTAAATAACTGATTCCTTTAATTAAAAACAACTAGTTTTAGATCAATAGGCCTATCCCAGGGGTGTCAAACTCAGTTCCTGGAGGGCCGTAGCCCTGCAGAGTTTAGTTCTAACCCTGGTCCAGCATACATATCATGTAGTTTTCAAATAAGCCTAAATGATTAGATTAGCTGGATCAGGTGTGTTTAATTAGGGTTATATCTAAACTGTGCAGGACTGTGGCCCTCCAGGAACTGAGTTTGACACCCTTGGCCTGTTCCATTTTTGCCTCCCTCCCACTGTTAAAATGTAACTAAGTAATTTTTACTCTGAGTAAATTTTAAATGAGATACTTTTTACTTTTACTTGAGTAGATTTTTAGACTGGTACTTTTACTTGTACTTAAGTAAAATTTCATTCATGTAATGGTACTTTTACTTGAGTAGAATATTTTTGTACTCTTTCCACCTCTGGCTGTGACATAACGTACACATACAGCAAGCTGCTCAACATGGCCATCCCTTGCTTCATCGGCCATAGTTGCAAACATTTTTGCTTTTTTTACCTCTTCAACTATGCAGGCAGTTATTTCTTCTGCACAGCACTCAATCATATCATTTTGCGAAGATGGACAGAGATAAGTAGCATTTGAAGGTGGTTTGTAGCTTTGAAGGAAAGGATCAAATTGCTCCAGGAGTTTCATTAACTCCAAAAAGTTTCCCTGATTTCCACTAGACTCTGCTTCTTCATGTCCACGAAAATAAATACCTTGCTTCCCTAGAAAGCTGGTCACAGCAACAATTCTGCGCAAACATTTCCGTCTCTCAACAATGTCACCAATTTGTGCCACGTTCATTTTCTCAACAACACTGCCTTCTATTAAACTGGCTTTATAATTCTTCTAAGCAAGCACTGAAGCCTTGTGCCCTAAACCTTGCTTCATGCTCTCTGAAGCTATCCAGAGCTCATTTCCAGTTTGAAAAGCCTCCAGTGCTGATCAGAGAATCTTTATTATTTCGTGCTTGATGCTTTCCATGTATTCTGCAAGCATAGCAAAAATGTTTCATCTCTGTTAACAGAGTACTCCAGCCATTCAAAAGAATCAAACCATCTCTGCTGAAAGGATCTTTTTTGTAGACCAAATCTGGTGACTGGATAATTTTTGAGATTAACTTGCTTTGGTCCTGATTCAAAAGTCCCTAAATCATCGTCTTTCTCACTGCCTTCTATGCCTAGCTGCTTGCTTGCTCTCTCTCATCTGCAATACAAAAGTAAAATACACAGAATAATGCATTCATATGTAAACAGCTAATTTCTGACAACAAAAATGCTATATTATGCATAGTTTAAGATAGTCCTACTTTAATACATTAAAATAAACAAAACTTTACACATACACACACACACGCGCACACGCACACACACGCACACACACACACACTGTACCAGTGTCCAATTCTAACTGATCTTGTTGCAGCTCATCTCTAGTGCCATCTATGCCACTGCTGCCACTGCTATCTGGAAAGTATGAAATAAAGTTAAAGAAATAATCATTAAAAAACACTCTGTATGTATGTATATATTTGTTTATTTATATGTATGTATTTATGTAGTCTTTGATCATATCTAAAATATATATCCAAATGCAAAACCAAATAAAAGTAACTATGTTTGAAAGGTTTTCAGACATAAGTACACAGAGTACTACAGACATCTAGTGGTTAAACTTTGACATTACACTTGATTTTCTTAATTTATTTGGACTAAATATGACTAATCTAACAATTTTTTTTGAGATTTTAAATACATTTGCTCTATTTTTAACTTATATACTGCATTAGTTGAATAATAGAAAGTCATGTTCAGTCTGTAAATCCTTAGTGCTTTAACAGTTTATATTTTATTTAGATCTATCTTTAGCCCTATTTAATTTAAGGCTTTTGTGTGTCTTGGGTATGGAATTTTATTATGAACAATATTCAAAAGGATAATATATGTCAGAGGTTTTCATAATCAAAGACACTGGACCTCACTTCAGACTCAAAATTTGTTAGCCTACTTTTATCAACTGTGTTAAATTCTAAAGTTATTATCTGAATAATAACATTTAATATTCAACTTTTTGAAATTATTGAGAATAAAGGAACAAAACAGTGCTGGTTCTATATTAAAAAAAACAGAACATAGCAATTTGATTTTGTATTAATAGTTGTACTATGGCATAATATTTGTTAAATGATGTTAATTACTGGGCAAAGAGATATATAAATGAAGAGGAACAGTAAATATACAACAATAGTTATAATATATACAAAGTTAAATAAAAATAATAAACCATCAGTGAATGGGCTTAAGGACTGCCGTGGACAGCTGACTCCTAACGTTTTTAATATTCTTCATATTCTGTGTGGTGGTCAGTTCACACTGATAGAAATGAATCTTTTCCAATAAGTTTAAATTGATTTTTACATTTTATGGGCATTTTTACCTTTATAAAGCCATTTTTTTTCTAAAAGACCATTATCTTTTGAGTCAAATTCTTAGATTTAATCAGTGAATTAGAATAATAAGACATTTGGGCTGTTACCAAGTAAATGAAATCAACACAGAAGCTGCATCTGAAATGGCATTTACACACTGTTTAATGCAAGAATGCATTTAACCTGTAATTACAAATGCATAAATAATGTTTTGATATATTAAACATAAAACGTTGAATACTGATATTTGAAATTATTTAAATTATAAAATATACTTTAAATGTGAAATTAAAATCACCAGTAGGTGGCATCAAGTCCCTGTTAATAAGTGAGTCATTGCCACTGAACCGAATCATTTAAACGGTTGATTCATTCAGCAACTAAACACCTCCATGTTGCTCAGAGACGCAAAAACTGCCTGTGGCTGTATTTGGAATTATTTTTTTTTGATGCAAAAATAGGAAATATGGTGTAAAAAAATGTGTTTATTATGTGTCTGTTATTTAACTTCTTGTTTATTGAACTGTTGTAACAAAAATCAATATCACATTTTTAATCATGGTAATATTTGGAGAAAAACGGCACTCTTAGTGTGAAGATGATAACTAAGTGGTATAAATATATGTTTTCTGCCATCATGTCTTGAATTTGTCATTCTAAATGCATTTTAATTTTAAAGTTTTTGCTAAATACTCCATAATGCCAGATCACACATCCTTATTATAATATTATGGCAGAGCATATATCCTATATCGCACACCTCTTATCAGATGATGTCCATATAGCTCTATATTATTTTATGTTCTTTTAGGCTATACCTTTAACAAATATTGATGATAATATTAAAATTCCATGCTGTCACACAGACAAGCACAATAGTAGCCTAGTTATAATCGTCTTTTTTATTCTTCATTCAAAATAAAATGTTAATATTTTAATGATTCTAGGGGTTGAGATAATATGTCAAGTTTACGAGTTGTATGTTTAGGGGCTATATATGCGCTACCAAGTAGAGCCTGTCGGATTTACAACACGTGAATTCATCCATTTCTTCTGAAGGACATGAAAGTGAGTGGCTGGTAAACAGGAAGAATTACGTTAGAGTGAACTTTATTTGTAGGCTAGATTCAAGTGTTTGACGTGAAAAAAAAAAAAGTTTGAAAGGTTTAGCCTGTTAGCCTGTTGTCAAAGTCTAAGTCAAGTCGCAAGTTTACTTTGATTATATTGAGGTCAAGTCATAAGTCTTCAGATGGTTTGTAGAATATATTATTATTTGAATATGCGTGTTTTTTTTTTGTTTGTTTGTTTTTTAATAGTATGAAAAAAGCTAAAAGGTACCTTTCTTCGTGTTCTGCCAAAAAGAAAGAATAGTCGTTTGATTCTTTTTTTGAGTCGTGTTTGTCTTTGTCTTTATTTGTCGTTGTGATTGTGTTGCAGTTGTTTTTTTTTTGTTTTTTTTTTTTTTTTAATTGTCTTTCACGCTCATGTAAAATAGTTTAGGATTAAGTCACGTGGTGCGTGAGTGCGTGAGTGTATGCGTGTGCGGAGAGAGATGCCAGTCAAAATCACGTACTGTAAATGGCGACAGTGGCCAACTAAAACGATCAACATTTACTTAATTTCTGTCACATTTCCTCTGAACTCCTTGGCAAAATGCCTGAGACTTAAGGACAAAACATTCGGGGCTAGATTAAAATGATTCGGGGCTCGAGCCCCAAATGTTTAGCCCTAGCGACGCCCTTGGCTGTCACATACAAACTGAACCACGAGCAAGTGAAGCCTAATGTTATTTCAACAGAGAGTGGTTTCATTCTGTTCAGCTGCAGGCCACCACCAGGAAAAGTACCTTGATCTCTTTGTTGAGTTTTGTAACTTTATCTCATTAAATCTCTTAACGAGCCGTCTGTTTAAATAAATCAGCGTTAACAAGCTGATGCACAACATCTGATCAATAATAATTATTTAACATCTTTTTACACTCAATTTACAAAATCGTCTCATCGGTTTACAATGTGTAAACCTACAACAAGTGAGTCGTTTACTTGGATTATGTTAAACAAGTACACTTTAACCACGATGAACAACGTTTATCCATAAGGTACTTACACTTCAAAACAGCCTTGTCATGGTTTTCAGTCATTTTCAAATATGACGAGTCCTCTCCCGTGGCCTCATGGGATAGTGCAGTGTCCATCGTATGCATGCTACGGAATTCGGACGGAAGTAGCAGGCCATCTGGGTAAATCTCGCCTACTGTTTTTCGAATACTATGAATTCAGACATACTACTTGCTTTGCATAGTTTTTCGCTTACTATATAGTATGGAAGTATGCGATTTCGGACACATCGATTGTGTTTACTCTCATAGGGGCTGTTCAGATTTCGCGTCTTTTGCGCACTCGTATTCATATTGTAAATCTAAAATAGAGAGCGAAGCAGTCACGACGCGCGTGTAACAGTAACAAAAAGGTTATAAAAGAAAGTTATCAGTTAGCATCACAATAATCATAATAATAAGTCATATTAGTGAACAATTACATGATTCTTAAAATTGTGCAACCTGTTTGTTTTAGGGAGCACGTAATCTAAACCCAGTTCCATACCATGCGGAGTAGATGGGACACAAACTCCTCATAGACCAGAATGAGAAGCTGGGAATGTTCGGAGTTACACATGTCTTGGATCTCGATGGCTTTAGCAGCAAAATTGTTGCTTCTGCCACAATGCCAGTAAAGAACAACCTTGTTATTTATGAGGAAATTTACAGGCAAGTCCGTGCAAAATGAAAAGCATACAACAGAAAGCATTGCATGTGATTATTATACATTATACTAGAATTGGCTGAAATGGTCAATCTATCAGAGATAAAATGTGTTCTATATTTCTGTAGTTTTTACTACATTAATATCTATCCATCAATGTAATATGCATAACGATCAACTCATGGCCGTAGCCAGCTATGAGGTCACCGGACCTCGGTAAATTTTTCATGTTCGAAAATAAAATTTGTTCTCTGATTGACTAATTTGCTGCTAGACTCCTCATATGAATGTCTGCATGTATAATTCAATATGTTTAGCATCCGTGGTATGAAAATGATCGCTGTGAGACGCCGCCGAAGTGAACGAGTCTTCAGAGAGTTGTGAGCGCGAGACGCAGCCTCTGTGTTGCCAGATCCAGCTATTGTAAGCGTTTTATGACTCGTTTTTCCACCTAATTTGACACTTTAGAAAGTTAATAAAGTAGGAAGTTGCTGTTTAGGGTCAGCGATAACTTTATCTTATCTAATTTCCAAAATATTTGAAATAATTTAGTTTTATTTTATTTATTTATAGGTTTCTGTTTATTTTAATAGCAACATCTGGCAACATTGCATCACCGTAATTAGTCTGGCAGTAATCAAAAAAGCAGTTATTTACAGTAAGTGCAAATATCTATAGATTCTATTTATACTATGTTAAAATAGCAGGATTTTCTGCTTTTTATACTACTTACTGCAAAGCACCTCAGTATTTTAGTAGCCTACATTATAAAACAGTATTATTGAGTCTAATTTAATGGATGCCACCTTATTAGGACAATAAAGCCCTCCCTACACCTAAAATTTGCATGACACACGATTTACCTTCTGCGCCACTGGAGCTGTCAGGTACTGTCTTTGGTAATCTTGACTATCCGAAAATAACACGTTTGGTGGGCAATATGTATGTTTGCATGAATAATAAACAACTGATAAAATTATCCACCCCATAAATATAGTATTAACAAACTTTGATGCAGTAAATAGGGTATGATTTAAAAATTAGCATCCCTCCAAAAACCTCTACATTTCTGTCTCTTTTCAAGTGTTAGAGTATATAATTAGTTGCATTTATAGGGGTTATTATAGCACAATTCTATAATAAGGGGGTTATTATAGAAACCCCCTGGACCTCACTAATTTTCAAAACCTGGCTATGGCCCGGATCAACTTATTGTGTTATTGCAGAGCAGCAGTTGCTTACAATGGTATGTGGGAGCAACTAAGAGTAGATCATGATAGATCATTTTATTTGACCCTGTATATACAAGAGAAGCGGTCAATACAGGCATAACTTCAACAGACCTCCTTATGTGCAGACAACTTCTTCAAAGGTAAATTATGTGATGTTCACATATAAAGATAAGACCATTAAAGTTTGACTAAAAGATTTATAGTGAAAATAAATTTAACTTATCAAATATGCTCTTTTGTGATTACTTTTCTTTATACGTTTATTTGTTCCAACAGAATCTTCGTGTGGAAAGAATTTGGCCAGAGGTTAATAATCGGGTGAACGATCCACTGAAACAGGCTCTGGTTCATCTGCTGGACCAAGAGTTACTTAATATGCAAGATAACACAACAAAATTGTGTGTTTCCAACCTGGCATGTCAAGTCAAGTTGGAGTTTGCAGAGTTGTGCAGTCCTGGAATGCCCATAGGATACCAGGTATGGTTAAATTTGTAGCTTTAAAGCTTTACAACAACTGTCAAGATTGTGTCAAAAACTTAAAAGATTCTTAACCTGTATGGGATTTTAGAAAGGGGGACACCAAACCAACTTGGTGGTGATGGATGTCCAGTCAGAATTTCTATGGAGCGACTGCCCAGTGCTGCAGAAGCCACAAATTACTATGAGCAGGAGCTGAGATCCTTGCTGACTTGGGTGTCTGGCTTTGGCTCTGAGCCATGTCTGTAATACTACAGTATTAGTACTGTCATGACTCATTGACCATGGGAAAATGTGGGTCCCCTGGCCAAACCACTGTCCTAGATGATCTGGACAGTTTAACATCATGTACGAAATTGCACATACCATGATAATGGCTTCATCCTTGATGGATGCAATGTTGTGGTTCTTCTTATGGCCAACCAATCATTCCTCTCGTTTGTCATCAAACCTCTGAAGCTTCTTCTTGAGGCGCTGCTTCAGAGGCTGCTCCTTTTTACAATGGGAACAGATCTTCTGTGTGCAAAATAAAAAATGCCCTAACAAAATGGACACATCTTTTTTGTAGACCCCCTGACATTATAAGAAACTGACATACAAAGGACAGACAGACTGGCAGAGATGGTCAAAACAGACAAGTAGACAAAGA
Source organism: Cyprinus carpio (assembly GCF_018340385.1). Classification (NCBI taxonomy): domain Eukaryota; kingdom Metazoa; phylum Chordata; class Actinopteri; order Cypriniformes; family Cyprinidae; genus Cyprinus; species Cyprinus carpio. The sequence goes on from NC_056618.1 coordinate 32,311,774, forward strand.
CATAAAGAGAGGAAAGATTGAGAAATAGAGACTGAAAGACAGATAACAGATATAGATTGAACATATAGATAGAAATATAGATGTGGGATAGATAGGAAGAGAGGTTGTGAGAGTTAGAAAATGATGAAGAGATAGATAGAGGTTGGCTCTTAAAAGTGCCTTTGGGTTTTGAAAATCAGGTGTATCTATAGGTTCGAAAAGGTGAAGTCTGACAGGATCTGCAGGGAGAACAGAAAATGTTAATTATGCAGTGTAGGCTAGATATGTTGATAAAAGATTTAAAATTATTTAAAATGAGTATTTATTTAAATATCTATATTCTTCTGTTAGCATCCAGGGTCAAAAGATTATGCACAAATATGCAAGTCTTAGTAGGCACTCAGCACATTGCATTTAAATATTTAAGTTCCTCCTTTGTCTAAAACGCAGCGTAGTCTAACACAAAATTATGACTCTATGTTCATATAAATTGATAGTGGTCCGTGCTTCACTACAATACATTCTCCCAGCGCTGCAGTGTGTTGCATAGCTTTGCCACACAGATTTTGATAGTTAGCTATAGATCAGGTGGTGTGCCAAAGCACCAAAGGCTCTGCCTCGGTATGGTTAAGCCATTCATAATCTGACTGTTTAATGAAGAGAAAGAGATCAAATGTAGTAGAAATAAACATGAATCAAGAATCAATAGAAGCATAGGACTATTATTGTTTTTTTTAGGACTATTATTGTTGTAATGTTTGGTTGACCAATCAATGGAGAGGGGCATTTCATTCCTGCCCACATGTATAGATCAAATATTCAAGTTGCTTAATCGTTTACTGTCCATGAATGTAAAAATGAAAAATGAAGCCGGATTCTTGATTTCTCGTTTTGTTTGAACATTTGAAAAATTAAATGTGTAATTTTTCATGTTTCACTATTAAAATTTTAAAAACAGGCACAAAAGTCAGTTTTGCTCCATCAGAAAGAAATTAGAACAAACAGCAAAACCTCTGAGTCTTTTGCAAAGTTAAATGAATCAGCTATTTAAATGACAATGTTGATTCAACTCACTCATTAAGACCTACTGGCTGTTGTAATTTCATATTTAAGTTTAATATGTAAGTGTAATGAGTCCACTGAAGGCGAGCGTTGTGAGAACCCAAGTGCAGTTTATTTACAGAGTGATCCAAACAATAAACAAAGACTTGACTTGAACAGACTTGACTTGACTAGACTTGATGAGGCATGAACAGACTAGACTCACCGACAGTAGGTTACAACATTAATACATGACAAGGGACAGTGGCAAAAACATGACTACTTATAACAGACAATGAGGGTCACATGACATGAACAAACCAATGAGCAAACAGAACTGATAATCACGACAAGACAATAAACCAATAAGAACACGACACATCCACAAGGCAGAGATACATGAGGGCAAGGGGAGTATGACAAACAGCAAGAAACAAACTACAAAATAAGAGACATGAAAACAAGAACATGAAACAAAACCCAAACACCACATTACAAAAAGTATCTTATTTCATTTTTGCAATCATTAAACATTTCTACATTAAAATGTTAAATTTAAACTATACATTTATGCACAATCCATCTATGAATTTAGTTGATAGTGATTTCATTTGATTGTTAATAACCAGCATGTCTTTTTATTCTATTGAATTTATTGAATTAAATAAGAACCTGACATAAGAGGACACAGATATGACAACTTTTATAATACTAATAAGCCTACATCTATGTTGTTTTTTTTTCCCTCAAAGTTATTTCAGGGTTTTGAGCACATCCTGTTTATCATATTATAACGAAAATTTAATATTACATTTAAACTTTGACTATAGCCTAGACGTTGCATATTAATTGTACTATTTATGAACCTCAAAGCATATGTTTGTGTATTTTGTATTTTGATGTTCTATTTGAGTGCATTTGCAGTGAAGGTATACGGACTAACTTAATTTAAAAGTAAACATTTCAAGCTTTCTGTAAATATATATATAAAAAAAAATTTGAGGCGAGTATTCATAGAGAGTTAGATTGTTTTATTTATGTGTCTTTAAAGAGAGGTGACAGAGGCAGAGACGGCACTGAGCACACCCTGTTTATTTTCATTTTAAAAAAGCACATTATTTTGTTGTTGTTCTTCTTCTTCTTATTATAATTCTATTATTTTTTTTAAATTTTTTTTTTTTATTTGACCTTTATTTAACCAGGAAAATCTCTCTGAGATTAAAATCTCTTTCACAGGAGAGTCCTGGCCAAGAATGGACAGCAGTTACATCACACTTTACAAATTAAAACAACAAATACAACAACAAATACACAATTTAAAACACTAAAAACAATTACAAATCAGTGAATCTTCTTCGAGTGACTGAGTAATAGATATAAAATGTTCCATAGGCAACAGAGTTTGTAATTTCAATTTCGTTTGGATTGAATTCCATTCAAACGGAGCTGCATACATAAAAGCCCTTTTTCCCAGTTCAGTTCTCACAAATGGGACAGAGAGAGTAAAACAATTATCAGACCAGAGGGAATATTTCCCAACACTTTTCTTTTGAATTAGACAACCTAAATATGAAGGCAACAACCCCAGAATAGTTTTATAAATGATTAAGTAAAAATTAATTTTCCTTCTAATAGACGAAGATGGCCAGGATACTCTATTATACAATATACAATGATGAGTTAAAGGTTTACTATCTGATATTATTATTATTATGAATAAACACAAATAAAAGTAGACCCTGTGCAGTTTAAAATGATACCTTATTCTTATCTGTACGATCAAAAATTATCAAAGTATTTTTAGTTCTGTTCGCGGTCATCAAGAAAATACGAGACAGACAACACCGGTGCGGGCTTCAACCCCAGGGGGTTAATGTCCAGGTGACAGTCTTGTTCAGGACGTGTTGTTTTGATTCAGTTGTTTGGAGCTTGTGGAGTTTCCACTGTCAAATACTGTACAATAAATAGAAAGATAAAATACACTAAGATCTGATTTAATACAAGATAATAAAAGAAAGCATTGACTCAATAACTTACTATAGTTTCTTCAGTTTACAGTGTGGATCCTTCAGTAGAGCAGAGCGCAGCTTCACTCCTGAGTCTCCTGGTTTATTATCACTCAGATCCAGTTCTGTCAGGTGTGAGGGGTTTGATCTCAGAGCTGAAATCAGAGCTGCACAGCCTTCCTCTCCAATACTGCAGCTCCACAGCCTGCAGAGAGTGAAGAACATGAATGATCTCTGAGACTGTGTTTAAGTTTTAGGGTGAGAGTGTGTTTGTGTGTGTGTGTTTGTATAAGCAATACTTTTTCTATACACCAAGATCAGTGCTATAGAGATTTTAACTTGCCAGCAGCTAAAACATTCATTTAAATGCACTCTACCCACATGATTCATGATTGTGATGCTGAACTAGTTTATAATACTATATAGGTGATAATGTTAAAATAAGAGTAACATTATAGTATAAATATGACATATATTTTATGTGCGCTTCTTTAAAGTTCACTTAATTTGGATCGAGTTTGAATTTTATTGTAGCTCTATGTTTAATCTGACTCTAATTTTCAAGTGATCATTAAATTTAGAATATGTTTCTAATTAATAACTAATCATAAATATTGTTTAAAATTAATTGAGATATTTGATTATTCTGGACATCCTATCCATTTGTAAATGTTATGGGTCTTGCTTCTGGTCTTATTTCCTCCCAGCTATTTTTAGCTGTACAAAACAGCTTGTTTTGCTGCTTGATATTACAAATTGGTGTGTTGTACTATATTATTTTAATGTGTTATCTTAATTATGAACACACTGGTTTGTAGTGCAAACAGTTTTACCATTTACTGCGCTTTGTAATTCTTCTCATTATTTCGCTATAGCGGCTAATGAACTAGAAGTCTCACCCATAGACTTACTTCTGCATTGAAGAATAAGGTGAATACTTTCAATTATTCATTCATCAGGGACTCGTTGTTTCACTTGAGTCTCACACCGACCGGGGGTCGTGGATCTCACGATCACAAACTCTCCGATCTGAACTTAGTCAGAGGAGCAAGATTAACTTATATCTTCAAATCATTAGTCTAAGAATGTATCATGCTAACTACATAATTAAGCAATAAGAATCCAGTTCAGAGATAATAAATACATAACATCAGTTGCTCAAAGATGAATCTAAGTGTGAGAGGTGCATACCTGACAGCAGAAAAAGTAGCATTTATGAATGTTGTTCCTCTTATATAAATACTCTTCAAACAGATTAAAATGTTCAAGACTTGGTGCTACTGAGTACATGTACATCTGTTATTCATGGATTGGAGAAAGATTGTCAATCTGTCATTTTTGTAATTATTTATCAGTATGTCTCATTTAGTGTATTACAGTAACAATGTAAAGTGGCTAAAAAACTGTAAAATTACAGTAAACTACAGGCAAATGTCCTGCCAGTATTTTACTCTTAATTTTCAGGACAATGTTCATTACACTGTACTTCTATATGCAGCAAAATAAATAAATGAAACAATAAATAAAATATACAGTACTTTATATGTGAAGCTATGGCCAATTAATTATTGCAAATTTATATAATTTTGACTCACACTTATGTACTTTGTTGTTCAATGGTCAATAAGTGTATATAGAAACATACATTTGTTTTGGACACATTCAGTATAATCATTGCATTTGATCATTTACATTTTGATTTTTAAAGGAATAGTTCACCCAAAAATATAAATTGTCATCATTTACTTCCCTGCATGTCGATCATAACCTGTATGAGCTTCTTTCTTCTGAGAAACACAAAAAATGATATTTTGAATATTGTTGGAAACCAAAGTTTTGGCTCCATTGCTTTCCATTGTGTGGACAAAAACATTTCTCAAAATATCTTAATTTATTTTCCACAAATAAAGTCATAATGTTTTGAAATGCCTTGAAGAAAAGTAAAGTGATGACAGAAATTTAATTTATGGGTGAACTATCCCTTTAACATGAAATATTTTTGTTTGGCAGTATTGTCACACAGTTTCTTGTGTTCAATAATATAATAACACTCACTGTAGTTTCTTCAGTTTACAGTGTGGATCCTCCAGTAGAGCAGAGAGCAGCTTCACTCCTGAGTCTCCTGGTTTATTACAGCTCAGATCCAGTTCTGTCAGGTGTGAGGGGTTTGATCTCAGAGCTGAAATCAGAGCAGCACAGCCTTTCTCTCCAATACTGCAGTTATACAGCCTGCAGAGAGTGAAGAACATGAATGATCTCTGAGACTGTGTTTTGGTTTTAGGGTGAGAGTGTGTTTGTGTGTGTGTTTGTATGAGCAATACTTTTTCTATACACCAGGATCAGTGCTATAGAGATTTTAACTCGCCAGAAAAAGGACAAGATAAGAAACTAATTGAAATCCACTCTACTCACATGATTCCTGATACTGAACTAGTTTATCATTTTCATTCTTCAAACCTTTTGTAGTATTATACATGCAATAATGTTAAAATATTAATCATTTTACTCACATATAACTATGACATATTACTCTGGTGTTTAAGATTGTGGGGAGGTTGAGAGGTCAGGTATATTTGGAAAATAGACATCACTCTTAATTTTTTTCTCACACTGAATTAGGGGAAGTAGCATTTATGAATGTCGTTCCCTCTTATACAAATACTCTTCAGACAGATTAAAATATTCTAGTCTTTGTGCCACCAGGTACATTTTTGTCATAATTATTTATCTGTATGTTTTATTTTTGAATTATACTTCTGTTTTTAATGGTATATAAGTGTATTTACAAACACACATTAAAACTGATATATAATTATAATAATTTTATTTGATAATTAATATTTTGTGACTGTGTGTGGTAGTTTACAATGGGGCTAAAGAAGGCACATTTAAAATTATTACAGACTTATGTAGAAAATGAGAATCATTAAAATTACAGTCTTATATTTGAAACAAAGGTCTTGTTAATGTTTTCAGTTTTGTTCAAAGTAATTAAATCAACATATTCTCAATAACTGAAGAATATGAAAAGGATGATATTTGGAGTAAAAAGAGATAAATCACCATATTTTTAATGAAACATATTTTAAAATATGATATCACATTTTTTTTTAATTGAGATGCTGTAAAGTCATATTAAGTTACTATGAGATCTTCAAGCAGTGTGAGAATCTTTCACAATCTTTTTTTATAATGAAATATTTTTGTTTTATAAATCCATTTTGCAATGTACTTGATAAAAGTAAATTATTTTATCAAAGCAGAATATGGTTCAAACATTGTTGAAGGGGTTGTTTTAGACAATAATTAACTTAGATATTATGCAAAACATATTACTTTAGTTGAAATATTTGTATCAATATTGTGGCCCTTAAGCATCATACTGGTGAGTCTTTAGCCTTGAGTGTGAGATAAAAGGCCATTCTTGCCACCTCATGTTTTTCTATATATTTCTATATCCCTGTGGAAGTTGCATTCAATATTAATTTGGCTGAAATTAACTAAAGACTCGTGTCTTTATCCTGATTGTACTCTAATACTGGTGTGCATTAATGAGAGAGGCACTTCTATATTCTAGCAGTCTCTGCAGCTGTGATATTAAAGAAAAACACTTTAGTGCTGGTTTTTATAAAAAGGCACCATCAAAATATTGCAATAATATTTTCTTTCTTACATTTATTTTAACCCTCAAGCATCCTTCACACAGCAGCCCTTAATTTCTCCTTCAAAGGTCTCAGCTGTGATCCCATTTTTTCCAATAAATGTCATATCACTGTCTTCAATAAAATAAAAAACAAAAAACATATGCATTTTGTTGTGGTCTTTGATGTTTTTTTTAATTATTATTATTATTTATTTAGCTATAAAAGAACTATATTTTATGTATAATATGCTTATTTTATGTAATATTTAATATTTCTTATACTTCAGTAAAAACAAATCATTCTAGTATATTCAGAGAGCCAAAAACAAACATTTTGGTGGGTTTAGTGACATCTGGTGACACATGAGGGTATAAAAATACCAAAATATAAAAAATATCAATAGCCACTATATGACTGTAGTACTCAATGGCTGTATATAGACTTAAATTGATAAACCATTGTTGTAATGAAGTATCATTGTTGTATCTTAAGTTTTAGATTTAATCACAAGTTAGAAGTGTAGAATTAGAAAAGAAGAAAGAAAAAACATTTTTGTTGGGTGAGATTATACAAAGATATGCTTACAGACAAATCTGACCTGCTATAAGGAAAAGACAAAGTAGGAGACTTATCATTTATTGTGTGTGTGTGTGTGTGTGTGTGTGTGTGTGTGTGTGTTTGTTTTTTTACATAGTGGAGACCAAAAACATAGCTTGTAATAGGTTCAGGAGGTGTTGCTGATAGGCCTAGTGCAGTTTTTTTCTGAATCCCCTCCATGAACAAAAACCCTGATTTCTGTGTGTGAGTGTGTGGCTGTGGTGCTGTCTGCGGAACTGCGCCTTTACATACACCGACGCCAGTGTTGCCAGATTGGGTTCCCACCCAATTGGGTGGTTTTGAATTTGATTGTGCAGGTAGGAATTGGCTTGGGCGGGTGGACAAAATTTGGGCTGGTTTGGGTACAGTTTGGCGGGTTTTCCAACATATAGACTAATTGGTTAACAAACAAGCCCAAGTATGTACTGCATTCAGTCAGTCATTACAACATTATTCCAGACACATGCACACACTGCAGAGGCTCTGGTGCTGATGTAAATGTGACAGCTGCATATATTACGAGGGCTCAGCAGACGTTATTTATGAGTGACAAATTTTTAGCGTGATAAGTTATAACGTATCTGATTTTGAATGACTGTATATTCAAGTAATCACAATGCCTAAATATAAGTTAAAGAGTGGCAGAGTGACTCAACTCTCAAAATGTGAATAATTGTGGAGTGCAATGACTGTCACTGCAACTCCAAAATCAGAGCATATTTGAATCCATTAATCAAAACCGAAACTACATATCTTGGTTTATACGATCCTATCTTTTATTTTTTAAATGGTCCAGGATTGATAAATCCTCAAAAGCTGCTAGACTTATTTAGTTTTGACTGCAGAGTTCTGTATTAGAGGCTTCCTCTGGTTTTGTGTAAAATGAGGTAAGCATTAGTATTTTTATTGTCAGAGTATAATTCAGTATGAATGACAGTTTTGACTGTCATATGTCTGGGCATGAACTAGTATGTTATACCTGCTAATTACGTTGCTATTTCCTATCACTTAAATTGGCCACTTTTTGCATTTAAATTAGATTATTCTGACTATCTGCTTGCATATTTTATTCATGTTCGGTAGCCTACTTCTCTTCATTGCAGGCTATTTGCCCCAATTTGAGGGACATTACTTGGACATTTATCTAAAGTTATATTTATAGTCTATTATTTTGTCATCATTATGTTGTTTTAAGGCGTTAAAAATGGCCCTTATCAACCTTGATTTACATATTCCATCACATTATTTTGACAGTTAAAATTTGGGCGGGTTTTTGTGAGCAAAAACACTGAAAAACTTAAACTGTCGGCACAGAGCTTCTGATCAGCTCAGAATTTAATGTGTTTAACGTTGGATGAGGTTATGGTTTATTGTTAATTTTTAGTTTCCGCGTGGCGTGTGATTAAGAGGTTTGTGATTCCCGGGGAGACACTGAATCGAGCGCCGGTGACGCGGCCTGCTCTCGGGGAAGAGGCGGAGGAAACCGGGGAAAGATGCGGAGGAGCACGGTATCAACGTCGCCGACGAGACTAAACAAAACCCAATATAAAGGTAGGTTACCGTAGATTTACTATGGTATTTTAGTCAATTCACAGTTACCACAGATGTACCATTATTTTATATTTAACAATTTTTAAAAACATGATATTTTAAAATGATAATCAATTTGCCTTGTTTTATGGTTATATTATAGTTATACCGTAATCAATTTGCCATGTTTTATGGTTATGTTATAGTAATACCATGGTTGTTTTTCATAAGAGTGCATTCCAAGGTCATAGAAATCTTAAATAAATAAATAAATTATCAGGGATAATTAAAAGTTCTGATTCTTAGAATTGAGTTAAGATTAATAATCATACTGTAACTAAATATAAATTAAACCTAACACATACCTCAAAAGTAATCATACATATTCTTTTTTGGTTATCCCAAGCTCTTAAACGTTTTAACAGTTACACATTTTTATTTGTAAAAGCAGTATTTATAAATGAATTATATCGTATTTTATATTTACTTTTATATGACTTTTAACAGTATATATATATATATATATATATATATATATATATATATATATATATATATATATATATATATATATATATACACACACCAGTGATCATGAAGGAAGAATTGTCATGGTGATTCATTGGTCATCATAAGTTGTAGGTTAAACACTTTTAAAATTATATATATGTGTGTATATATATATGAAAAGTGGGGACATCCCATAGGTGTAATGGTTTTTATTCTGTAGAATCTGTATATTCTATCACCCTACACCAACCCTACACCTAACCCTAACCCTCACAGGAAACTTTGTGCATTTTTACTTTCTCAAAAAAACTCATTCTGTATGATTTATAAGCGTTTTGAAAAATGGGGACATGGATTATGTCCTCATAAGTCACCCTCTCCTTGTAATAGGCTACCTGTGTCATACCCATGTCATTATACAAAGTTGTGTCCTGATATGTCACAAAAACCTGACCCCCCCCCCCCCCCCCAGAATGTATAATACCGCATATATATATATATATATATATATATATATATATATATATATATATATATATATATATACAATGGAGTGAGCTGGTAAGCCAGAGAAAAGAGCATTACAATAGTCTAGGCGAGTGGTAATGAATGCATGCACTAATTATTCCGCATCTTTTCTACTCAGAAAAGGACGAAGTTGTGCAATTTGACGTAGTTGAAAAAAAGCAGTTTTGGAGAGTTTGCTAATGTGGTCATCCAAGGTTAGTGATGGGTCTAGAGTGACACCTAAGTTTCTAACAGTAGCTGAAAAAATTGAAATAGCGCCAAGGTCAAAGCTAGAAACATCAGTTTTATTAGAGATGGGGGACCAATTATTAAAATTTCTGTTTTATTCAAGTTCAGACTGAGAAAATTAGAATGTAGCCAATCCTTTAACTCACTGAAGATAAGGATGTCATCGACTGGGTAGAATCTGGTTGACAAGCAGTATATATCTGGATGTCATCAGCATAACAGTGGTAGTTAAAACCATGATGACAAATTATTTGGCCAAGAGGCTGAATATAGAGGATGAATAATAATCGCCCAAGAACTGAGCCCTGGGGAACTCCTTGTTTGAGCAAGGCACTAGGAGATTTGGAATTGTGCAGTGAGATGAAGTATTGTGCGATATGAGGAGAACCAGGATAATGCAGAACCTGAGATGCCAACTTCTGCAAGGCGAGAAAGTAATATCTTATGACAAATAAAAAAGCTGACCTAAGGTCAAGTAATAAAAGAATTAATAAACTGCCTGAATCACCAGAAAGTAATAGATCATTGAAAACCTTTACTAGCGCAGTTTCCATACTGTGCCGTGTGCGAAAACCAGACTGAAAAATATCAAAGAGATTGTTGCGAGCTAGAAATGACTGCAGCTGAGAGGCAACAGTCTTTTTTCTGTTCAGGATCCAGATTTGTTTTTTTAAGAATAGGAGTAACAGCAGCAGTCTTGAGTGAGATAGGAACAGTGGAATAAATGAAAGACATGTTTATGAGGTGTGAGAAAAGTAGGTGCAGGGACTTGAAGAGGAATTCGATTTCTGTATTACATCAGCAATTAGAGATGGATTAGTTAAGTCAAAGGTAGTCAGTGATTGGGTAGACTGAGTATGCTCACAATTAGAAATAATCGGTTCATCATCAAAAGTCCCACATAAAACATCCAACTTTCCCTGAAAGTGGTGCAAAAAAGTGCAACACAAATCATCAGATTCATGTTGGCTGATACACTGGCACATGATCATGGTATAAGTGGGTTAATCACAGCTGTTGTGCATTCAAGTCAAACAGCCACTTCACCTGAAATCTATTAATAATTTTATATACGTCTGTTTAAAACCCAAGGGTCAATGGTGTCACAAAAAGCGGTCACCAATGGAATCATTCAGTTTTGAGTGGGGACTGATGTAAACACAGATATCTGATACAAGTCATTTCTTAAGTGTAATAGACAGGACAAAAAAATAAGATACAGTCAAAAATGGATCTGTGCATTAAGCCTTGCAGTGTCTCTCTTAACTTGGAGATATTAAATGTGTTTTTATTTCTATTCTGCAACATGTTTTTGTTCTAATTCTGCAACAGGTGGTTCACACACTCTAATACAGAGCTGGTTTTTTTTATTGCTTTGTGTTTTAAGTTATTTTTTACTGTGTGTTTTTTTTTTTTATATGATGTGTTTTTGTTTGGACAGTGATTTAGAGGAGTCCGAAAGGTAACAGTTACATTGTCAAATTGTTACAAATCATATTTTTTTTTCTAATGTGTTTCCACTTCTTTTTATCAAATACTACTTAGAAAATTAGTTTGTTTCTGGGGATGGTAAATTACTTGCAATTAATTGTGATACATGTTTTGATTTGTTTCATGGGTTTTACTCTCTTGACAACTGTTTCTGCTTCTGCAATAATTATTAGTAGATGCACTATTCTTTTATTTAGAAAGTGCCCAATAATTTGTGACCAATATTTTGTGTAGATTAATTTGTCCTAAATAAATAAATTTTGCAGTCTAATATATTATGTCTTGATAGAGAATTATGTGAAGGAAACTAGAACTTGTAAGAATAATACTAAAATTATCAGGCCATGGCTGCTAAACTGGTAATATGCCTGGTTGTGTTGAATACCTTCTCACCTGTACATATTTCCTTGTAAATATGGGTGAGGAAAACTGGATAGATAATGCAGATACGCCATAAACTTGCTATGGACATGTGGTAGTGACTAGCCAACCATATTGTTAATACTGAGGCCAAGGAAAAGCTACAAAGCTTACAGTTACCTGCACTGCAAAATGAACAGATTTTGATCAAAGGGAAATTGTTTTATAGTGGGAATATCATGTTGCACAGATAACCCTCATAATGTGGCAAGTTGGTAAAGGATACTCCTAAGTGCCTTGATGAATAGAACTGTTGAATGTGCTGATCTTAAGTGGAATGGGAAAAATGCTGAGTTAATGTTAAGAGAAGGGGAATTGGGCAGAGATCCTTTATGTTGTTTATTATATAAACAAATGAGGGAACTGTTAGATTATATCATGATCTCTGTCAGAAGTTATTGTGAGTTTGCCTCTTTGCAATCCCTCCTCCCTTCTTACTCGCTCTCTTCCACAAATGTTTCCTTTTAAGGTTGGATGTGAGTGTTCTTGTCCTCTTTTTTACTCCTGCCCTTGCTTTCTTTCTCCTTGTTTTTCTCCCTCCTCCCATCTGTGCTTTCTCTCTCTGTTCTCTAGTCTTATGTCTCTTTATCTCAATGTACAGTCGTGGACAAAAGTTTTGAGAATTACATAAATATTGGAAATTGGAAAAGTTGCTGCTTAAGTTTTTATAATAGTAATTTGCATATACTCCAGAATGTTATGAAGAGTGATCAAATGAATTGCATAATCCTTCTTTGCCATGGAAATTAACTTAATCCACAAAAAACCTTTCCACTGCATTTCATTGCTGTCATTAAAGGACCTGCTGAGATCATTTCAGTAATCATCTTGTTAACTCAGGTGAGAATGTTGACGAGCACAAGGCTGGAGATCCTAATGTCAGGCTGATTGGGTTAGAATGGCAGACTTGACATGTTAAAAGGAGGGTGATGCTTGAAATCATTGTTCTTCCATTGTTAACCATGGTGACCTGCAAAGAAACGCGTGCAGCCATCATTGCGGTGCATAAATATGGCTTCACAGGCAAGGATATTGTGGCTACTAAGATTGCACCTAAATCAACAATTTATAGGTTCATCAAGAACTTCAAGGAAAGAGGTTAAATTCTTGTAAAGAAGGCTTCAGGGCGTCCAAGAAATTTAAGGATGGTTTCATGGAGAGGATTCAGCTGCGGGATGAGAGTGCCACCAGTGCAGAGCTTACTCAGGAATGGCAGCAGGCAGGTGTGAGCGCATCTGCACGCACAGTGAGGCGAAGACTTTTGGAAGATGGCCTGGTGTCAAGAAGGGCAGCAAAGAAGCCACTTCTCTCCAAAAAAAAACATCAGGGACAGATTGATCTTCTGCAGAAAGTATAGTGAATGGACTGCTGAGGACTGGGGCAAAGTCATATTCTCAGATGAAGCCCCTTTCCGATTGTTTGGGGCATCTGGAAATAGGCTTGTCCGGAGAAGAAAAGGTGAGCGCTACCATCAGTCCTGTGTCATGCCAACAGTAAAGCATCCTGACACCATTCATGTGTGGGGTTGCTTCTCATCCAAGGGAGTGGGCTCACTCACAATTCTGCCCAAAACACGGCCATGAATAAAGAATGGTACCAAAACACCCTCCATTAGCAACTTCTTCCAACAACCCAACAACAGTTTGGTGAAGAACAATGCATTTTCCAGCACGATGGAGCACCGTGCCATAAGGCAAAAGTGATAACTAAGTGGCTCGGGGACCAGAATGTTGAAATTTTGGGTCCATGGCCTGGAAACTCCCCAGATCTTAATCTCATTGAGAACTTGTGGTCAATCCTCAAGAGGCGGGTGGACAAACAAAAACCCACTAATTCTGACAAACTCCAAGAAGTTATTATGAAAGAATGGGTTGCTATCAGTCAGGATTTGGCCCAGAAGTTTGATTGAGAGCATGCCCAGTCGAATTGCAGAGGTCCTGAAAAAGAAGGGCCAACACTGGAAAATACTGACTCTTTGCATAAATGTCATGTAATTGTCGATAAAAGCCTTTGAAACGTATGAAGTGCTTGTAATTATATTTCAGTACATCACAGAAACAACTGAAACAAAGATCTAAAAGCAGTTTAGCAGCAAACTTTTTGAAAACTAATATTTATGTAATTCTCAAAACTTTTGGCCACGACTGTATACCCGCATGCGCAGATGATACATAAAGTTGAATCGGTGAAGAGTGGTGGGGGATCCTTTTGGGCCCAGGTTGTTGAGTTCAGTATGTCCTTTCCTGAAAGTGAAGGTATATTCAGATTTTGTGTCTGCTGTGCTCCTTTTCTTCCCACGGCCGTGAACACTTCAGGAGGACTGAGAAAACTCGGCGGCGATGTAGAACGGGACCATTTTAATACTTAACAATTTAACACTACACAAACGGTTTCTCAAGTGTGTAGAATAAAGACTTGGGTCTTGTGAACATAGATACTGTACTTGTCTGATAGGTACTGTATGTGTATATATGTGACCTGTGCTGGCAAAATGAGTCACAATGAGCAAATTTTCAAAAATGTAAGTTTCATTTTCCATTAAAAGACCTTCAAAATGATGTATTAGTTGGAATCAGATGAAAAATGACTGAGCTACACTTGTTTGAAGTCAATTCTGAGAAAAATTGAGTGAAGTTTTCTGAATGTTCCAAAGCAAAATAGACTAACAGCGTTGCATCTTTTCCTCCAATTCTTTTCTTGTAATAATTATAATAAATAATAATTACTGCAGTAATAATCACCATATAGATATTTTTATTTTATCATTGTTATTATAAATAAAAACAGATGCAAAAAGCAGTAGAACAAATATAAGAAACAAAAAAGGCATTAACTTTTCCATTTTTCATGTAAACGAAAGCACTAAAGAAAGAAAAGCAAATACTTAAGTGTAAAAGTCCCTTTAGTGTGTTCATTACAAATAAATATATTATTAAAACTACAGAAGCAGTTTAATCAGGAGCAGCGAGTGATTCCCTCTTTGCATTTTTTTGTTTGATTAACATTAATGTGACAGATAGCCTATATATTAAGACTAACTGTAATGCACGGATCTAACATAATGTTACACATGCGATGTTTTCCCCCAACAGTTTCCCAAATGTTCACTTTAGACATACCAGATTATATTTGTGTGAAAGCTTAAATACTGTAATTCCGTGTACATGTGTATATTTATGGGGATCGGGTGTTTCGGATGTCAATCAGCTCAAGAAGCAAGCAGAGAAAAAGGTACTCCTCAGAAAACACACAAGTAAAGATATGTGTTTTAGATGTTTTATTACTATTTGGATCATTGGGATCGTTAGAAGAGGGCATTTCAATTTATTTTTTTTATTTTATTTTTTGCCTGTATCTCAAAATTACACACTAATTTTGCCAGCATGAGTCAAATTTTAATATTTGTTAATTGTTTAATATTTTTGGTTCACTCTAAAATAAAAAATATTTTTAAAAAGGTGAAACATAAACCAGCTGTAACAGACACGCCAGGTTCCATCACCAACCAATCACAGCGCACTCCCTCACCATTGGCTGGAGGGAGCCAAACACCCTTTCCTAGTTCTCACGGACCATAAAAATCTCGAGTATCTACACATGTCTAAGAGGCTAAATCCAAGGCAGGCCCGCTGGGCGCTATTCTTCACCCGCTTCAACTTCTCCATCTCGTATTGACCAGGGGCCAAAAACATCAAGGCCGACGCTCTGTCCCGGTGTCACACCCCTGAGGAGAGCCCGGAAGAACCCGAAACAATACTTCCCGATAAGGTAATCATCAGTCCTATCACCTGGTCGACCGAGACCCTGCCCTCCTCCAATCCCTCCACCAACACTCCGCTGGGTTGCCCCCCAGGACGGCAATACATCCCCAAGACACGGCGCACTCCACTCATCCACTCTGCACATACTTCTCTTGGCACTGGCCACCCGGGGGTCAATGAAACCCTATCGCTGCTGAAGGAATGCTTCTGGTGGCCCAATATGGCATCGGACATCAGAAGGTATGTGCACGGATGTAAAGACTGCGCCATCTCAAGGAGTCCACGCCACCTACCATCAGGCAAGCTCCTCCCTCTGCCCGTCCCGAACCGCCCGTGGTCACACCTAGGGGTGGACTTCATTACGGATCTGCCTCCCTCTGATAACCACACATGTATCCTTGTTATAGTTGACCGGTTCTCTAAATCATGTCGTCTTCTCCCCCTGAAAGGTCTACCCACGGCCATGGAAACGGAAGACATTCCCGAAGACATTCCCGAACGGCACGGCATTCCCGAAGACATTGTCTCCGACAGAGGCCCCTAAGTTCATATCCCGGGTTTGGAGGGCCTTCCACTCACTCCTAGGTGTGGCCGTCAGCCTGTCCTCTGGTTACCATCCGCAATCCAACGGGCAGACGGAGAGGAAGATACAGGAGATCGGCCGCTTCCTGCGTACTTTCTGCCATGGCCACCAGGACTCTTGGAACCAGTTCCTAGGGTGGGCCGAGTACGCACAGAACTCTCTACGACAGCCTTCCACCGACTCACTCCATTCCAGTGCGTGCTCGGCTACCTACCACCACTCTTCCCATGGTCAGAAGAACCCTCAGACGTTCCATCGGTCGACTACTGGTTCTGAGAGAGCGAGAGGGTCAGGGACGTGGCCCACCACCAACTGCAACGGGCCCTATGTAGGCGCAGGATGACAGCCAACCTTCGCCGCTCAGACGCTCCGGCATACCAACCTGGACAGAAGGTCTGGCTGTCAACCCGTGACATCCGCCTGCGCCTACCATGCCGCAAGTTGAGTCCCAGGTTCATTGGCCCATTCACCATCACTGAGCAGATCAATCCGGTCACCTTCAAAAGCCACCTGCCACCTGAGTTCCGGATCCACCCCACTTTCTATGTCTCATTCCTCAAACCTTTCCATCCTTCTGTTTCTCCCTCCACAGAGCCTGGTGTAACCGAAGCCCCCCCTACCTCTCCTCCTTGACGATGGAGCTGCCTACAAGGTTCATGACATCCTGGACTCCCGGCGGCGTGGTGGACAACTTGACTATCTAGTGGACTGGGAAGGATACGGTCCAGAGGAACGCTCATGGGTCCCACACAACGACATCCTGGATCCGAACCTACTAGACACCTTCCACTCCAATCACCCCAAAAGACCGGCTCCACAAGGAAGAGGACGTTCACCACGTCGTCCGGGGTACTGTAACAGACACACCAGGTTCCATCACCAACCAATCACAGCGCACTCCCTCACCTGAGTACTAATCACTCCCACCTGTTCCTCATCCACCGGCAATCATCACTCCCCATAAAAACCACACACACGCACCCAGTCAGCATCCGGTCTCATTTGCAACAAGGTCTAACCTGCATGCTTACTCTAAGGACTAACCTATCTCTCTGCTTACCTCTCTCCAGCGATTGCCAGTATCTCCAAGTCTCCATCGTGTGCGTGTGTGTCCACTACCTTCAGGGTCTTGTGTTCTCCACCAACGGATCCGATCATCACCACTACCTCCAGCACCATTACCTCACTCTGCACTACCTGCTCCTCTGCTTGTGCCTCAATAAACCGTGTTCTCCTGTTATTACAGCCTCCTGTCCTTGCTTACCGTAACACCAGCGAACTGCATAACACATTTGTATGAATAATTTTAAATATTATTTTATTATATATAAATAAAAAAACACCACAAACCGGGATTTGAACCTGTGTTGCTAAAATCACTGACAACTTGAAAAACAAAACTTCCCTTCTCCAGAGACACTCCTCGTTCATCTCACTTTGCAATTATAAAAATATCCGTGTCATCAGGCAGATAATTCTTGTGTGTTTATCATAGTGTTTAAATGCTGATCAGATCTGAAAATCATTGTTATTTGTGAATGTAGGCGTTTGATGCAGGCTTTAAGACCAAGCGGAATCCTCTGCCAGCTGCTCCCGCTTTACAGCAAGCGCCACTTGTACTAACTGCACCCAGTTTCACCATCCGCAAGATTTGAAAAACAATCAAACAAACAAAAAAACCTAGTGTAGGCTATTCTTAAACTTGGACCTCATTATATTGAAGTATCAATCCAAACACCAGAAGCAACACACACTCTCTTTAAGTGTTCTTTCATTGAAAAGTATATATTTTTATTCATTCACAGGCTATATGCTTGAAATAATGTTTTAGTTCAAAACTTTAAGTGCCATTGTTTAAAAAAATGCTTTATTGACTGATGTTTCATAGACCTTCAGGTTTGTATATACTTTGTGTATATATATATATATATATATATATATATATATATATATATATATATATATATATATATATATATATATATATATACACACACACACACACACACACACACACATACTAGATTTAACTTGAATCTCAATACTAATTAAACTGACTTTAAAATCTCAAGGAGTTAATAAGTTGAAACAGGTGAAAGTGTCACAGTGCGTGTTAAATAGCCTAAATGAACTTGATCTTGTATAGTAACCGAAGACCTTGATTGCATGCTACCATGAAACTTATAATATCATTTGATTGTTTTTAAAATTAACAATTCCTGTATAAAATGGGACAGCAACCTTTATATCAAACATATAAACAAAAATAAATTGTCCACAGATGAGCAACGGGAGGCTGGTTCTGCGTCAGAGCGCACAAAGTGAATGTGCATGCACAATTTTTAGGGGGGAGGAGACTTTTTTGTTTTTTAAATTTTCAGATGCAATGGAAAAAAAACAAGATAAACATGAAACTTGTAAATAGTTAACAACAGAGTCTAGATTAGCCCTCAGTAACAAATTGTAACCGTTTTTGAGAGGAAAAAAAATTTGTCATGTATAAGTCGCATTTTATTATATTCAGAAATAATAACGGCAAGCCTAATAATGTTATGATGTACCAACAGGATATTTTTTAGTTCCCCTCACTTTACAACAAATCCTTTAAATTTAACTATCAGAACAGAACAAGAATTAAAAATATATAATTCTAATGTATAAATATAATTGCAGTATATAATAATATAGGCTTAGCTATAAACAAAACAAATAATAAATATAGCTGCAACCAGCAATTACAGGGCCAAGCACTACAGAAGCAAGCTTCAGACAAACGGCAGGAATGAGTAATTAAAACCGTTTTAAGATTATTTTATGCAAAATGGCTTGAAAACAATAAACACAACAACTAGTAATAGGATTTATTGACTTATTACGTTTGACCAATAGGTGGCGCTGTTACCAAATTAGTGAGGAATGGTCAGTGTGAGGTGACTATTGCACATACGAAATTTGCTGTCAGTATGTCAAAGCTTTGAAGAGATATAGCCTTAGAATCATTTTGACACAGTTCTTAAAGTTTATAGCGGTGCTGTACGAAAACGGTTGAGTCTATCGACACGAAATCCATAACTTTTTGTCCGCACAGTCTGAAGATAATTATACTTGATTTTGGTGAAAATCGAACCAACGGTTGATGCAAAAAAGTAGGTTTTCAACATAAATAAAAATGGCTGACAGGAAGTTCGGCTTATTATGACATAATTGATATGTATGTTGTTGGCATGACCCAAGGAATATTTTGAGACCAGTTTCATTACAATAGGTCAATGCAATCAAAAGTAATTAGCATTTTTGAAAATTTCATAGTTTAGAATTAATGAATGGTTTATTACTCCAGACCAATAAGTGGCGCTGTTACCAAATTTATGTGGTGTGGTCAGTGTGATGTGACAATGGCACATACAAAGTTTGGTGTAAATATGTCAAAGCTTTGCAGAGATTTTCACAATTACAGGAATTTTAGGATGATTGTAATTGAAATAGCGGAAAAAAATCATAAATAAAAGCACTAGTATTATGATTAAATGACTTATCACTTTTGACCAATAGGTGGCGCTGTAATCAAATCATTTTGGTGTGTTCTGTGTGAGGTGAGAATGGCACACACAAAGTTTGGTGTTAGTATGCCAAAGCATTGCAGAGATACAGGCTGAAGTGTAATTTTGGCATCATGCCTGAAATTCGTCGCTGTGGTATGCAAAAACGGTTTTGTCTATCGACACAAAATCCATTGTCATCATTATAACACACACCAAGTTTGGTCTCAATACGCCAAACCGTTGCGGAGTTATAGCCTCACAAGCATTTTTGAGTGCTTTTCGTAGAATTTGTTTACGAGGTATTCGAGAACGGTTGGACGAATCAACTTGAATTCCATAACTTTTTGCCAGCATGGCCTGAAGATAATCTGAGCCAATTTTGGTGAGAATCAGACAAATCGTCTAGGATGAGTTCGAAAAAGTAGGTTTTACGAACAATAAAATATAGCGAATTAAATATAGATAGTGATTTTTGAATTTTGGTGTTCATTCTTGTGGTTGTTGGATTTTGGTTTTGATTAGAATATGTCTTTCCTTCTGTACCTTATGGTTCAAAAGTTATTAGCATAAAATATTGAAAATTTTGACAAGTGGTGGCGCTAGAGAGTTGGAATTAGAGACTCCAAATTTGCTGTGGTTTATGTTGAGACTATCCTCTATCATGGTGCCAAATTTCACAACTTTCCCGCAAGCGGTTCTATGGGCTGCCATAGACTTGCGGCGGAAGAAGAAGCAGAATAATAATAAGAATACTAAAGATTACAATAGGTGCCTAAGTACCTTCAGTGCTTGGCCCCTAATAATAATAATAATAATAATAATAATAATAATAACAATTCTAACGGATACAATAGGTGCCTAAGCACCTTCGGTGCTTGGCCCCTAATAATAATAAGAATCCTAACGGATACAATAGGTGCCTAAGCACCTTCGGTGCTTGGCCCCTAATAATAAGAATTCTAACGATTACAATAGGTGCCTATGCACCTTCGGTGCTTGGCCCCTAATAAATATAGCTGCAAGCAGCAATTACGGGGCCAAGCACTGCAGAGGCAAATTGAAGAGCTAAGCATGGCATGGAGCATCAGACCAACTGCAGAAATGAGTAATTGAAGCAATTTTAGGATGACTGTAATTGAAATGGCTGAAAAAACATAAATACAACCACTAGTAATATCATTAAATGGCTTATCACTTTTGACCAACAGGTGGCGCTGTAATCAAATAGTTTTGGTGTGTGAGGTTTGAGGTGACAATGGCACACACAAAGTTTGTTGTTATTATGTCAAAGCTTTGAAGTGATACAGGCTGAAGTGTCATTTTGGCATCATGCCTGAAATTCGTCGCTGTGGTATGCGAAAATGGTTTTGTCTATCGATACAAAATCCATAACATTTTGTCAGCACAGTCTGAAGATCATCTGATTCAATTTTGGTGAAAATCAGACCAACGGTTGATGAGGAGTTCGAAAAAGTAGGTTTTCAGCATAAATCAAAATGGCGGAAAGGAAGTTGAGCGTACTCTGGCATATTTGGTATCTATGTTGTCGGCATAACCCAAGGAATACGTCGAGACCAGTTTCATTGCAATAGGCTAATGCAATAAAAAGTTATTAGCATTTTTATAAATGTAATTATTCATGGTTAATGAATGGTTTATTACTCTTGACCAATAGGTGGCGCTGTACCCAAATTGATGTGGCATGGTCAGTGTGAGGTAACAATGGCACATACAAAGTTTGGTGCAAATATGTCAAAGCTTTGCAGAGATACAGCCTCAGATGTATTTCGGCATCTTACGAACAAATTCGTTGATGCGCTAAACGAAAACCGTTTCGTAATATCAACACAAAATCCATAACTTTTTGTCAGCTTGGTCTGAAGATGATCTGAACCAAATTTGGTGAAAATCGGACTAATGGTCTAGGAGGAGTTCGAAAAAGTAGGTTTTCAACATGAATCAAAATGGCGGACAGGAAGTATTGCCAATTTTGGCATAATTGGTATCGATGTTCTCGGCATGACCAAAAGAATATAGGGAGACCATTTTAATTTTAATAGTCTAATTTTTTCAAAAGTTATTAGCATTTTTTAGATATTTCATTATAACTTTTTACCACAAGGTGGCGCTGCCCCCAAACTTTTTGAGTACCAAGAGAGCATGGAGCCAAAGATTTTTGTAATTATTTTCATAACGATACGATAATGCGTTCAAAAAATACAGCATTTTGAAACATAATTCAAAATGGCCGACGCCTAAAATGGCTGACACTGGAAAATTGGATATCATTCGACTCGGCATGACCCACCGAATACAAAGAGACCAGTTTTGTGATTTTTGGCCATACCATTCAGAAGTTATAAGCAAAAATATGCATTTTTCATATCTCCTGACCACTAGGTGGCCCTGCATCGAAACACTGCAGGTAGTCTCAGGTCATGCTTGTTATAGCACACACCAAGTTTGGTCTCAATACGCCAAACCGTTGCGGAGTTATAGCCTCACAAGCATTTTTGAGTGTTTTTCGTAGAATTTGTTTACGAGGTATTCGAGAACGGTTGGACGAATCAACTTGAATTCCATAACTTTTTGCCGCCATCGTCTGAAGATGATCTGAGCCAATTTTTGTGAAAATCGGACTAACCGTCTAGGACGAGTTCGTAAAAGTAGGTTTTTCAAACGATTGAAAATAGCAAAAAAAACTAAACCTTGCGATTTTTTGTATTTCGGGGTTCATTCGACATGGCCTGAGCTAAGGATTCAGAGGGAAAAAAAATTCATTTTGTGGCTTACGGTTCAAAAGTTATTAGCATAAAAATATTGAAACTTTAGACAAGTGGTGGCGCTAGAGAGTTGGAGTTAGAGACTTTAAATTTGCTATAGTTAATGTTGGGACTGTCCTCTATCAGTGTGGAAGAAGAAGAAGAAGAAGAAGAAGAAGAAGACCAACGATTTCAATAGGTGCCTACGCACCTTCGGTGCTTGGCCACTAATAATAACGCCAACGATTTCAACGATTTCAATAGGTGCCTAATAATAATAAGAATCCTAACGGATACAATAGGTGCCTACGCACCTTCGGTGCTTGGCCCCCGATAATAACGCCAACGGATACAATAGGTGCCTACGCACCTTCGGTGCTTGGCCCCTAATAATAGGAAATCTAAAGATTACAAAAGGTGCCTCATACCTGGGACTGATTGCACACACACACCTGCATCTAATTACACACACACACACACACACACACACACACACCTGCAGCTAACACACACACAAACACACACACACACACTTATATATAAGCAGCACACTCATGCCAACTGATTGCGAAGTCTTGTTTAGTTCTGCCTGGCATTTCCGAGCGGTTTCCCTGTGTTTGTTCCTTCCGTGTATGACCTTGGATTGTTTATACCGACTGTGATTCTCTGCTGCCTGCCCCGACCTCTGCTTGTTTCTGTTTTCGATTTTGGATATCCCCTGACATACCTGACGCTGACCTTTTATCATTGCCTGTTTGACCTTTCTGATAATAAACCACTGCATATGGATCCGAACATCTCTGACTCTACGAAGAAGACTTCGCCAAACCAGGATCCAGCAGCCTTAAGGAATACATCAAGGTCAGTCATGCATCCAGCAGCACAACTTATGTGTCTACGTCAAGGAGATCGGCCCATCGAGGACTATGTGATGGACTTTGTTGAACTGGCTCATTTAACATCTATGGATGAGATGTGCCACATGATATTTTTCAGAGGAGACCTAGCTGAACCGCTGCAATCGATTATGCCACTGCACGATCCAAACTGGACACTGGAGTTTTACATAGATCTGGCACTTCAACTAAGTGGCTCTGCCTTTACTGTGGGTGTTGTGGATGAGGAACACCACAGTTCTGCGGTATCTCCCACTCCGGAGTGTCTTCCCAAGATGGCTGCCAGTCAAGAAACTTTCCACAAAATGGCTGCCGTTCCAGAGTGTTTTCGCATTATGGCCGCCATTCCAGAGTCTCGTCACGACATGGCCGCCAGCCCAGCGCCACTGCACAAGAGGGCCGCCAGCCCAGCGCCTTTGCACAAGATGGTCGCCAGCCCAGTGCCTCTGCAAAAGATGGCTGCCAGCCCAGTGCCTCTGCACAAGATGGCTGCCAGCCCAGTGCCTCTGCACAAGATGGCTGCCAGCCCAGTGCCTCTGCAAAAGATGGCTGCCAGCCCAGCGCCTCTGCACAAGATGGCTGCCAGCCCAGCGCCACTGCACAAGATGGCCGCCAATCCGGCATTCCAGCACGAAATGGCAGTCACAGTTGACCTTCCAGGGTCAGGTCCCCGTTGACCTTCCAGAGTCAAGTCAGGTCTAGGCCTGTCACAATAGTCGATAAATCAATTAATCGCACGACAAAAAAAATGAGCTCGATAATTTTTTCGGCTGCGATAATTTCTTTTTTCAATTTTTATTTAAAAAATGTAACATGTCATGATGTGGGGTTAGTTTGGAGCGCAGCCTGTGGACAGCCCGCGCTAGAAAACACCCTCTCCGATGGCACAAATGTCCCGGGAATAAAGAGATAACGTCTCGCTAGAGTGACCACCTTTGGGAAGCGCCTTTGCTTGTGAATGTTTGTGTCTCAAGTGATATTTCATTGTACTTGCACTACTGCTCTATTTTAATACCACGTAGCATATTTTGCAAGTAACTTCGTTGTCCTTTCTGTCGAAATGGGCCTACTTTCGCTCGCTTCATTTGGCTTGCTCAGCTAAATATGTCTGTAGGCATGTGGTTGTGTGTGTCAACCCTTATACAGTCTATGGTGTCAACGCGCCCAGTGAGTTAACACACACACACGCGCGTCGTTTTCTCCTCCTTTCCAAAACGCTCGTGCAGTTTGACTCCTGAGGCGTCTGTCGTTGCTAAGCATCCATCAGCTTCGATCTCCGTTACACCAAGGACATTTCAGCAATGGATTTCCACCACCGAAAAACCCTTGCTGTAACTCCGCTAAAAGATTTATTTACAAAGAAAAGTAAAAAACTCTGCAGTGTTTGGGTGCTCCCCATTTTTCAAAAACAACGGGGAATTACACCCCGAAGGAAGCTGATTGAGTTCGACCTGCCCTTACGAAAAAGAAGTTTATTCAAGTGTGCTATTAGTATACTTCTTTTAAACTACTTCTTTTAAAGTATACTACTTCTTTTAAAGTATACTTCTCCTCAGAAATATACTTAAAATGACATTTAAGTATACTTGACTTATACTTACAAAAAGTCTAAATATACTTTAACTTTACTTAAGTATACTAAATAATAAAATAAACTTGAAGTATACTACTTTTTGGTAAGGGTGGTGTGCTTGCGTCATTCTGAAAAGCTGAGATGTTTTTAACTAGATGTGGAGCAGATGGGCCTCGAAAAAAACGAGCGCATCGCGACCGCGTCTCTTCCATTATGAGCGTGCATACTGCATTTGAAATAACGAACTTGAGCGCCCAAAAGACGTGATATGTGAATGGCCCCTTCATCGGTCAAAATGTTTACTTTAGGTTAATGGTTAAAAGGTCAATATGAGCATCCCTAACTGGCATATAAACATAATATAACATACAAAAATACTAAATTAATTAATTTTAAGCCAGACAAAGTCAACATGTTGGTATTTCTTGCTCGTAATCTGCCATAAAATAAAATAAAAGTTTATTGATCTTTGAAAAGGTGTACCTGCGTTATTATGCCATTATCATTATATTAGTTGAAACTGGTCTTAGAATGACAATATTATCGTTTATTGCGATAATTTCTTGGACAATTTATCGTCCAGCAAAATTTGTTATAGTGACAGGCCTAGTCAGGTCCCCGTTGACCTTCCAGAGTCAAGTCAGGTCCCCGTTGACCATCCAGAGTCAGGTCAGGTCACCATTAACACCCATGAGTCAAGTAAAACCACAGTTAAACTTCATGAGTCAAGTCAAGTCACTGTTGATCTTTAAGAGCAAAGTCAAGTCACAGTTGATCTTCGTGAACAAGGTCAAGTCACAGTTGATCTTTATGAGCCTAGTCAAATCACTACCAATCTTCCAGAACTTCATCACGTCTCAACAGATCTTCCAGAGCTTCATCATACCACAACAGATCATCCAGAGCCTCGTCACCTCTCAACTGAACTTTCAGAGCCTTATCACGTCTCAGCTGAACTTCCAGAGCCTTGTCACGTCTCAGCTGGACTTCCAGGGCCTCATCACATCCTATCATTCAGCAATGTTCTCTCAGTCTGTTGTGTTGCTGTCAAGGAGACTGTTACTGCTGTGGAACCTTCTCAGGTGTCCGTAGTATCCATCCATGAACTCTCGTTGTGTGCTGTCACGGCTACGGAGGCCGTCTATGAACTCATTGCCTGTCCTGTTACGGCCAAGGAGGCCACTCAGGAACTCACTGCTTGTCCTGTCATGGCCACGGAGGCCATCCACCAACTCACTGTCTGTTCAGTCACGGCCACGGAGGCCATCCATGAACTCACCGCCTGTTCTGTCATGGCCATGGAGGCCGTCTATGAACTAATTGCCTGTCCTGTCATGGCCACGGAGGCCATCCACCAACTAACTGTCTGTCCTGTCACGGCCATGGAGACCATCCATGAACTCCCCGCCTGTCCCGTCACGGCCATGGAGGCCACCTGTGAACTCTCGTTCTGTCCTGTCATGGCTATGGAGGCCGTCTATGAACTCTCGTTCATTCCTGTCATGGCTATAGAGGCCATGTGTAAATTTTCTACCTGCCTTATCATGGCCACAGAGGCCACCATTAATCTGTTTATGTTATCTGTTCCAGTCCCACCTAACCAGACTTGCTCTCCTGTGCCATCGACTCTGCTGTGGTGGTCCTCTGCTCCACCCTGGTGGGCTTCTGTCTCGTCTACTTGGCTGTGGTGGTCCTCTGCTCCGCCCTGGTGGGCTTCTGTCTCATCTGCTCGGCTGTGATGGTCCTCTGCTCTGCCCTGGTAAGCTTCTGTCCCGTCTGCTGAGTATTTGTGTGTTTTTTTTTTTTCTGCTTTGTTTTGTTTGTCGTCTGGTTCGCCCTGGTGGGCTTCTGTCTCGCCTGCTCGGCTGTGGTGGTCCTCTGCTCGGTCGTGGTGGGCTTCTGTCCCGTCTGCTCCAGCTCCACCTGCTCCGCCCTGGTGGGCTCCAGCTCCCCTTGCTCCGCCCTGGTGGGTTCCAGCTCCACCTGCTCTGCCCTGGTGGGTTCCAGCTCCACCTGCTCTGCCCTGGTGGGCTCCAGCTCTGCCCGCTGGGGTGTTTGCCCAGGGCCCAGAGTTCACTGGGGTTGTGTTGCAGGTGTTAGGGTTAGGTAGGGCTTTTGTTCACTATGTTAGGCCCAGGAAGGGTTTCTGTTACCCATGTTAAGCCCAGGAAGGGCTCCTGTTACCCATGTTAAGCCCAGGAAGGACTCCAGTTCCGCCTGCTCGACCCTGGTTTCCTGCTCTGCCGGTACTGCCTCGGTCCACGGTCAATCCACTTCCACGTGGACCTGGCCCTCCAGCCCTCCACCTGTTCCACCACCTGTTCCACCTTTTTGCAAATTGCCTTTAAGTCTTAATGTTAACGTTATGTTGTATAAATAACGAAGCATATTCTATATGAAATTATGAGTTGAATCCCATTGATTTAAAAACTTGCTATCAAATCTGTCACTCTACTGGTCATCTTCAGCGTGCGCAGTTCAAAACAGAAATGCAGAACATTAACTGTTAACGTTTTAGACTAACATTATAATGACATCTATTGTATATTATTACACTATTGTAAAAAAAAAAAAAATTGTTAATTGTTATGGTTTCGCCGACGTTAATTGTTAGCTATCTGTTAATCAAAACATAAAACATTATTTACCCCGTTTATATATGCAAGGTGTTCATTACATATTTTCCCTGTGTGTTAACATCAGTAATTATGTTAGTCGAATGTCTGACTTGACTCTTGTTAATGTATCTTGCCCTGCCCCCAAACATATGATTTGACTATCAGTCGAATATCGGCAAGAGTCGAAAATTCCCGTTCGACTATGAAAATCCTTAGTCGGGGACACCCCTACTGTGTTATTTACTCATTCAATGGTTTGTACATGGGTTTGTATGTTTGTGTGTATTTCCCATACACTTTCTATGGGTGCCCATTTTTGTCCATGAAGGACAAATTAAGGAGTTTTTTTTATCAACCACTTAACTTTGTTGAATTGAGAAAATCTTTTGTGTGCGGTCAGGTGGCACATTTAGAAAAAGTAGCCAAGTCTTATACATTTATATATATATATATATATATATATATATATATATATATATATATATATATATATTCATATTCAAATTTGTCTGGAAGGATGCTTGAGAGTTTAAAGGGTCTGAACTGAGGGTGAGAGGCCAGCAAACAAAACCACTTCTACAGAAAACACATCTGAATTTTTACTTTTTACTCCAAAACTTATAGTTACTAAAATGTTATAATACTCACTGTAGTTTCTTCAGTCTACAGTGTGGATCCTCCAGTAGAGCAGAGAGCAGCTTCACTCCTGAGTCTCCTGGTTTATTATTGTTCAGATTCAGTTCTGTCAGGTGTGAGGGGTTTGATCTCAGAGCTGAAATCAGAGCAGACCAGCCTTTCTGTGTAATATCACAGCAGGAAAGACTGCAGAGAATATACAGAAGATTAAAAATGATTTATTAGAGCTTGACTCATGTCCAATACAATTGCTGAAAAACACAGATGTAATACATATATTAGATATCAATTATTAAACCAGACACAGAGAGTGACTAAAAGTCAAGTCCCATTTTAACCCTCTGAAGTCGATTAACGCGTATACGCATTTTGGGGTATTTTCTCCTGATAACCCCGAAAAGAACTTAAATTACACTTTCAGTTTTGATCGTACAGATAAGAGCAATACATCAATCAAATCTGTAAAGGGTCTACTTTTTTGTATACAGACATAATAACAACAAAACTTTGTGCACTTATAAAATAAAGATAACAAACAAGGAGTGCTGTCTGCAGCCTTTGTCTGTGCTGATCTTTATTTACAAACACATCATTAAAATGAACTGTAACTCAGTGAATACTCAACTAAGAGACATGAGAGATATATCTATAGAAAGCCTGACATGTCTACTTTTAAACTAAACAAGTGCTGCCGAAAACAAATATTCTGTGATAAAGTAATCCATATGAAAACAATGCGATGTCCGTTTTTCACGTCTCCCTTCATTATCTTCTAATGCGACCATGCCCCCGCGCTGAACATGCCCACACAACAGAAGGCAACGCAGCGAGACTGTTCTTCAAGTTTTTTTTATTTTACTGTTTGCTTTGCGATGAGAGGAATAAGACATAATTCACCCCAAAAAGATGTGATGTGGTTGAGGATTTGAGATTTGGATTTCCTCAGAAAAATGAAGCACTTTATTCAGCAGAGATCATAAACATGAGTAAGTCTCTTTTTATTTATTTATATACTTGTACTAGTTTTCAAATAACGTGTAAACATTTTACTAGTTAGACTTTTTCCAAAGACTTTTTCCAAACTATAATTCCTGACTAAATGTATAATCAAGTGAAATATTATGAAGTTTGAATAACAATATACACTACTATACCATTCAAAAGCTTGATGTAAATAATATAAATGTACCAATAAATGTAACTGTAACAAATGTAATAATGCTGTTCTTTCAATTTATCCCCCCTAACAAACCTGAAAAAAATATTCTCAGCTCTTTTCAACATTAATAATAATAATAATAATAATGATAATAATATAAATAAATGTTTTTTTTTTTTTTTTGTAGAAAATAAGATTGTTAAAAGGATTTCTGAAGGAATTGTGTGACTGGAGTAATGATGCAAAAAATTCTGTTTGAAAGTCAGCTTTGATTGTTCCTAATAAACTGTTTAACTGCACTCACAAGTGAATATTAAATTATGTTGTGGGATAATTAAATATGTTCTAAATAAACTACAAACATAAAATTATATACATTTATTTTGTCCTCACATTCTTTCTTGTAACTCATCCCTCTCAGTGACACAGCTGACTGAATGGCTCATTATGCAGCTCATTATGCAGGTCTTTGTCTTCTCAGGTGTGAATTTATGATAGTTGACGCCTACTCACATATGACTTTTACCAACAAAAAGTGTCTTAGAAAATTTAAATCAATATATTGTTTTCTGTGAGTGAGTAAACAAGATGATTTTCACTTCATTTAGAAAAAAACAAAATTCTAGGCTACAAGCTCCAGTTCTCAAAAGTCCCGGGAACCAATTTTCTGTATGTGTTTTATTGCCTTATTCAAGTGATTTAACATTTTTAGTTTTTCACTAACCACGCATAACATTTTTTTTTTCTCAAAAAACACAATCATGTACATACATGCTGCTCACATATTATTATAGCCCAGTTTGTGCTGATTACAGTGAGATTAGACTTTAGCCATTTAGATATTTATAAGAAACTGAAAAAAGCACAAATGTCAGGGCATGACAAAACTTCTCCAGGCCCCAAAAATACCCTTAGACTCCAGAGGGTTAATAGACTTCAGACTCAAAATGAAATTACATCAGATTTGACTCAACAAACAGGAACCAAATATTATTAATATTCCCAAAGTACTGGAGTCTTAACCTTAACTACTGAAGAAGATTTTGTACTTTATTTGTATTCAGCCTGCTTATAGTGGAGCTGTACAGACCATGTACATTGTGATCATTTGTTTTCCTGATTTAATACTGAAAGCAGAAAAATTAGAAAGCAGCACATTTTTCTTATATATATATATATATATATATATATATATATATATATATATATATATATATATATATATATATATATATATATGTATGAAGAATTTGGCTTGATTTTTCCATTTTATTTTTCAGGATATAAAATGGTTAATATTTGATCTCCACATGTAGGTGGACATGAAACACATCTTTCTGCTGATTGGTCAACCAAAGATCAACTAGTGCTGTACAAACACTTGTTAATAAAGGTTACAAGTTAATCAGGATTACAATTAATGCTCAACTGGAGTCTCACTTGATGCCAAAATGAGTCCATATTTGAAATTGCTCAAAGGCACCTCAGTCGTGGTATTGTCGGCCCAAGACTCGAACCCTCAACCTTAGGGTTAGGAATCAAACTCTCTAACCACTAAACGACTAGACACAACATTCATCAGATGATTTGTTGACTCAGTATTATTGACCAGACAATACTTTGCTAATTCAAGAAAGTACTGAATGTTGTCAAATTAAACATGGTTAATGTTATTGAAGATTTCTGCACATGTATATCTGATGTACAAACAAAGTGTCATGAAATTATACAAGCTAGCCTTATCCATGTTAATATATTTATATTTTTTAAACTCATTTTTATGAGAAAATAAAGTAAATTAAATTAAATGACTGTAACATGATTACATGCATCTGTTGTTCCTCGAGTGGCATTAACTAAAGAGCTTTTACTTTTTCCTCAGTTTTACTAAGAATCATGTAGTTTAATAATTTAATTGAATTAAATTGGATTATTATACTTATGAATAATTAGATTGAAATTAATTTATTTTCACTTATTCCAACAAACCTGAATGCAAATTTTGAGTGCACCTCAACTTTGCACAGTTTGGATGAATCTCTCTTATCAAACACACTTGATTCAACTCATCAGATCATTAGTAGAGCCATCTGTGATGTTAGCTGAGTGTGTCAAATAAGAAAGACCTCAAAATATATAGAAACAGTGTAGAGAAACACAGGCCTACTGTATAAAATAAAGTCAATAAAACAAAGACACTGTAAAATACTCACTCAATCTTTCTAGATGCTTTGATCACTGGCAGCAGCCTCAGAAGACATTCTTCTGATTGATGATATTTACTCAGTATAAACTCATCCAGCTCTTCTTCTGAGTTCAACAGCACAAACACCAGAGCCGACCACTGAGCAGCAGACAGAGAGACTCCAGAGAGACGACGGTCACCTGTTTTCCTCAGGTATGTTTGTACTTCCTGCTCTAGTGAACGATCATTCAGTTCATTCAGACAGTGGAACAGATTGATGGATTTCTCTGGAGAAGGATTCTCCCTGATCTTCTGTTTGATGTATTCAGCTGTTTCCTGATTGATATCAGAGCTGCTTACTGTCTTTCTCAGGAGGCCTTGTAAGAGAGACTGATTAGACTCTAGTGAGAGACCGAGAAGGAACCGGAGGAAAAGATCCCAGCATCCGTTCTCACTCTGTAAGGCTTTGTCCACTTCTCTCTTCAGTAAACTGCTCATTGGTGACCTGAACTCATTCTTCAGTCCTGTGTTTTGTTCAGAAAACGACAGCAGCCTGTAAAAAGCAGCAAGAAACTCCTGAATACTCAGATGAACAAAGCTGAACACCTTCCCCAGCTGCAGTCCAAACTCCTCTCTGAAGATCTGGGTACAAACTCCTGAGTACACGGACACTTCTCTGACATCAATGCCGCTCTCTTTCAGGTCCTCCTCATAGAAGATCAGGTTCCCCTTTTCCAGCTGTTCAAAAGCCAGTTTTCCTAGAGACAGAATAGTCTTTCTAGCCTGATCAGAATCGATTTCATATTTCCCATCATACTTCTGTGTCTTCAGTTTGGTCTGAAAGATCAGGAAGTGTGTGAACATCTGTGTGAGAGTCTTGGGGATCTCTGCACTCTCTGCTTTACCCATCATCCTCTCCAGAACAGCAGCTGAAATCCAGCAGAAGACTGGGATGTGACACATGATAGCAGACTTCTTGATGATCGGATGTGTGTGACGATTCTATCAGCCAGACTCGGATCATTTATTCTCTTCCTGAAATATTCCTCCTTCTGAGGGTCGTTGAATCCTCGTACCTCTGTGACCTGGTGGACACACTCAGGAGGGATCTGATTGGCTGCTGCTGGTCGAGAGGTGATCCAGAGGAGAGCAGAAGGAAGTAGGTTCCCCTTGATGAGGTTGGTCAGCAGCACATCCACTGAAGCTGATTCTGTCACATCAGACAAGCTCTGATTGTTTTGGAAATCTAGACGCAGTCGACACTCATCCAGACCATCAAATATGAACATGACTTTGTAGTCCTCATAATCTGCTGACTTAAATTCTTTGGTTTCTGTGTGAAGGTGGTTTAGAAGATCCACAAGACTGAGATGTTTCTGTATCAAGTTCAGCTCCCTGAAAGGAAGTGGAAATATGACGTGAACGTCCTGATTGGCTTTTCCTTCAGTCCAGTCCAGAATAAACTTCTGCACAGAGACTGTTTTTCCAATTCCAGCGACTCCTTTAGTCAGCACAGTTCTGATGGTTTTGTCTTGTCCAGGTGAGGGTTTAAATATGTCATTGCAGTTGATTGGTGTCTCCTGTGTCTCTGGTCTCCTGGACACTGTCTCAATCTGTCTCACCTCATGTTCATTATTGACCTCTCCACTGTCTCCCTCTGTGATGTAGAGCTCTGTGTAGATCTCATTCAGACGTGTTGAGTCTCCATGATTGGACATTCCTTCACTGATTATCTGATATTTATCCTGTAGTCTGGATTTGAGTTTTTGTTGATACACAGGCATCAGTTCTGAGCAAAGGAAATACTTGTTGTTATTGGCAGAGTAATATTTTAGAAATGTATATTTAGGTTTGATATGTTAGATATTAGATTGTGTCGTGACATTCAGGAACATTAGTGACTGAAGACAGAAGGTTGATAATATAAACACAGGCTATAATCTGCTGATCCAGAGCTCTTACTGGTCTGTAGTGTGTTAGCGAGGTCTGTCTGGTTCATCTTCCTCAGGATAAGCAGTGTGATCTTCAGAAGCCCCTCTCTGACTCTGCTGTGACCCTCATCATCATAATGGTCTCTTTCAGAGCATTCTGGGTAATCTGGACTCAGTAGTCTCTTAAAGCTTTTTAACTCATTCTTTATCACAGAAATGATTTTGTGCTCAAGCTCCTGAAATCAAAGTAAATATTCAAACAATAAACCTGCATTCAGTCACAGAGAAGGTGAACCAAAGGATCAATACACAAGAGTTAAAGCATGAATACTAATAAACATCACTGAATTATATCAGACCTGCTAATAACTTCCACTGTATGCTCAAACATCAGCGTCTACAGATACTGAGGTTAAAAGAGAGAGTTTTGACTGGATTGGCTGTTTGTTAGATTGATGTTCATCTTTGTGCAGCAGTCAGGTTACATATGGATTCATCTTCTCTACTTTAGTGGACATTGATCTGCTTTACAGTGGCCTACAACTTATCTTACGTGTGTGTAGGAAAGTAAATATGAATATTACAGAGAGGATTTCAGATTTCTCCATTTCTTAATACTTTTACCCAGAGGGTTATTGTTTCGACACACACACACACACACACACACACACACACACACACACACACACACACACACACACACACACACACACACACACACACACACACACACACACACACACACACACACACACACAAAACCAACCTTGAAAATGGAGTCTAAGTTCTTCTTTGCTGTATGTGATTCCGGTCCTTTATGTTTTTGACTGTAGTTAAACAAATATTGAATATTTTTGTAAATATGTAGTAATGTATTTAAAACACATCGGTATATTAATGAATATCATAAATATCATATATATTTCTTATACTGTAAACTAAACAACACCTCAGATCAGCAGATGTGTCTCCCGAGCTGAATGATATTGGTTGACGCATTGACGCGTCACTCTTCATGGACACACAGCTGGGTTCAGGAGATTCATTCTGCCACAGACTGAAATATAACAGAATACAAACTGTTTCTGTAAATCTCACTCTGCTCTGACAGAAACACCTTCACTGTTTCAACCTCCCTTTAATGTTCATCTTTCACTTGAGGAGTCTGTTGTTACTTGAGAGTTAAAAGATTAAAGTATTATTTTTCTATGAATAAAAGGAATCTGCCCCATGTGCTCTTTTCATTCATATATTATAGAATAAAATGAAATAATACACACATATAGATAAAGACACAGAAACATCCAGCAGCAACAGAGACACCTGGTGACAATTTTCATAACACACCACACCTACGTTATTTATGGCACTCATAATATCTCACCTGGACTCAACAGAAGAGTCTTCCTCTCTGCAGAGATCTGAAAGATCCATCGCTGGGGTTTTCCTCACAGACACATCCATGTGTTCAGATAAATCTGATTCACGCCCCTGAATCTGACTATAAATGAAAATACTATTGTAGTGTGCATTTATTGTTTCTGAGCATTAAAAATGTGAAACATTTCAGGTTTTCTCACCTCTTGACTGTCTTTATCTGTGTGTCATGTTCTTCAGAGAGATTCATTCTGGAGGCCATGGTTTCATCTAAAAGCAGATCCAGATGTTGATCACAGAGTCAGTTATGAATCATCTCAGTTAATTTTCTCAAATCCACCTCTGTCTCAACAGTCAGTCCACAGCAGTGACCTGCACACATGAAAAAACTATTTCATCCTGACATTATTTACACAGAATCAGATTATTCACAAACAGCAAAACACATTCAGACAAGCACTGTGTTAAAATGAAAGTAAAAGTGTAATCTGACGATTTACAGACTCTGTGTTTTATCTCCTAATGTCATTTAAACAATTTTAATAATATCTGACACTGTTTATTGTTGTACTTCACTTTAAACCAGTCAGGATTGATTTTGGCTATCAAAGATGATTGTTAAATCGTGATACTCACTATGTTTTTCTCTCTTGATGTAGTTTACTTCCTCATACGACAAAACAGACCCCGCTGTAATAGTTTCACTTTCATGAGTCACATGACGAGGAGGAGTTTAAGTGTCCAAAACAAACAATAAAGGTTTATTTCCCCTTAATACTTAATTTAATTCTTTATTATTTAAAGTTATATAACCCCTGAATGTATTTTCCTCACAGTCTGTACTCTGTGTGTTGTTTATATGAAGGTAGTCTCTCGTAGCTGAAGACTGAAGATCTGGGATTCGGCCAAGCCCCGCCCATGAAGCCGTGTGACTGACATGTCCAACAACCAATCACAGTTCGTTTCGTTTATCATCACGTTTCGGGGCGTGGAAATGTCGCCACAATAACAGACAGGTGTGTAAAACTCTCGGATGTATTTTAAAGATTGTATGCCGGGAACTTTAAATATTTCATATACTTTTGTGAATCCAGCGTTTAGTTGATTTTGATAAGCGCTCGTCGTCACAGTTGTAAACACGACGGCTTAATTCTTACATGAGGGTTTGGCGCCACGTCATCTTTGTTTCCAGGCGGAACGTTAAAGAACGCGACACACAAGTCTACCAGAAATCCTGTATAATTCAACCAATCTGATGACGGTGCGTTACAAACAGGGGCAGGTTCAAGCTCAAACCTGTGTGCACCGTTTTGCTACGGTTTCTGATTTGAACGACATGTTTCCTGGAAACGGTTTGTAACGGGGTTTGAGATGCGTTTTCTCAAACATGTGTCATGTCAGTCCAATCAGCAGCAACATGTATATAAACCACGCGTATAAAGAGACAGCTTGCACAATCTAATTAACATCAAAATAAATTCACAAGAGCAAGTATATTGTTTGCACGTTTATTTACATTAAAGGAAAAATAACTGAAATAATAAGAGCACAAGTATAGATCTGGAACTTCTTTAAGTCTGTCTAAATATCATTTAGTAATTGCAATGTCTTCTGGTCCATATCCTTTCCTTAGGAAGGTGTGCTAGACCTTAATGCAACATGAAAATACTATATATTTTCCTGTTGTATTGTGGAGTGACACTTTCATAAACTTTTCTATACTCCTCTGATTATTTAATGGTAAATATTACAATATCATAGCACAACAACACTGATTAGCAATAAGTCACACTTCAAAAATAGAATTGAATACATGAATCAGGAAATGGTCTATTTTGGATTTAAAATGACAATTATCATGTAAAGGTGATAAGTTTGCATCCCTGGATATTCAGTTGTTTATGTCTCTTTGTTATATTTGCATACAGTACATCTATATCTAGTATCATTATAGCAAAACTGAGCACCTGTGACAGTGGGATCTGTAAAGAATATTTCAGTAGTCATCAAGACAATGTTTTATGAGTTGCAAACTAGCATGTTGTTTCTTTCACAACACAACGGTTCCATCTTCCCAAAATCTTCACTGCAGTTGCACGAATGTTGTTCTACAAATCACAAATGAAGAAATTCAGATGCTCAAATTTTCATAGAGATCAGTTAAATTTTGACCAACCATGCACATTCCTTCGTGTATCATCCACACTGTTTGACTATTCTCATGTGGCAGTATTAATAAATAACAATATTAACAATACTAATATAATATTATATTAATACATTACATTTACATGTAAATGTATTAATACGATTGACAGTATAGTGTTGATACAGTTAAGATGCAGTAAAGAAAAAATTACTTCTAACAGTATTTACTACAGTAGCACATTAGTAACAATACTAAAAAGTTATACCAGATTTATGCAGGGCCATATTTAATTTTACCAGAATATTATGTAATATTAAATTAAATTAAAATAACAATCTGGAACTAAACAACCAGAAGACAAAGGAGATCATTGTGGACTTCAGGCAGACTAGGAGTCATGCACACACACACACCCATCTACATCAACGGAGCTGATGGAGCGTGTGTCGAGTTTCGAGTTCCTTGGCATCCACAATTTCTGATGACCTCACCTGGTCCCTAAACACCTCCACCCTGGTCAAGGTGCAGCAGCGCCTTTACTTCTTGCGGAGCCTTAAGAAAGTTCACCTGAATCCCAGGATCCTTGTGGAATTCTACCGCTGTACCATTGAGAGCATACTCATAAACTGCATCTCAGTATGGTACAGCAATTGCTCCGCATCTGACCGCAAAGCACTCCAGCGAGTGGTGAAAACTGCTCAACGGATCACCGGCACCCAGTTAACTTCCCATTGAGAACATTTATCACAAGCGCTGTCTGGGCAGGGCAAGAAACATCATCAAGGATGCCTCTCACCCTAACCATGGACTTTTCACTCTCCTTCCATCCGGCAGACATTACAGGAGCCTACGCTCTCGGACTAGCAGGCTCAGGAAGAGCTTCTTCCCTGAGGCCGTGACACTTCTTAACGCCACAACACCAATCTAACCTGTACCTGCTTTATTACTGCACTGGTCACAGTATTTTACATACATGTATTTACACTACTCATATTTTGCACAGACTGTACATTGTTCAAGCTATTACACCTTTAACTGTCTAAAGTTGTTACTTTACAAAGCACAGTAAATTATTTCTATAAAAATATTATTGCACTACTGATATTTTGCATAGAATACATTGTATAACAATACTATTGTACACTCAACCAACTGTATTTATTACCACTGTTTTACATTGCTGCTGTACATATAATCCTACATTGCATTCCTATTTATATTCTGTACATACTCTGCTTAATACTGTATTTAGCAACTGCACTGTACATTCTGTAAATCATAGCTTCACTTACTCTGCACTTATATGTATATAAAACATTATATTCTTGCACTATTGGTTAGATGCTAACTGCATTTCATTAGCTCTGTACTTGTACTCTGAATAATGACAATAAAGTTTAATCTAATCTAATCTAAAAAAAAATAAAAAAAAAAAATGTAATTGTTTTCTTTGTAATGAATTTAATGTTTAATTTTAACAACATTGTAGCAACGCATTTTTTTTTTTTTGGTGCATCATCATGGTGGTATTAATTCTCCATAAAATCCATGAAGTGTGAACTGGGCCTGTGAAGTTCATAACAACTCTCAGCATTCATATTACTTCTCAGTAGGACAACATTTATACACTGCTTTAGTATTTATCATTAAGTTGACCTCTTCTTCCTTTTTGTTCTTTTATCATGGCCCTCTTCATCAGAAGTTATTTCCGATGTATGGAGATCAGAATCCACATACTTTTTTAGCAACTTCTGTGCTTTCTCTAGGGTTTCTAATAATATAGATATAGGTAATAAATGATAGATAATAGATAAGATATATATATATCTTCAGCAAAGCATGTATAGTATCAGAGCATGGAGGTAATAAAAATTTAATTATTTGCATCCCATTCTTACCACACTTTTTGAGCAGTGGAACAGGCTCAAAGAGTGTCCATCCATCTTGTACAGGCTCTTTTCTCTTTACTGCTGCCTTTAATTTTGTTTGGTTGTAATTTGGCCAATAACATTTTTGTTCAAAAAGCCAATTTTCTGGGACAACATCTGTGCTTTTGTCTGGAAATTCTATCAACGTGTAACACTGCTTCACTTTATCCATTATTGTCTAGGAAAAGATAAAAGTGTCTAATCAGAAGAAGCCATCTTATTTTATCATTTTCTTTAAGATCTCTTATGTGTGTATATATAAATGCATGTATAAATGTTGACTCCAGTTGTGATTAGTTCTGGGTTGCTGCGTGTTCAGCTCCCATACCCATTCTAACCACTGTGGGGTAAGAGTCAGATTTGAATGTTTTTATTTGTGTGTAATGTCAGTATGTGAAGATAACAGGGAATGTGGGTGTGGTATCAGGCCTCTGAAAAAATTATTTATATATCACTCTAAATCTTTATGACTTTGGTTCATTTTGGAAACACTTTATATTTTTTTAATGAATTCGGAGAGATTTCGGTCACTCCATTGACAGTCCAACTATCAAAAATATATATGACAGACAGATTTAATTTAGACATAATAAACATTTATGAAAGCACATGTACAGTGCATTGCATAAACTCAAGTGCTTGTGTGTGTGTGTGTGTGTGCATGTCCCACGAGCCAGTGAGGTTTGTTCTAGTGTGCATGCACTTATTTCTACAAAATTTTAAGCACTTTCTGTATATTTAACCAATATTTACAAAGAATTGAATCAAAAGCATATAAATATATCCATCATTTGAAGTGACTGTGTCTCTTCAGAAGACTTGGGATAAACCTTTTGATCCATATGGATTCATTTTCCAGTGTTAAGATTACATTTTTGGATCAAGAAAGCTTTTGCTAGTTGGACTGTTAATGGAGTGGCTGAAATCTCTCAGATTTCATTAAAAATATCTTAAGATGTGTTTCTAAGATGAACAAAATTTTTTGGATTTGGAGAGTTGAAAGAATTTCTATTTTTGGGGGAACTAACCTTATGATATAGTGCTACCAATTTTATATCTTAAGATGTGTTTCTAAGATGTTAAACACTTTTCCAAAAGCCTGACACTACACCCACCGTATGTGCTTTATTTGCAGTGGAGAAGGGGTATTGTGAAAAAAAAAAACATTCTCATTTTCAGGAAGAAGGACATATGTTTGTTTCACACTGGACAAAGCTACCAGTTCAGTGTTTTCTTGCAAGACGGAGACTCTGTGACATCCGAATGCAGAGTCGCACGGGTAAGTGGTAAAAGCGATTTAGTTTTTCGGAACCTCTGACACACTAAAAGGACACTTTGATTCTGTTTGATTATGTCCTTAATTACAGCAATGTCTGTTTTTTAATGCAGTTGTTTTTTTGTTTAGGTGACAAAACACAATCAGAAAAAGAATGACACTTCTTAAGCTCTTTTGAACTTGATAAGAGACGGGATTCATCATTTGATTGGTAAGATTCCTTTGAAAGCATTTCTGAAAGTCTTCTGACAACCTGCTGTAAAAGGATGATCTGGTTTTCTAACCAATCGTTTCAGTCCTCCAAGGTAATTCTCATATGGAAATGCTGATACATTATCAAGAGGGCCGAAAGTGCAAGGCCAAAGTGGTAATATTCACCATTGTAAATGTTTGCTACGGGTACCTTTGTCTGTGTACCAAGAAGGGTCCTCGCATCTTTGGGCAAATCAGGAAATTCTGATCTTAAGATTGAAAGTAGTGCTGTTAGAGCTACTAAAGGAATGCAAAAAGTTGCTGCCCTTGTTCGCAGTTTTATTTGCAACTGATTAAGTGAATTGTTGCTACTACTGTCAGATTCTGCATTTGGTTGGTCTGAATCAGAGATAATACCAGGATCAGAGGGAGTCTCCGAATCAAATGAAAAATCAGCATTAGTGTTTTTTTTCCAGATCACATGAGTTCTCATGTGTGTGCGCAAGAAAATAAACTATATTACAAAAAGATGAGAGATCCCAAGTTCCAGAGTCTTGTCTCTTGTGACCAAGAACACTAGATTCATCAGTGTTTTCAGTTTGTGTTTAGTATTCATCCAAAATCTCATCTGTTGTACACTGGCTAAACTCTTTCTCCTTTCAGTCCAGTAAGACATTGTGATTGTGCATATGTGTGTGTTATTGTCAGTATTGTGTACATGTATTGGGCTATATACAGATCTATATTTACAGTGATATCGTTTCTATAAAAGCTAGTTAGTGTTAATGTTAAGTTGATGTGTTGTTAAGTGTTGTGTTTGTAATTATTACTTGCATTTCTTGGATATTTTTTCTTTGGAAATGCTCCTGAAAGACAAAAATAAGAACAGTAAATAAGGACAATAAAGAACACACACACACAAATCCTATTTTTGTTGATTTTAAATCTGCCTATTAAATTAGTTTGCTAACAACATGCAACTTTATTTGGAAGCGTCCTTAAAGGAATAGTTAACCTAAAAAACGTAAATAGTAATAAAGTTGCTTCATTGCTAATTGGAAATGTTGAGGAATGAATGAATTAATAATTTTACATTTTGTGTTCCACAAAAGAACATCACATGGTGCTGTCCCATTTTGCATGGAACTGATGTATAATCTTTCAGTTGGTGAAACTTCTATGCTTTTATCATTACCTTTCCTGGCCATTTGTCTTAATTAAAAACTTTTAAAGGGTTTAGTGACTGAAAATTAATTTTGAAAATGACCTTCATGGACCAGCTTGGCACTTGTTTATCAGTAAATAAGGAAACAGCCTTTTACTGTAAAATGCAGTTGTGTTAAAGAAGAGTGGAGATTGACAACAACATGGGTCTTTCAAAGATTAAGACTATATGCCAATACTGTCTTTATCAAGACATTTCTGTTGATTA
This sequence comes from Cyprinus carpio, assembly GCF_018340385.1. Taxonomy (NCBI): domain Eukaryota; kingdom Metazoa; phylum Chordata; class Actinopteri; order Cypriniformes; family Cyprinidae; genus Cyprinus; species Cyprinus carpio. Next base: position 32,353,748 of record NC_056618.1, read on the forward strand.
GCTTGCCACATGATGTAGCTTTAATAAATCTTTTAGTATTAATCAGTGAAAATATACTTACAAATCTAAGACGCTCTGTGTTTGGATGGCTCTTATAAGAGCCTTTGAGGTTTATTCAGCTGCTGTTGATAAACAAAGGGGAGAAAAAGAAGAAAAATCACTGAATATGAGTTCGCAAACTGCATCGCAAACTTGTGTGGTTGGAATGACAGCTCTTCACCTGTGGTTAGAGGCATAGTTGGTCAGGGTATATTCTGGCAAAACCGTTTACCAATCACATTTCGCAATCAGCAAAGCAAACTGTGGTACACGCCAGATATTAATAGACAAGTTTCAGTCAAATATTTATGGTTATAGCAGAATCCAGTGTTAAAGTAGAGCGCAAACAAATTATATTTGGAACATTAGAATATTGTTTCCAATATGCGGTCTTCTTCAGCGTATTCATTCCCGGGCTAAAGAACACACTTTTTAAGGGATCACATGCATAGTTATGCACAATGAAGAGTACAATATACAACAAACACATTATAAGAAAAATCAGATATAGTTTAAATGTCCTTTGAAATAACAATGAGCGCTTGTATTGGTATGCTGGTCATTTTAAGTAGATCATTAATTATTAAATACATTTACATTTAATCATTTAGCAGAAGCTTTTATGCAAAGCGACTTACAAATGACGACAATAGAAGCAATCAACACACATACAAACACAAAATTTAGTGATGAATAAGAGGATGACGATGATGATGATGATGATGACAATGACAGTAGCCTAACAATAATAGAGGTTGTAATACAAATTAAATTACCAGCTGGAGTGTGTTTTCAAGTGACTGGAAGTTTATTAAGCTCTTTATAATACATAGCCTAGTTTTTCTTACCATGTTCAGCTGGCCTCTGGAGACTTGTCCCAGGCTGTGTTTGGGAGTGGGCGCTAGTGCTGGGGACCATGGATGATCCACTGGGGCCTGTCAAGAGATAACACACACACACACAGTTTAGTGATGATGAAGATGACGATGGCACTAGCCTTATAGTATTAGTAGTTGTAATTGTGTACCAGCACTTATCTCCTCCTCAATCTCCCTGCTGTCCTCGAGGGTTGGATTATGAGTTCGCAAACTGCATCGCAAACTTGTGTGGTTGGAATGACAGCTCTTCACCTGTGGTTAGAGGCATAGTTGGTCAGGGTATATTCTGGCAAACCGTTTACCAATCACATTTCGCAATCAGCAAAGCAAACTGTGGTACACGCCAGATATTAATAGACAAGTTTCAGTCAAATATTTATGGTTATAGCAGAATCCAGTGTTAAAGTAGAGCGCAAACAATTATATTTGGAACATTAGAATATTGTTTCCAATATGCGGTCTCTTCAGCGTATTCATTCCCGGGCTAAAGAACACACTTTTTAAGGGATCACATGCATAGTTATGCACAATGAAGAGTACAATATACAACAAACACATTATAAGAAAAATCAGATATAGTTTTAAATGTCCTTTGAAATAACAATGAGCGCTTGTATTGGTATGCTGGTCATTTTAAGTAGATCATTAATTATTAAATACATTTACATTTAATCATTTAGCAGAAGCTTTTATGCAAAGCGACTTACAAATGACGACAATAGAAGCAATCAATAAACATACAATCACAAAATTTAGTGATGAATAAGATGATGATGATGATGATGAGAATGACAGTAGCCTAACAGTAATAGAGGTTGTAATACAAATTAAATTACCAGCTGGAGTGTGTTTTCAAGTGACTGGAAGTTTAATTAAGCTCTTTATAATACATAGCCTAGTTTTTCTTACCATGTTCAGCTGGCCTCTGGAGACTTGTCCCAGGCTGTGTTTGGGAGTGGGCGCTAGTGCTGGGGACCATGGATGATCCACTGGGGCCTGTCAAGAGAACACACACACACACAGTTTAGTGATGATGAAGATGACGATGGCACTAGCCTTATAGTAATAGTAGTTGTAATTGTGTACCAGCACTTATCTCCTCCTCAATCTCCCTGCTGTCCTCGAGGGTTGGATCTGGTTCCTCAGTTACTTAGGCTGTTTAGTGGTGTTGATCTTTGTAGATGGTCTTATCAACAGGCCACATCCCACAGGCCTTGAAACCCTTTTGGCCCTTCCCCACACACGCTGAAGCTGAGTAGGCTTTATCGAAAAGCCCACACACAGCATAAATATCTATTCTTTGTCCTGGGTGAGAGGTCATCCAGTTATCTGCAGCTGTGTTGTATTTCACCTTAAAAGATTTGAAAAAGGTGCGGTCTAATGGCTGCATCTTGTGGCTGCAGTGGGGTGGGATGGTAATCATTATCACCCCACGCTCTCTCGCAAGCAACACAGCCTTGAGGGTCTTATGTGAGTGGTGTCCATCCAATATCAGAATGTGAGGCCTCTGAGGAGTGCATCCACTGGTGTCACAAAAATGTCTCGGCCACTGGAGAAAGAGTGTACTGTCCATCCACCCTGAGTCAGTCACTCCACCAATCGATCCTGCTGGGGCACCACACAGCAGGTGCTCACTCATTCTTTTTCTTGGAAAAATAAACAGTGGTGGTACAAACTGCCCAGCGGCGTTCATGGAACAGTAAAGCCTCTTTCCGCACTTGTGACTCTTGCCACCTGCTTCTTCCCCTTTGAAGCAACAATTTGGTTTGGCAAAAAAAAAAATAGTGGTTATTTTGGGGTGATCTTGTGGGGGTTGTTTAATAGGCTATATTTTAATATTTAGATAAATTAAATTAATTTGTTTTTATAGAAATTTTGAGGTAGGCAAGATTCTTAACTTTTTAAGTGGAAACTTATTATTTTTTATTTTTTACAGTGTATACGCATTTACAATATATATACAAAAATGTTAAAACAATGGTTATAAAATAATGATGGGGAGAAAATTATGGTTTTATTTTGTTATATGACACGTTTGAGTAAATGTATGCATGTTGCAGGGGCGTCATGCACCTATTTTTTTTTTTTTTTTTTTTTTTTTTGAGGGGGCACAGTGTGCACAACAAACAGAAACGTGTTCACAAATACAGACGTTAAAAGAAATATTCTATTTATTATATATTTATACATCAAACAAATTAAAGCTCCTTTCCTTTCCTTTGATTGAATGTTTTGGATAACTTTCTAGTTCTGTCTGAATGGGACCTCTCTTAATGTAATTCTCCCTGGCCAGTAGATTTTTTGGGATAATGAAGTCTGAATCTTCTTCTAAAGAGGCAAAGCAAGTAATGCAACATGTATTAGTCAAACAGCAATGAACTCCTCCCTTGTCTCTAAATAACCAAGCTAGCCTTTCCTTCCTGGTACAGTATCAGTGACTGTCTCCCCTTGCTCTTCTGCAACCTCCTGCCTTCCTCCTCTCTGCCTGCTGACATCTACAGTAACGTGAAAGAAGATGAGAGCATTATTTAAAAAAACACATCATGGTAACACTTCATAAAAGTACTATTTGTTACATAATAAAATGCTCTAAAAATTTTAAACTAATAAAGACATATTTTAGTTAGATCCAGCATTTATAGTTACAGCATCTACTAATCTTGCTTAATGTTAATTAAGTCAATTTATGATTGTTTATTGCTTAGCTTATAATAAATAAATAATACAATCATATTGTACAGTGTTACAGACATTACAGTGCTCTGATGTGTGAAGTGTGTAAAGCTTAGCATAATCAAAACGTCAAAAAAAAAAAAATCTCCGAAAAGTGATATTGAAAATATAAAATCCACTTTTCTCAAAAATCTGAGGGGGCCCGTGCATGACGCCTCTGTTGTACAGTAATTTTGTCCTTTCAGGGCCAGTTTGCACTGTGGTTCCCTAAAGCAGGTTGTTTGTTTGTTTATTAGTTTATTTACTTTCTTCTGGTCTTTGTACTAGACTGTGAATTGTGAAGATTTGGACATAGAGTGGTCTTGGTATTAATGACAATTATTCCGTTAGGAGGCGATGTAAATTAGCGGTGCTTCGTCCGCAAATAAATTACTGAAGAAGAAGATCTTGCCAAGATGCTTCGATGTTTTGACCTGTTTTTATACAGTCTATGGTTTTGACACATGACAGCGGGGCGCAGTGGTTATTGGACATTGTTAATGGTTTGAAGCATTTAAAGGCTGAGACAGGTAAGCTTTTTACTATGTTCTTATTATATCCCAATGTGTTGACAAATTGGCAAGCTTTGTATATCGAAGTTATCGATATGTCGTAAATGTACACATCGGTTTGTGACCGCAGTCACGCCAGCCGCCGCCGGGATTTCTCTGCACGTCTATTTGTGGAATTACGGTACGGATACACGAAGCGGCCAAAAAGCTGATGAAGACCTATATTTCAGTGGTTATTAATTAAATGTAGCCAAAAACAAGAAAAATCAATAAAAATAAATAAATAAATAAATAAATAAATAAATAGATGAATAAATAAATAAATAAATATTAATATTGGACATAAAAGATTTGGAGAAAAATAAAGTCTATTAAAATACATTATAACATGGATTATTTCCTGCTTTTTCTGCATGCATTATTAAAATTCCTTAAGAGTTAACATGGAATTTTCAATAAATACTTCAAATACTTCAGAACGACTTACTTTGCAGCTGTAACATATTGTTTAATTTGACAAAGCTGTGTGAAATAATGGTTTAGACCTGCGTGAGTGGGACTCGAACCCCGGTCCAAATAAATGCATGAAAAACATCTGATTGGCTGTTACATCATTTCCGCTCTTTGTCCAGCTGTTGAAATGCTTCAGTTTCATTGGCTGTCAGTGAATTACAACTATCCGCGGATGGATATGATTGTGTGTTATTTAATTTTTGTTATTTGGAAATTTGTCTGAATATCGGTCAATGTGATGTAAATCATGTGGTCTGAGAAAACACGTGCTGACTGTGTCCTCTAGACAAGTTTCAGACCGTTTTAATCTCTCCATCAGACAACATCTAAACACTCGAGCTTTTAAGACAAATACAAGCTGAAAATAATCATTTACTGGCATCTATTCTCTCCTCCATCTCTGATGAAATCGCTCAGCCTTTCTCTGCTTTTGAGTTGTTTTGAACTGTTTGAATGCATTCACTTCCTTAAACTTTCCACGGTTTAAAATGATGTGATCACAAAAACCTACTTGTTTTCACTTTTAAGGTATTGTTTTCATTGAAATGTACTGATTCAAATTAGAAATCAATAATTGATTATTATTTTACTACTCTGACCTCCTCGTGCCCCAAACATTGAAACCCCTGCAGACAGACTCAGCTCTTACTCTATAAAGTGTAAAGTGTCATTTCTAATCACTCAGACACTGATGCTGTGTGTCATTACACTAAAAGTGTTCATAAAGACTAAAATACAGAAGTACAGGTGTGTTCCGGTCCTCCTCGAGCACTGCTAGAGCAGAACTATAGTCATCATTCATTCATAATCTTACTTGTCTAGTAAAACTCATTTCTGATTTATCAACAGCACTGTGAGAAAGCCCTGACCATGCCCCCTAGTGACACGTAGCAGACGTAGTGCAGTTAGGAGCGGACGTTTCAGGTGCGTTCGACTTGAAGCACGGCTACAGGCGGCGATCAACGAGAGTAGCCGCTTGCAGTTGGGGGTGGAGTTGAAAACAGACAAGTCAAGCCAGACACTTTCTGCTCCCGTTAGTGACACTCATGTGGTGTTTGCATACTTTATCACAGATGAAGTAAATTTTTGTCAAATACACAGACGTTTTAGAAACGTTTTCATGAGCAACAGAAACCGTTTTTACATACTGCTTAATACAGCACGATTTTTTCAAGAATAAAGTTCAACATAATCAAATACTATTTAAATACTAATAAAGTGAGTTTATATATGCTTTTATCAGTGTTGTATGATAAACGTTACTCAATACAACAATGCGACTCATACCTGTCAACATATGGATACCGAAATCCGGGATACTCCAGGGGGCGGGGCGGGGCGGGTCAGAGGCAAGTTAAATACACATAAGTAAATACATAATACATAATTATTAATAAGAATTATTGTGATAATAATGAGACTTATTCATGTTTCTTTTTTCTTTATCTTTATTATAACAAATTTTATGTTACATAAAAGGAAACAATGTGGTGCCTGTGGAACATGTAACAAGAAATTTCATGTACTTGAAGTACATGGAAACACCTTCATGTTATAAACGCTAGGAAACACCTTCATGTTAAATACATGAGTTAAAGTAGGCTACTTCATGTATTTAACATGAAGGCATTTCCTAGTGTTTCTTACATCCAGAATTATAATTATAAATAGCAGACTTTGATAAAGTTTGAAATCGCGGGTGTGCCCCTTTGTGCCTCCACAGCGCGATGGTGCCTTTGGGACTTATTGTGCTGCGTTACGTCGTTTTTCCCACCGTGTCTGATACTGAAATCAGTGCGACATACTTTGCAAAAAAGCGTGGGAATTGTCGATGCTGCTTCGTGATAAGAAATTAAATTCCTCTGACCAGGTGTTGTTATATTTGCAGTTATATTAAGGTTTTTTCGCCGTAGCATCACCTGAGCTTTCTAATGCAATTTTTAGTGACGCTTGATTCAAATTCCCTCGTCTACCTGCGCAGATATCAACTGCGCAACAGAGCTGTAGGTTGCCAGGTTGAGGTCACAAATGGGTTCAAAATTGTATGACCTTGGAATAATGTATTGATGTGATTATTCATATAACGAGGTAGGGCCATACAAATTACGGGAGTTTCCCGGGAGAAATAACAAAACGGGAGGTGGGCGGGAGATGGGTGTGAAATACCAAGAGGGTCTGGCTGCAGATTGCACTTGCACTCTCAGACTTGCATTCTCAGACACTTGCGTTTCCGCTAGTGACATCACTTGCTGTCTTTATTTTATATTTTGTTCTATTTAATTATTATTTTTTGTTTGAATCTCTCAACATTTTACAACAGTAGCCAGGTGTTGAAGACAAGAAAAACTAAACTAAATTACAAAGTCGCTTGCAATCGCCACTTGCACTCTCAGCTACCTGCGACGTCACTTGCAGTCGACACAAATCATGCGTGTTGCCAATGGAGACAAGACACTGTGGTGATTAAACATTTATGAGTAGTTTATTGCAGTAGAGTAAAGTGTTGTTCAAGAAAAAGACAAGACCCGCAAATCCACGGCCACAAAACAGCAGAATATGAATGCAGTGCGCAAAGTCTCTCGCTAAGCGTCTTCCTCCCATAGAAAAAACAAACACTTAATATGCTATTAAGATCCTATTAAAATATCAAATTCAATACAATGTATTAATATAATGAATAATTTATAAAACATGGCAAAACATGCGCAAAACATGGCATAATGTGCCATAATAATAGACTAAGATGATAAAGACCAAACTCAATATGCTCCTCTTCATTATTCTAAAAGTGAAAAAATAAATAAATAAATAAAATAAAATAAAATATGCATAACTTATAGGTATGTACAGGCAAGCAGGTGAGCCCAGAATAAATGCAACACGCAAAGTTTCGCGTTAAGCATTTTTCCATATAGAATAACTGTCTACAACTCTTTTATATCATTGTCTTTGTCCATTAAGCTAACGTTACATTACGTGTTTTATTTATAATGATTGGAAAATGTTTAATGTTAAAGCATAACGCATTGATGCTTTTAATATCACTTAATGCATTTCATAATGCATATATACAGACATATATTTGTTGGTCTGTATATACTTTAAGTCAACAGAAAGACATATAGGCTCCTGAATTGTCTTTATAGTCCATTATATGCCACATTAAGCGTTTTGCTGTATTGGAGGACAAGTGAAAGTTTGCACATTGTGTTTATGGTCATCTGCTTGCCTTGTAGTAAATTAAATAATATATTGAATTTGATCTTTTAATTTCACTTTATGTAGGCCTATCTTAATACATTAAGCCATATTAAGTGTTTGTTTTTTTCTACGGGAGGAAATTAAACACTTAACGAGAGACTTTGTGCATCGCGTTAATATTCTGCTGTTCTGTGGCCACGGATTTGCGGGTCTTGTCTTTTACTAAATTAGTTTTAATCATTTAATCACCACAGCTTCTTGTCTCCATTGGCAACACGCATGATTTGTGTCGACTGCAAGTGACGTCGCAGGTAGCTGAGAGTCCAAGTGGCGATTGCAAGCGACTTCGTAATTTAGTTTCTTTTTTCTTGTCTTCAACACCTGGCTACTGTTGTAAAATGTTGAGCGATTCAAACAAAAAGTAATCAACAAACAGGAAAAAATAAAAATAAAAAAAGACTGTTAGTGATGTCACTAGCGGAAGCGCAAGTGTCTGAGAATGCAAGTCTGAGAATGCAAATGCAAGTCTGCAGCCAGACCCTTCTCTGAAATACGGGAGACTCCCGGGAAAAACGGGAGTGTTGACAGGTATGGTGCGACTACAGTAAAAAAGCTTTTACCGTTCTAAAAATACAGATTTGTGTACATTATTGGAACTGAAAAGGTTAGAATAAACCGGAAACACACGTGATCGTTGTCATGCGGTGAATCTGGCCAATCGTGAAGCAGCTGTGTCGTCATCAGCGCTCGTGCAGTCGCTCTGGAGAAACTGCGGCGGCTGAGTCAGCCGGCTGCTCTCGAAACGCTCTCGCAGTACTTTGATGACACACGTGACAGTCATGTGGCGTCGGCGCCGTCTCAAGTCGGACAAAATTTCTAACCGGCATGCACTGCTTCAAGTCAGATTTCGATCGGTTTGCGCAGCGCTTCATAAAGTCGAACGCACCTATCGTCTCGACAGCAGCAGAGTATAAATCTGGACTGTTTATTCTACTTTGTATATGTTTTACCAGTGTGTAAATGATCACGGGTGAGTTTCCATATATATTGTGTATTTGTAATCTATATTATTGTTCTCAATGTCGATAATTGCCCGTAGATTGAACGCATTTTTAAACTGCGTCACAAACGAAAGTGAAACCGAAACTGAAACCAAACGCTTTCGTATCAGATTTGAGCTTGATAATAAGTGTATTTCTATTAAAATACAAATGATTATGTTCACTTCTTAGTTACATATCACCCGGTTTGTTCAATATTGTTTGAAATATCACATTTGATGACTGGTTGTAATATTGAGCAGAGCAACAATGTGCAATCTGCTTGTAATTGTTTACCTCATTTACTAATATAATCGGTGCATGTTAATTAATATATTACTCATATATTATAGTAACATATATAAATCTCCTTTGATTAAACAAGTTAAATAGGGAATCCCCTCCTGTTTCTCTTACCGGAAACACGCCACCATCTTGGCTGCACTACACCTGAACCCTGAGCGTCGGGGGGCACAATTTGAGCGTGTCGTCAGGCAATTAAGAGATTAACATGAAACTACTTCTGAAAACCCTGATAACGTTGATTATTAGTTTAGTTGTTCTTCTTCTGCTGTGTGGTTTGTCAGGCCCATATGGGTAAGAAAAGAAACAGAGATAAGGCTCAGGTTAATACAGACACGGCGACTGACGAATGCAAAAGTGTTGACGAGATGGACACAGAAGAAGAATTTGTGACATCTTTTCCACACACTCCGAGTAAAAGTCCACCGGGGAAAAAGGGGAAATTAAAGATGAACATCGATGAGAAAATTGATTCACTCATTAATGCTGTCGCTGAACTTACATCGGTACGGTAAGTTTCAGAGAGTTGAGTCCATGGAGAAGGTCTTGGAAAATACGGCTTCTTCTATTACATCTCTTTCTACCACCGTAAGTGAACTGTTACGTGAGAGCATGCTCCACAAAGAGAAGATTCTGAAACTCGAAATAAATGTTGCTGCGTTGCAACAAGAAAATAAGCTACTGAAGGAGGTGTGTATGGGGATGCAGAACTACAAAAGAAGATGGGATCTCAGGATTTACGGGGTAAAGGAAAGTAGTCCAGACAAGGAGAGTAACACACGAGATATTGTTATCAAGAAAAAAAACATGGCCACTGGTGAAACGTGCGAGAGAAGAGGGCAAGAAGGCCGGCTTTCGAGGAGGATTTGCCTTCATTGAAGGGGTGCGCATCAGTGTCCCTGACATTACCTGAGCGGATGGTGCCCGTCGTCCAGTTATGGATAAATATCAGGGTCAACGCAAGTGTTGTGTTTGACGTAATGTTTCATGCTTTCTCAGTTTTCACTTTCTCCAAAGGTACTTGTTCTATACTGGTTAATTAGTTAATTTTTGTAACGGCTGATTACAAGTTTGGTAAGTTCAAATTAATTTCTTTAAATGTTCGAGGCATTTGTGATTCTGTTAAAAGAAAAGCTATATTTCTTTTGGAAGACATACTGAAGCTCAAATACTTTTTTTCAAGAGACTCATTCTTGTGAATCTGATTCGAATTTTTGGAAAACCCAATGGGGAGATTATGCAATTTTTAGTCATGGATCCAATCACTCAGCAGGTGTCGCAATTTTCTTAACAAATTAAAAGGCAATGTTTTGGAGTCTATTCGTTCAGATAATGGAAGATGGATTATACTGACTGTTAAACTGGACAATTCCACTTTAATAATTTGCAATGTCTATGGATTTAATGTTCGAGTTCACAATTTAGAAATGTTTAAGAAGATTTGCGATACAATAACAGGTTTAAAAAAAGAAGTATAAGGATGGATATGTAATTATTGGTGGTGATTTCAGCGATGCTCCAGACGATTCTGTTGACCGCTTTCCACCCAAACATAGTTCACGAATTTCAGAATACTCTAAAATACTCTTAAATACTAGAGTACAAAAAATACAAAATACTCTATCCGAGGATGACAAGTCTAAATTATATGTTCTTAATTTAGAAATAGATAATCTATATATAGAACTAGCTAAAGGTGCTTATGTGAGATCAAGAGCCAAATGGTTTGAGGAAGGGGAAAGGAATACTAGTTATTTATTTTCTCTTGAAAAAAAGAAATTATACAAGAAACTCTATTTCATCTTTGAATATAAATGAAAGAATCTCTAATAATCCTTCAGATATAGCATCTTTTGTGTATTCCTTTAATGAAAAACTTTATACTTCCCATTCTGACAATGAAAAAATAAGCACTTTTTTACAAACAGTTAAACATTTTGTTCCAACAGTTTCTAATGATTATAGTGAATATTGTAAAGATTATATTTCCAAAGCTGAGATCTCTAAAGCTCTTTTTTTTTTTTCAATGAAAAAAGGAAAATCCCCTGGATCACATGGGTTAACCATTGAATTTTGTTGTGCCTTTTGGGATCTGATAGAAAACCCTTTATTTAGCATGTATAAAGAATGTTTAGAACAGAAAGAAATGAGCACAACAATGAAACAAGGTGTTATCAGTTTAATTCCAAAACCAGACAAAGACCCCTTGATCATTGACAACTGGAGACCAATAACATTATTAAACATTGATTATAAAATTTTAGCCTTAGTTTATGCCACTAGATTAAACAGTGGTTTAAATAAAATAATTGGAGAATTTCAAACTGGTTTTATGGCGAAATGCCATATTAGTTCAAATATTAGGCTTATATTGGACCTGTTAGATTATAACCAATTTGTTAATTCAGATGCACTCATTTTATTCCTCAACTTTTATAAGGTGTTTGACACAATTGATCACCAATTTTTATTACAGAGTTTAGATGCATTTGGTTTTGGAAAAATTCATTCAGACTGTTAAAATGCTTTACAAAGGCATTAATAGTTCTGTTATATTACAGAATAATACTTCTAGAAGATTCTTCATCAGAGGAGTGAAGCAGGGTTGCTCAATTTCCCCATTTTTGTTTTTAATTATTGTGGAACTATTAGCAATTAGTGTAGTTAAAAATCCAAAATTACATGGTATAACATTATTTAATAGAGAAATAAAAATAATCACAATTGGCTGATGATACAACTTTATTTAAAAGATATCTAAAAGATAAGAATCAAATTAAGAATGCAATCAAATTAGTTCAAACTTTTTCTGATGCCTCGGGTCTCCAGTTAAATATTACAAAGTGTGAGTTTCTTTCAGTGCATGATTCTTCTGAACATTCAATGTTTAACATTCCAGTGAAAGAATACATTAAATATTTAGGAATTTATATATCTAAAAATTTGACCGTTAGACAGCATCTTAATTTTAATAACAAAATTACGAAAACAAAAATTATTTTTGACAATTGGTTAAGAAGGGATTTATCTATTTTAGGCAGAATCTTATTAACAAAAGTAGGTTTATCCAGATTCATTTTCCCTGGGCTGTCTTTATTTGTTCAAGATTCTACTGGTAAAGAAATTAATAGATTATTAGTTAATTTTTGCTGAAAAAATAAGCACCACCATCTAAAAAAAAAATTATTAGTTGGAAAGAAATCTGAAGTAGGTTGTGGAATGCTGGATTATGTAGACATGAACAATACTTTCAAGATTAATTGGATCAAAATATGGGTTATTGATAATGATTAATTTTTTTTTATCATTCCACATAATATTTTTAAGAAGGTCGGTGGTCAATTTTATACTGTTTAAATTCCATGAGCAAGCACTGTTGACCTGGAAATTGTGCTTTGTGCAGAATTTTTCTCCTCACAGAATGAAAATATGGAACAACGAACTGATTACAGTTAGAGGCAAGAGTTGGATCACGGGTTAATGTATTTGAGTGATTTATTTGATTCATCTTTAAAAATTCACTCTTAAGATTATTTTTTGTCCAAATTCAACTTTCCTATAAAATTTAAATAATTTTCTGTAGTAATCAAAGCTATTCCCTCTGGGCTTATTAATTTAATATGCAGCCATCTGACTAATTATGGAGTTGAAAATAAAGATTACGATCACCTTATAAATGGTAAATATGTGTCTGATAAAAAATGTTCTAACAAAGATATATGACAAGTATTTAATGAACAAAATAGAGTTTCTCCAAGAGGGAAATTTTACTGAAATTCCATTTTAAGAGATGTTAATTGGAGAAAAGCATGCCTGCTCCCTTACAAATTTTGTATTTCAAGACTCCAAGAGGGAAATTTGATGTGTTTCTTACACAAAATATATCCAACTAATTTGTTGCTTTCTACTTTTATGGATATTGGGAAAGAATGTTCCTTTTGTAACAACTGTGAGGAGTCTTTAAATCATCTGTTTGTTGATTGCCAGAGTGTACACTGTAAAAACTAAAGGTTCTTGGAGGCATCTTTTGGGGTTCTTCACTTTGCCACACTGGCGGAACCCTCTGAAGAGCTATAGGCACCGTTCTATAAGGGGTGGTTCTCTGAGGAACTTTTAATGGTTCCTGGAGGAACCCTTTATTAAGAACGGCCAGGAACCACCTTGGGTGCTGCAAGGCACCATTTCCTAATTTCAGTTCTTTAATACTTACACACATAGCTACAGTTAAAGAAGAGAGTTACAATGAATAAAAGTAAACATAATGAGTAAACCTAACTAAAAAATATTGTTTGTGACCTTGTGATTGTAGTCTCCATTTCGTCCCACAAAGTTCATTAGATTTGTTAGCATCGCAGCTGTTAATTGGTTAAAACAAACATTAAAAAAAAAACATTACAGCTAAGCGTGTCAATGTAGGAATTAGTGTTTCTTTGAGGAAAGCAGCCGTTACTTCTTTATATTTGAAATCCCTCTTACGCGCGCGCGAGCGAACAGCAGGAGCGCAAGGACGCCAACACTCATGCATTTTCTTCTTGACGACAGCTAAACAATTATTTCTGAATAATTTAAACTTATTTCATTAGGGAAATAAAAAAAATCTAAATATTACTCTTGTACTGATTGTTATAATTAGCGTATTTTTAATGAAAAGAATGTGTTGAGTCATATTTAAATCAATAATATTTTTAATGTTTGCTTTAAAGTTTCAAGGTTAACTATCCACCTTCAAATTATTTAACACTTAGCCTATTTAAATAAAACTATTTTTAGTTATTGCAGTAGGCTATTTAAGTTGTACAATTAACTTATTTAAAATCCAACAAATGGAGGCAGATAAAAGTGCAATCTGGAGAAAATAATAGATAAAATAATTTGTAATAACATGGTGTAGCCACTGGATGCCTGTATGACCGTATATATTCCCCATTGCTGAGAAGAGTGTTTTCAGAAATAAATGTAAAATTTTAGTTGGATATACTGGCTGTTTAGTAGATTTTGTATGCCCTTTTGTTATTTTTTATTTATTTATTTATGTTTTGACAGAACAAGTGTAAAGATTTTTATAACCATTTAGTCTTTTCTAATTATACAAGTTTTTTTTTTTTTTTTCACATGAAAAGTGCCACAAAGTCATTATGTTTCATCACATGCCAATAAAGTAAATATTAATAATAAATTAATCATATTTTATTTTTGGTCACATGAATGTCTGGGTTCTTCCAGATGCTGGCTTTTACAAGTGAGATCTTCCAGGAACCACTGTAATGTTAACAGATCTTACAATAACCCTTTGTTAAAATTTGAGTTCCTCCAGGAACCTCCAGAGAACTCTGAGGTCTCGGTGTAATGAAAGGTTGACTCCAGAACCTCAGAACTGGAAACAAAGTGCTTCAAGGATCCCATGAGTTCCTGCACGAACTGCAAAGACTATAATGGTTATTATGAGAAAAAGAGCTTTGAGGCACTTAAAATACATTTTTGAGTTCCTAGAGTACTCAAAAGGATCCTGAGGCACCTTTAGTTTTTACAGTGTAAAGTCATTTTGGAAAGATTGTTTTCTTTTTCAGTTAAAATGAATCTAATGATAACACTGAATGTGAAATAAATTATTTGCTACTTTGAGAATGATGATAAAAATATTCACAATTTTGAAAATTTTATCCTGAATGGCAAATTTTTCATTCATAAATGTAGATTGTCAAAATCTCCTCCTTTATACAAGGTTTTCTCTAACAAACTCACTCTGTTAATGAAGTCTCTTTAAAATTCAAAAGCTACCACTATTGTAAGATATTATGAATCTGTATTTGGCGTCTTGTGAATGTCGCTTTTTTTTTTTTTTTTTTTGCTTAATCATCTTTGGAGTTTCTGTTTTTGATGCCTGTTTTTTTCTGTAATGTTGTTTTTACATGTTCTCAATAAAAAAGAAAAAAAAGAAAAACCTGAGCATCCCATACGCTCGTATAAGCACCGTCTAGTGGTCTGTTATTTTATGACAACAACCGCTACAACTGATAACAGACCGCTCGACTGAACTGACTGAACAACAGTTATACAAACACTTACAAGCTGGAAATGTGTCCTGCTGTGTTCAGTGATGAATGTGACAGAGGCAACTCTCTGCTGGTACAAAGAAAAGAGTTTAATCTCATCCGTCAGTGTCTCTGATCTCAACAACAGCTTCTCTCATCCTCTGGAGGTGAATTATCAGGATATTGTTACATCCCCTTCTTGTCTAGGGGTGACAAGGGGAGTAACATATGCTACTTAAGAAAAATTAGATTGTGTCTGTGAATGTAAAAACCAAAGGGCAAGAAAAAAAAAAAAAGTGAGAGTTGACTATCTGTAATCCCAGCACTCACACTCATGGAAACTCTTCAAGATTTTATTTACAATGTAAAGTCTTTGTACAGCAGTAAAGGGGAAGGGAAATTAAAGGTTTAAAAATATCTTTTCTTTCTGAATTATCCATAAGACACTTCTAGCTTCAGGAGGGGGTTAAGGCCAAAATAACAAACAAAAAGAGGATGCTACCTGGGAGTAAGGGAATCTAACTTACCTAGCAAACAAAAACATCAAAATAAACAACATGTCTCTTCCCTGACTTCCTCACTGTTCCAACAAAACCAGGAGAAAAGCATGTGTTGATAAAATAAAAGTGTCACTCACCTCCTTACTGTGTCTGCAAGCTGAAAAATAACACACAATCACTACAGCCGTTACAACAGGCTTTCTTGAAGAAACACTAAGACTCTGAACACACAATAGTGAACAAATAAAACAGGCTTTCTTGAAGAAACACTACTACTCAGAGACCACCAGACAGGCCAAACTCTCTCTCTGGTGAACAGTCCATTCTCTCTGTTTAAATACAAGCTCCTCTTCACAGCTCTGACGAGGAACAGGTGACATCAATTAAGCTTCTGCGAGAGGACAGGGAGGAACAGAGGAAATCAGGCAAAAACTACACTTCCCAACAGGATGTTAGGCATCAGGGAATCACAACATTACACACAAGCTGTGTCCCAAAGTTGATTGTGCACACTTCGAAGGCCACGGACTTCGAAGACCAGGCCTCCGAAGTGCACGAAGGGTCCTCTGAAGTGCGTGAGATGCTCCGCCTTCACAGGATTTCCTAAATCCGCCACCAGGTGTTCCCGATTAGCGCTCTGTCGCATAGCAACGGTGAGAGAAGAGCGCTGACGAGGGGACAGTCCTGCCGGGATAGGTGGAGCCAGAATTGTTCGTTTTTGTTTTTATGATTTACTCATAATGGAGGAGATCAGGAAACTGGCGCTCTGGGAATCAAAGGCGATATGTGCGAAAGAGAGGAAGACGCGGAGGACTGCTGGTGAGGTTACGGAATCGACCTACACGGCCTCCAATACCAAGCATGTTGCTGGCAAATATGCAATCTATCAGCAATAAGATGGATGAGCTTCGCTGCCGTGTTAGTGTCCAGCGAGATCTGGGAAATTGCTGTGTTCTGTTTTACTGAGACATGGCTAACATCGGATTATCCTGACAGTGCTGTACATTTGGATGGTTTCTCTGTATTATGTTCGGACCGAGCTAAGGACATGACCGGTAAATCGAAAGGTGGGGGGGTGTGCTTTTTGGTAAACAACTCGTGGTGCACTGATGCGGAAGTGATCTCTAATTCCTGTTCACCGGTCCTTGAACAGCTTACCATCAAATGTCGGCCGTTTTATGCACCATGAGAATTTCCATCAGTTTTACTCACTGCAGTATACATACCTCCCCAAGCTAACGCCAAGGCAGCTTTGGATGAGCTCTGTGACGTTGTCAACAGGTGTGTGAGGCTGCATCCGCAAGCTCTCTCCATAGTAGCCGGGGACTTTAATCATTGTAATTTGAAGTCAGTGCTACCGAAATATTATCAACACGTCAGCTGTGTAACCAGAGGCAACAAAACTCTTGACCACTGTTATTCAACTATCAAGGGAGCTTATAAATATATCCCCCGGCCGCACTTTGGGAAATCAGATCATTCCTCTGTACTATTGCTCCCAATGTACAAGTAAGAGATAAAAAGGGAGAAACCCACTGTGAGGACAGTACAGCGCTGGACTGCTGAAGGTGAGCTTATATTTCAAGACTGTTTCGATTCTACTGACTGGTCAGTTTTTAGTGATTCTGCTACCCTGCATGAGTACAGTCATGGCCAAAAGTTTTGAGAATTACATAAATATTAGTTTTCAAAAAGTTTGCTGCTAAACTGCTTTTAGATCTTTGTTTCAGTTGTTTCTGTGATGTACTGAAATATAATTACAAGCACTTCATGTGCTTCAAAGGCTTTTATCGACAATTACATGACATTTATGCAAAGAGTCAGTATTTGCAGTGTTGGCCCTTCTTTTTCAGGACCTCTGCAATTCGACTGGGCATGCTCTCAATCAACTTCTGGGCCAAATCCTGACTGATAGCAACCCATTCTTTCATAATAACTTCTTGGAGTTTGTCAGAATTAGTGGGTTTTTGTTTGTCCACCCACCTCTTGAGGATTGACCACAAGTTCTCAATGGGATTAAGATCTGGAGAGTTTCCAGGCCATGGACCCAAAATTTCAACAATTCTGGTCCCCGAGCCACTTAGTTATCACTTTTGCCTTATGGCACGGTGCTCCATCGTGCTGGAAAATGCATTGTTCTTCACCAAACTGTTGTTGGGTTGTTGGAAGAAGTTGCTGTTGGAGGGTGTTTTGGTACCATTCTTTATTCATGGCTGTGTTTTTGGGCAGAATTGACACAGGACTGATGGTAGCGCTCACCTTTTCTTCTCCGGACAAGCCTTTTTCCAGATGCCCCAAACAATCGGAAAGGGGCTTCATCGGAGAATATGACTTTGCCCCAGTCCTCAGCAGTCCATTCACTATACTTTCTGCAGAAGATCAATCCGTCCCTGATGTTTTTTTTGGAGAGAAGTGGCTTCTTTGCTGCCCTTCTTGACACCAGGCCATCTTCCAAAAGTCTTCGCCTCACTGTGCGTGCAGATGCGCTCACACCTGCCTGCTGCCATTCCTGAGCAAGCTCTGCACTGGTGGCACTCCGATCCCGCAGCTGAATCCTCTTTAGGAGACGATCCTGGCGCTTGCTGGACTTTCTTGGACGCCCTGAAGCCTTCTTTACAAGAATTGAACCTCTTTCCTTGAAGTTCTTGATGAACCTATAAATTGTTGATTTAGGTGCAATCTTAGTAGCCACAATATCCTTGCCTGTGAGGCCATTTTTATGCAACGCAATGATGGCTGCACGCGTTTCTTTGCAGGTCACCATGGTTAACAATGGTAGAACAATGATTTCAAGCATCACCCTCCTTTTAACATGTCAAGTCTGCCATTCTAACCCAATCAGCCTGACATAATGATCTCCAGCCTTATGCTCGTCAACATTCTCACCTGAGTTAACAAGATGATTACTGAAATGATCTCAGCAGGTCCTTTAATGACAGCTATGAAATGCAGTGGAAAGGTTTTTTTGGGATTAAGTTAATTTTCATGGCAAAGAGGGACTATGCAATTCATCTGATCACTCTTCATAACATTCTGAAGTATATGCAAATTGCTATTATAAAAACTTAAGCAGCAACTTTTCCAATTTCCAATATTTATGTAATTCTCAAAACTTTTTGCCACGACTGTACACTGAAGCAGTTACGGATTATGTTAAATTTTGTGTGGACAGTTGTATTCCCACACGTACTTTCTGTGTTTACCCTAATGAAAAACCGTGGGTAAACAAAAATGTTCGCGCGAAATTGCATGAGAGGACAGCTGCTTTTAAATCCGGGGATGATGCTCGTTACAAGAGCGCGAGATACAAGCTTAGGAATGCAATTAAATCTGCTAAAAAACAACATCGGGAGAAGATAGAGCGATATTGTTCTGAAGGGGACTCTAGGCGTGTTTGGCAAGGCCTACAAGTGGTCACCAGTTATAAGGCCAAACCTAATGGCGTCATAACAAGATCTGTTTCTTTCCCAAATGACTTGAACAACTTTTATGCTCGTTTTGAATGCGCTTCTGAGGCATTGATGCGGGGAACATCTCCAACTGGGGATGTGCATGTTAAAGTACCTTCATATGGGAACACATACACAGACATATCATCTCCCGATGGGGTTACCCTTGGCAGTCAAGCATATCAGGTCTCAGTTGCCGATACTTGTAAAGTTTTTAAAGCTGTGAAAATTGGGAAGGCTGCTGGGCCTGATGGCATTACTCCACGTGTCTTAAGGACATGTTGTAGTCAACTTGCATCTGTTTTTACTGATATCTTTAACCTGTCACTTTCTTTTTGTATGGTTCTGAATTGTTTTAAAAAATGAATAATAATTCCTGTGCCTAAGAAAACAACTGCCACCTGTATGAATGATTTTAGACCTGTAGCCTTGACTTCTGTGATAATGAAGTGCTTTGAACTGCTTGTGAAATCATATATTAACAACTGCATTCCTGTCTTCACAGATCCACTACAATTTGCATATAGATCAAATAGGGCTGTGGATGATGCTGTATCATTGGTTTTACATTCTGCACTTCAACATCTAGAGGGTAGGGATACGTATGTCAGGATGCTGTTTGTTGATTATAGCAGTGCCTTCAATACCATCAGACCTTCCATTTTAATACCTAAGCTGTTAGACCTGGGCCTTTGTATTTCCATCTGCAGGTGGATACAGGACTTTCTAACAGGCCGTATTCAGACAGTTAGAGTAGGCACTACATACTCAGCCCCAATAGTGTTAAATACCGGAGCACCTCAAGGTTGCTGTCTTAGTCCTTTATTATATAGTCTGTATACTTATGACTGTATTGCAAAATATCCCACAAATAGTATTGTGACATTTGCAGACGATACTACAGTGGTAGGACTTATTGACAGCAATAATGAAACGACCTATAGGGATGAGGTGAGTAAATTGATCATGTGGTGCCGAAGAAATAATTTGTCCCTGAATGTGGGGAAAACTAAGGAGGTCATCATAGATTTTAGAAGAAATAAACCCACACATACACCTGTCTATATCAATAACTCTGCAGTTGAAATTGTTAATACTTTTAAGTTTTTAGGCATTCATATTTCAGACTCCTTTTCATGGTCTTTCCACATCACCTGCGCCATTAAGAAGGCACACCAGAGGCTTTATTTCTTGAGGTGTCTTAAGAAATATGGTATGTCTCTAAATATTTGTAAAAAATTTTACCATTGTACAATTGAGAGTATACTGACAGGTAATATTACAGTGTGGTTTGGAAGGGCTACTTCAAGTGAATTGTATCTTCTGACAAAGGTGGTTAAAACTGTATCAAAAATTATTGGGGTTCCACTGGAATCACTACATACATACATACGAATATGCATATGACAATAAAACTGAAACTGAAACTGAGACAGGTTTGCAACCCGTATTTTTTAGGCAGTTAACCATAAAAATAAAACTGTATTTAAAATGTTAGATGTTCTTGTACCATTGATATAATATTGTGAAAAAGTTCATTATTTTCCATAATGTAATGATAAAAATTTAACTTTTATATATTTTAGATTCATTGCACACCAACTGAAATATTTCAGGTCTTTTATTGTTTTAATACTGATGATTTTGGCATATAGCTCATGAAAACCCCAAATTCCTATCTCAAAAAATTAGCATATCATGAAAAGGTTCTCTAAACGAGCTACTAACCTAATCATCTGAATCAACTAATTAACTCTAAACACCTGCAAAAGATTCCTGAGGCTTTTAAAAACTCCCAGCCTGGTTCATTACTCAAAACCGCAATCATGGGTAAGAGGTTTAACCCAGAAGGCCATCATTGACACCCTCAAGCGAGAGGGTAAGACACAGAAAGAAATTTCTGAACGAATAGGCTGTTCCCAGAGTGCTGTATCAAGGCACCTCAGTGGGAAGTCTGTGGGAAGGAAAAAGTGTGGCAAAAAAACGCTGCACAACGAGAAGAGGTGGCCGGACCCTGAGGAAGATTGTGGAGAAGGACCGATTCCAGACCTTGGGGGACCTGCGGAAGCAGTGGACTGAGTCTGGAGTAGAAACATCCAGAGCCCACCATGCACAGGCGTGTGCTTTTGAACCAGAAACAGCGGCAGAAGCGCCTGACCTGGGCTACAGAGAAGCAGCACTGGACTGTTGCTCAGTGGTCCAAAGTACTTTTTTTTCGGATGAAAGCAAATTTTGCATGTCATTCGGAAATCAAGGTGCCAGAGTCTGGAGGAAGACTGGGGAGAAGGAAATGCCAAAATGCCTGAAGTCCAGTGTCAAGTACCCACAATCAGTGATGGTCTGGGGTGCCATGTCAGCTGCTGGGTGTTGGTCCACTGTGTTTTATCAAGGGCAGGGTCAATGCAGCTAGCTATCAGGAGATTTTGGAGCACTTCATGCTTCCATCTGCTGAAAAGCTTTATGGAGATGAAGATTTCGTTTTTCAGCACGACCTGGCGCCTGCTCACAGTGGCAAAACCACTGGTAAATGGTTTACTGACCATGGTATTACTGTGCTCAATTGGCCTGCCAACTCTCCTGACCTGAACCCCATAGAGAATCTGTGGGATATTGTGAAGAGATAGTTGAGAGACGCAAGACCCAACACTCTGGATGACCTTAAGGCCGCTATCGAAGCATCCTGGGCCTCCATAACACCTCAGCAGTGCCACAGGCTGATTGCCTCCATGCCACGCCGCATTGAAGCAATCATTTCTGCAAAAGGATTCCCGACCAAGTATTGAGAGCATAACTGAACATAATTATTTGAAGGTTGACTTTTTTTGTATTAAAAACACTTCTTTTATTGGTCGGATGAAATATGCTAATTTTTTGAGATAGGAATTTCAGGTCTTTTCATGAGCTGTATGCCAAAATCATCAGTATTAAAACAATAAAAGACCTGAAATATTTCAGTTGGTGTGCAATGAATCTAAAATATATGAAAGTTAAATTTTTATCATTACATTATGGAAAATAATGAACTTTTTCACAATATGCTAATTTTTTGAGAAGGACCTGTAGCGCATAGTACAGCTTAATGACCAGTAACTTTAAATTTAATAACCTTGAACATATTTAGAAGTAAACTGCAACATACACAGAAGTGCAGCAGTATTATTAATGTAAAACCATCCTGAAAAATTCTTTTTTTCAAGACAATACTGCACATACCTTTACTTTTACTCTCAATACCTTAAGTAGCTATATTAGAGTATGCAAGATAATACTTTTGCTTAAAGGATAGTTCAGCCAAAAATGAAAAGTGTGTAATCATTTACTCATCCTTCAGTTGCTCCAGGTTTGTAATTTATATTTTTGGGTGAACTATCCCTTCAGCTAAGGTTTTACATATGAGTAGTAGTTTTTCCCCAATATGGTATTGGTAGTTACTAAAAGTAGTTTACTAAAGTATGTCAATATTTCTTGTACTAATTACGTTGTCATAGCTCTAAACAATTTCTCTTCTTTCCCTAAATCAGACCAGACCCCTGTACTGCAGGATAAAGCTGAATGTGGCAGCGCTGGACAGGTGTTTAATGGTTTTGTTCTGAGCAGGGAGGCCCTGCTGCTGGATCTACTGAGAAGTGAACGGCAACAGTAATGGTGTGCCACGATCCAGACCCTGGTGTTTCTCTTCTGTCTGCCAGCGGTACATCATACAGATGGTCTCCAGAGTGTTTGACATGTCCCTCGTTCCATTGTCACCACATTATCTTCCGAGTCTCTGAGGAGGTGCTGGCCATTCACCAAGAGATTGACCTCCTGAAGACCCCAGAACACATGGAGGCAGGGCTGGGCTCAAACTGATGCTGTTTTTCTGATGTTAAACCTAAGCTATGTTGTAAATGGTTGTAAAAAGTGCTTTCTATTATGTATAGAACAATTTGTTTTAATGTGTAAAAAAAGTATTTACAGGACAAACAAATAAACATATAAAATAATGTTTTTTGTGATGAAAAAAATTATAAGCTACATTAAAAAAAAAAAATTAACAATGTACATAAGCACTTTTCTTTTATTTACACATGTGAATATGCAAAACAAAAATACAAAATGTACAGAAAGTACTCAGGCTTATTTACGAATAAATGACAAAAAATGAATAATGTTTACAATTTATGCATTTCATTTTTAACTTGCGTCACAAAAATAAACTACAGAATTTAGGTTGTTTCATTGACAATATGACATTTAAAAACTATATTACAAAAACTGTAATGTACTCATTTTTTTCCCACTGTTTTATCTTGGCTAACGAAGAATGTATTTGTTTGAGTTAGATGTCCTCCCTGTCCACTCGCTTCCTCACCTGTCTCAGAGCACTTCACAAATAAACCATGCCTGTTAACAACATAAACACATGCTCACTTTCTCCAGAATAGTATTAAAACAAAAGAAAATGGAAACTCTTATGAAAAAAGACAGGTTTGCAATCTTAACATTAGAAAATATGACACAGCAGGACATGCATACAAAATACTGAAGTTTGGCTTAAAACATTTGTAGACATCTCTTGCATGACAGCACTTCAAAAACCCAACAAAGGGAAAGACCATTGCCTTATATAGTGGCTGTCTTATTGTTTGTGGGGTTTATGTTAAAAAAAAAACCCTGGCGTTAAACACTTTCACTAGATAATTGAGTTAATAAAAACAAAATACTTACATTTCAATGTGAAGTCCTCCACAGAACTCTCACCTGCCTCTGAATATAAACACCTTCGTCATATGCACGCAAGTGATTCTGGGATATGGTAGGGTGCGATGTGTCCATTAGATGTACACTTCATTTTCATGGGAAATGAAGGGCGCATTTGAAGTCGCTTTCGCAGTGACGCATTCGCACTTCAAATGCGGTCTTCGAAGTGCGCATTCTGACTTTGGGACAGCTTACGTCGTGACGCTGTGACGCAATCGCACTTCACATCCGCACTTCGGAGTCCACACACTTCAGTTTGGGACACCCTTCGTTGCACCACTGTGACGCATTCACACTTCAAATGCGCACTTCGGAGTCCATGCACTTAAGTTTGGGACACAGCTTCAGACAACCACCTGGACAAGACCACAGGAAACAGATGATTCTTCTGCACAATCTGACTTTGCTGCAGCCTGGAATGGAACTGCTGGTTTCGTCTGGTCAGAGGAGAACTGGCCCCCCAACTGAGCCTGGTTTCTCCCAAGGTTTTTTTCTCCATTCTGTCACTGATGGAGTTTTGGTTCCTTGCCGCTGTCACCTCTGGCTTGCTTAGTTGGGGACACTTTATTTACAGCGATATCGTTGACTTGATTGCAAATTATTGCACAGATACTATTTAAACTGAACTGAGCTGCATGATGACATCACTGAATTCAATGATGAACTGCCTTTAACTGTCATTTTGCATTATTGACACACTGCTTTCCTAATTAATGTTGTTCAGTTGCTTTGACGCAATCTTTTTTGTTTAAAGCGCTATATAAATAAAGGTGACTTGACTTGACTTGAAAAGAACTAGCTTTTTAATATCTAATAACGGATATTTCCGCTGGGATTCTAATATTGAAGAAGAAAAAAGATGCTAATGAACAGTTAATAATCTCTGTAATGTCTGTGAACACGTGTCAGTGCTGGAGATGCAGCAAACATTCAAAGCATTACCGTCAAGCCAACTGATGGTTTAGAAGTACTTCAACTTTTAACAGAAGTGTTAAAAACTATAAAGTCATGCAAAGCAATGCTTTTAAACCTACATTTTGATTGTATACGTGTGTTCTTCATGTGTATTAAGGGATGGGGGGGGGGTCAAATAAATCATTTATGTAGGCTATTTTATTAATTAAAAAAAAATAGAAACAAAAATTACCAAATTAAAGCAATTAACACAAATGCATTTCTTTTTTTTTTTTGTAATTTACAAAAACATTTTTCATGAATTGTCCAGTGGATGGCTGCAGTGATCCACACATGCTGCTTATACAGACTTGTCTTTCACAAGAAGAGGAACGCAAGATGAAATCATTTCCATATATATAAGTTTACACTCAACGTGTCAGCCAAGAAGTATTTCTGCTATCAATGCATCAGGGTGACGGAAGATGTCCAGATGAGTCTTCCCTCCTGGGTGCCATTTACGAGTCTCCTGAGAGACTGGTCCTGCACAGACAGATACTAACACACACAGACAGAATATGCAACTTCTTCAAAGCTTGGTTGTTCAAACTTTCCCCAAACATCCAGAAGTACTTTTTCTCAGCTAGAGGTTTCAGACAAGTATTTTCTAATGTTTGAAAAATAAATACTTTAATTGTAAATTGGTCATGTAGATGAGGGGCCTTAATGACATTTGTGCCATAAGCTGTCCTAGTAATTCAGAAGAGTAAATGTATGCATAAATGTTTTAACAGAGATCACATACCAGTGAGAAGACATGTAATTCTGTATTCTTCAAGTTTTACATGGGGAAGTTCAAATCATTTAATATTTTGTAGAATAATATTAATTAACCACTTAGTTAATCACTCGAAAGGATATATACTGAATCGGCAGTGGATTCCAGAATTCATCCCTTCAAAAGCTTTTCCTTACCTGAGTCTCCCTGCTCCTGTGCATCTAGAGACAGCTGCCTTCATATTTTTAGAGAATATGAAGACATGAGACATTTGATGACAACGTTGTATTTAAAGGATGTACAGGTGCATCTCAATAAATTAGAATATCCTGGAAAAGTTCATTTATTTCAGTAAAATTAACTCAAATTGTGAAACTAGTGTATTAAATAAATTCAATGAACACAGACTGAAGTAGTTTAAGTCTTTGGTTCTTTTAATTGTGATGATTTTGGCACACATTTAACAAAAACCCACCAATTTACTGTCAACAAATTAGAATACTTCATAAGACCAAAACAATTTTTTTTTTTTGTGTGAATTGTTGGCCTTCTGGAAAGTATGTTCATTTACTGTACATGTACTCAATACTTGAAGGGGCTCCTTTTGCTTTAATTACTGTCTCAATTCGGCGTGGCATGCAGGTGATCAGTTTGTGGCACTGCTGAGGTTGTATGGAAGCCCAGGTTTCTTTGACAGTGGCCTTCAGCTCATCTGCATTTTTTTGGCCTCTTGTTTCTCATTTTCCTCTTGACAATACCCCATAGATTCTCTATGGGGGTCAGGTCTGGTGAGTTTGCTGGCTAGTCAAGCACACCAACACCATAGTCATTTAACCAACTTTTGAACTTTTGTAGTTCACTCAAATTCTTGAATCAATTTTGCTTGACAATACTCATAAGGCTGCGGTTCTCTCGGTTGGTTGTGCATCTTTTTCTTCCATACTTTTTCCTTCCTCTCAACTTTCTGTTAACATGCTTGCATACAGCACTCTGTGAACAGCCAGCTTCTTTGGCAATGAATGTTTGTGGCTTATCCTCCTTGTGAAGGGTGTCAATGATTGTCTTCTGGACAACTGTCAGATCAGCAGTCTTCCCCATGATTGTGTAGCCTAGTGAGCCAAACTGAGAGACCATTTTGAAGGCTCAGGAAACCTTTGCAGGTGTTTTGAGTTGATAAGCTGATTGGCATGTCACCATATTCTAATTTGTTGAGATTGAATTGGTGGGTTTTTGTTAAATGTGAGCCAAAATCATCACAATTAAAATAACCAAAGAGTTAAACTACTTCAGTCTGTGTGCACTGAATTGATTTAATACACGAGTTTCACAATTTGAGTTGAATTACTGAAATAAATTAACTTTTCCATGACATTCTAATTTATTGAGATGCACCTGTAAATGCAGGCTTGACATAGTTCCCTAAGGCAAGTATGGCTGACAAAGTCTATCTTCTGAAAAAGACCACCACACGGACCGTCCATGGTTTAATAGATAGACAGAGCCCAGTTATCGCTAACAGTTATGATGAATTGTACAAAGCCAGAGTACGCTCTGTATCAGAACCCATCTACCTCTTGTCTCTCAGCTTTCTGAATTAAGCAAGGCCACCATGAATCTCCTGGAAAGTACTATGAGCACTTAAGGAAAATGTATTTTGCTGTCAGAGATGACCCTAGCAGGAAACCACTCATACTTCTACTACCGTATGTCTGCAGGAGAACTGAAGCAGCTTGCAGTGTGATCCTGGTGAGAGTGAGAGTGAGAGGGCAGGCACAAACAGGAAAGACAGAGAGCCAGATACATATGTGCTTGAATCAGGAAATGACAGTAAGACTCCCCTTCAATCTGAAGTGTCAGAACTTCCCCAGAACAGGTTTGTCCATCCCAGCAGTCTCAAGCAGAGCACCCAGAGCCCCAGGTTCTCAGGTTACAGGAGACATAACAGTCACAGGCATGCCCCCAGAAAGGAGAGGAGACAGTGGGAGGACAGAGAGCAAAGACAGAAGAAGGGCAGAGATGGCTATGAGAATGGCCATAAACAGTGTAGTCATTACAGAAGTAGAGAATCTAGAGGAACTGAAAGTAAGGATGCTGAGAACTTAGCAGAGATCCAGCATCTACTTCTTAAAGCCCTCAAAGTCCTCAAGTCAGAGGAGAACACCTCCAATGACAGAGACCCTGGGTCCGTATGTATCAACCCTCTGAGAATTACTCACAAGAACACTGCTAAGAATCGACTTGAGAGTAAAAAAAAAATTATTGGGTCAAAGCTGCACTTAAAAGTTAGTTTTCAAGCAATCTCAGTCATAATTTAAGTGAAGTGTAGTACTAAATCTTAAGTGTCAGTCTTAGAGATGATTCACAACACTTTGCTGTGCCACAAACGGGATTTTGGATGATGACACAGGCCAGTCACTGGAAAGATTTCCTTATTTAAGAATATTCTCTGATAAATTCACATTGAATGGTGACATTTCTAAGAGGAGTTTACATTCAACACACATTTGACAATAAAGATTTTTCAAGAGAAAACAGTATGGCAAGGAAACGAAGCTTCATCACAACCTTTAGTTTAGTGCCGATAGACGATAGTATCATGTATTATTATTTATAAATTATTATTATTATTATTATTATTATTATTATTATTATTATTATCCATCAAAAATAGATTAGGCGCCTATCTTCAGTCATCTAGCATGGAGAGCCACTAATGGGATGCTTCAGAAATGTGGTAACATATAAACACAAGTACTGACAAAAGTGTCCGCGATCAGCTCCGGTGGCCGTGTTGGAGCCGTAAAGCAGACATGTGCAGTGTAAATAAATGGTTATAAATAAGAGATTTATCCATCATAAGATATCTTCACAACACTAGACTAAAGTCAGTTATGATGTTCTTTGGTAATGCAAATGTTCTTTGCTCGTTTTCTGTTTGAATAACTGAGGAAATTAAACCGTTTGATTAATTGCTCATCATCAAATAATTCAAAAACATTCTTCCTCTCCTAAAAGATTTGCCCATGTCTCTGTCTCCTCGTGCCATCACAAGCCCCTACTGGCAACTCCTCCTAACCACTTGAGAGAGCTCTCGAGCTGTCTTAAATAACTGGGAGTGTAAGATTGATTCTTAGCTTTAAGAAATTTGATAAATTGCTTTTGCAGTACGTTTCATGAATTCTCAGCACTTATGCAATAGTGCACTGTTCTCCACAACCTTGTAATTCATTGTATTTATTTTTTGAAACGAAACAATGTGCCACTGTTGGGTAAGTCAAAAGAAAATTACGTCATCATTAGGGTTGCCAACTTCAGAAATGGAAAATAGGGGACAACTGTGATTCTTTATTAGAAAATAAAGGAAAAGAACAAGGGACACTCACAATATTTGTACTGTTTGTTTTGCTTAACCTGTTTATGTTACATTTTTTTCTTAAAAAAATAAATAAATAACAAATTTGTAAATTGTACCATTATAGAATTGACTGCACAAATAGCGTAGTTATTTAGGAGGTGAAAATAAAGAAATTTAAAGTATCACATCTGAATGTCTATGAAACCACAGTCAATAAAAAAAAATTTTAAACAATGGCACTTCATTTTTTTTATTATTAGAATTTTATTGCAACCATATAGCCTACGAATGAATGAAAATGCATATTTTTCAATTAAAGAAAACTTAGTGTGGGCTTCTTCTGGTGCTTGGATTTTTACTTAAATAATGATGTCCAAGTTTAAGAATAGCTAGAAGTTTTCTCTCTCTCTCTCTCTCTCTCTCTCTATTTAAAGTGCCCTTATTATATTAAAGGTTCATATTTTGGTTTTTGAAATCTCCAACAACAGGTTGACATGCATGCAAGGTCAAAAAATATTTTCATTTTCTTATAATATGCATTTATTTTTACCTTGCTTTTAAGGACTCCCAAACAGTTTGCTCAGTGATTCATTTTTCAAATCCCTCGTTTGCGTGTTGCTAATTTGCGGTGATTGGTCTCATTTTCATTTCATCTAGCTTGTAATGCCTGATAAAGCAGCTTTTGTGATCTGCAGTGCTGCTTTGTGTACAGTGTTACCGGGGAAACAGCTATTTTAGTTCTCCAAAAGCGGGCACCTAGTGGCAAACAATGAATTTGCATTTTCATTCAGACCAACAGGAAAAGAGAACAAGTGGGCAGGCAACATTCTAATGTTTCATGTTGACATAAAAATGAAACGCCTTGGGATTCATTTTAAAAATGACTCATTTCAATGATTCAGCAATGATACAGCATAGCCAGGATAATGCTGTCATATAACGTGATCACTCTCATTAATTGGTCTGTATATTAATGCAACATTTACTAATGATTTAAGTGAGCTTTGCTCTTGATAATGAGATAATAGGAACAATCTTGTCATATGTGGTACTAAATGATCAAGTTGAGGATTCTGTAATCAGGCATTTCAAGGAACTATATAAACACTGCAGGTCCATGTAGCTCACAGCTTGACGAGTGCTATATCAAATTATGTCAGTACAGACATTTAAGGAATTGGCTGCCTGCTAAATCTGCTCAAACTGTTTTAATGTTTACTCTTACCTTGATATTCTCTTTAGAAATCTTAAACGTAGCCTTTAAGTTATCTTTTAGACAACTTTTCCTTATACATTTAGGTACCTTCTCCAGAATGTTTCTAACCTGTTTAGAGATTATTCTAATGAACCTTACATTGAGTTAATTTAGCTCTATATAGAACATATTGAGCCAAATTGTATTTTTAATGCCAGTGGTCAGAAGGAGGAGATGAGGTGTGTTCCTGCTGTTCCTTTTAGTGCATCATCCAAATCAACAAATTGATCAAGCTGATCGGTGGGGATGTAGTGGACAGCATATTTCAGGGCCAGGTTTATAGCGGGGCCCCTCTCTGACCACTATATGCATGAATAGTGAAGGTTTGCTACATTTTGATTGGATCTTAGTGGACTAACATAAGCAAACTGTCAAACTCCACCAGACAAAGATGCCAGGACAACAGCCAGACACATCTTAGAGGGCAAGAAGAAGACCTTTGGTACAAAGCCCGGGAAGGACAAGTTTTTAATTGGTCAAAATGCAGTTACTGCCCTTCACCCACTTAGAGACTGTTTCCTAATATTTTGGCCTGTGACCACCATAAAACTTTCTTAGGACCTCTGGATGCAGCAGCATTAGGTGAAACAAAGAGAGATCACAGAAGTCCATCCAAATCCATTCATAACTATGTTTTCAAACCTTAAAACTGATGCAAACTACAACACACACATCTCATACTTATTCAGAGAAATAAGTATTCTCAGTCACAGTGTTGTGTAGTGCAACATTTTACACAAAGATATTTCATCATGTTTGGACTTAATGTGTTCATAACATTGCCGGAAGTATTCTGGTTGTAGTTTGGAAAGTAAAAATGCACTGGTAAAACTTAAATGACACTTTTCTAAATGTGTGTTTGGGCTATGCAAATAAGTTTCATAGGAGGAAAGAAGGGTGGGCCACAACATCTCCCCCCACTCTGATGGAAACAGCCAATCGCAGCACAGAAATTGCAACCTCCTCCTCATTGGCAAGGGATAAAGATACCCTTCCAAAAGACACTCCTTGTTCTGAGTCTGAGTCCCGTAAGGGAGAGACTGTAACAGATACATTCATACAGTCAACAGATACAGTCTCCAGCACATCCAGTGAGATACTAAGATGTCACCATCATTCTGAGCCTCTGGCCCATGATGAAAGAAGCAATAAAGGACTCAAAGTCCTGAGTCTCCAGCTTTTGAGGCAGCAACAGATACGACCACGTTCTGAGCCCCCAGCCTGTGAGGAGAGAGATATTCTACGTTTAGAGTCTTTGTCCAGCGAGACAACAACAGATGCAGCACACCCTGAGTCTCCATCCTAGAAAGACAGAGCAGACTGAACAAGTTCTGAGTCTCTAGGCCTGAGAGGGAGAAGACACAAAGACAATTGCAACAAAGTTAAGCTCCAGCAAGCAAATCTTCACTTCGAGGTACTTTTGCTTGTGTGTTCCAGGCTAAGGATCTTCTGCACCTACTCCAGGACCACATCTGTGTGTTCCAGACCTTAGCACCCTTTGGTGCTCCAGGAGATCAGCATCTTACAGCACTTCATGTTCAAGGCTGTCAAATTGGATTCCTGCTCCTTTCCCCACTGCACTGTTACCAGCACAACCAGTGAAAGAAGTCACTGTCACTGTTCTCGATCGCAGAGAACATAAATATCCCTTTCACAATCCCCTTCCATGGCATTATTGTATATTATCACTATATGATTTTTCTAATGTACATTAGATATTCTATAGCTGATTGCAGTTGATGATAAATAATCTTTCACATATTTGTTTGATGCATAATAAGTTTCTTCACCTTATTTCTTTCCAGATAATGTAGCTCTGACAAAGCAACACCCAACGTAATCACTTGCATTTTATGCAACTTATGCACTTTATTACTTTTTCATTCATGGTATTCATTTAGTAGTTGTTGATTACACTTGTCTATCTTTTCTTAATACAACTAATCTTTCACATATTTGTTTGATGCATAAGTTTCTTCACATTATTTCTTTCCAGATAACGTAGCTCTGACAAAGCAACACCCAACGTAATCACTTGCATTTTATACAGCTTATGCACTTTATTACTTTTTCATTCATGGTATTCATTTAGTAGTTGTTGATTACACTTGTCTATCTTTTCTTAATACAACTAATTTTTATTACTCTTGTGTCTTCCTTGTGTTAATGATACAGAAAGAGGCTCTACAAGTTAGGTATCCCACCAATCTTTCTTATGTGATGTACTCATAAACACACCTTAATTGACACGTGATCAAAAAATCATAACATCAACGGTGACATGTACCCATCACTGCACTATTTCGCCTCCCTAAGGTGGTGAAAGCAAATTCACTACAATATCAGCATTTGTCCAGGTGACAGTCTTGTTCAGGACGTGTTGTTTTGATTCAGTTGTTTGGAGCTTGTGGAGTTCCACTGTCAAATACTGTACAATAAAGAGAAATATAAAATACACTAAGATCTGCTTTAATACAAGATAATAAATGAAAGCATTGACTCAATAACTTACAGTAGTTTCTTCAGTTTACAGTGTGGATCCTTCAGTAGAGCAGAGAGCAGCTTCACTCCTGGGTCTTCTGGTTTAATACCTCTCAGATCCAGTTCTGTCAGGTGTGAGGGGTTTGATCTCAGAGCTGAAATCAGAGCAGCACAGCCTTCCTCTCCAATACTGCTGTAACTCAGCCTGCAGAGAGTGAAGAACACGAATGATCTCTGAGACTGTGTTTAAGTTTTAGGGTGAGAGTGTGTTTGTATGAGCTCTATTTCTTTTATACACCAAGATCGGTGCTATCGAGATTTCAACTTGCCATCAGCTCTACCCACATGATTCCTGATTGTGATGCTGAACTAGGTTATGGTACTATATAGGTGATAATGTTAAAATAAGAGTAACATTGGAGTATAACTATGATCGAGTTTAAATTTTATTGCAGCTCTATGTTTAATCTGACTCTAATTTTCAAGTGATCATTAAATTTAGAATGTGTTTCTAATTAGTAACTAATCACAAATATTGGTTAAAATTAATTGAGATATTTGATTATTCTGGACTTCCAATCCATTTGTAAATGTTATGGGTCTTGCTTCTGGTCTAATTTCCTTCCAGCTATTTTTAGCTGTACAAAACAGCTTTTTTTTCTGCTTGATATTGCAAGTTGGTGTGTCTTACCATATTATTTTAATGTATTATCTTAATTATGAACACACTGGTTTGTAGTGCAAACAGTTTTACCGTTTACTGTGCTTTGTAATTCTTCTCATTATTTCCCTATAGCGGGTAATGAGCTAGAAATCTCACCCATAGATTTACTTCTGCATTGAAGAATAAGGTGGATACTTTCAATTATTCATTCATCAGGGACCCGTTGTCACAATTGAGTCTCACGCCGTTTTACAAACTCTCTGATCTGTACTTAGTCAGAGGAGGAAGGTTAACTTATATCTTTAAATCGTTCATCTACTGCTTGCTCAGAACAAAAAGTGTAGTTTGTTAATCACTTCAGCACAACTTGCTAAGTCAGTGATAGACAGAAATCAAAAGGTCTCTGATGATGTTCCTGCTGCTCCATTCATCCATGAGCCTTTAGTCTGTTCTGTCCTGGACACAGATTTGAGGAAACATCAGCCTCCACATGATCTACTAGTCATGATGCGTTCAGGAGAGATCAGAATAAATCAAATATATTATTTTATTTTATTTGTCAAGTAAGGATGTGTCATGCTAACTACATAATTAAACAGTAAGAATCCAAATCAGAGATAATAAATGCATACTCTTCAAACAGATTAAAATGTTCAAGACGTGGTGCTGTTGAGTACATGTAAATCTGTTATTCGTGGATTGGAGAAAGATTGTCAATCTGTCAATTTTGTAATTATTTATCTATATGTTTAATTTAGTGTATTACACTAACACTGTAAAGTGGCTGAAGAACTGTACAATTACAGTAAACTACAGGCAAATGTGCTGCCAGTATTTTACTCTTAATGTACAGGACAATGTTCATTACACTGTAGTTCTATATGCAGCAAAAAATAAATAAATAAATAAAATATACAGTACTTCATAGGTGAAGCTACAGCCAATTAATTTTTGCTAATTTATATAATTTTGGCTCACACTTATGTACTTTGTTGTTCAATGGTCTATAAGTGTATATACAAACATACATTTGTTTTGGGCACATTCAGTATAATCATTGTATTTGATCATTTACATTTTGATTTTTAAAGGAATCGTTCACCCAAAAATATAAATTGTCATAATTTTCTTCCCTGCGCGTTGTTCTTAACCTGTATGAGCTCCTTTCTTCTGTGAAACACAAAACATGATATTTTGAATATTGTTGGCAACCAAAGTTTTGGCACCATTGCTTTCCATAGTGTGGACAAAAAAACATTTCTCAAAATATCTTCTTTTATTTTCAACAAATAAAGTCATTCTGTTTTGAAATGCCTTGAAGAAAAGTAAAGTGATGACAGAATTTAAAATTTTGGGTGAACTATCAATTTAATATGAAAAGTTTTGGTTTGGCAGTATTTTCACACAGTTTGTTGTGTTTAATAATATTATAACACTCACAATAGTTTCTCCAGTTTACAGTGTGGATCCTCCAGTAGAGCAGAGAGCAGCTTCACTCCTGAGTCTCCTGGTTTATTAAAGCTCAGATTCAGTTCTGTCAGGTGTGAGGGGTTTGATCTCAGAGCTGAAATCAGAGCAGCACAGCCTTCCTCTCCAATACTGCAGTTAACCAGCCTGCAGAGAGTGAAGAACATGAATGATCTCTGAGACTGTGTTTAAGATTTAGGGTGAGAGTGTGTTTGTGTGTGTTTGTATGAGCACTACTTTTTCTATACACCAGGATCAGTGCTATAGAGATTTTAACTTGCCAGCACAAGCACAAGCTAAGAAACTAATTGAAATGCACTCTACTCACATGACTCCTGATACTGAACTAGTTTATCATTTTCATTCTTCAAACCTTGTGTAGTACTACATGCAATAATGTAAAAATATTAAGAGTAATATTACAGTGTAACTATGACTATATTACAGTATTACTCTGGTGTTTAAGATTGTGGGGAGGTTGAGAGGGCAGATATATTTGGACAATAGACATCACTCTTCATTTTTATTAATAATTAGGGAAAGTAGCATTTATGAATGTAGTTTCCTGTTAAAGGACTCTTCAAACAGATTAAAATATTATAGTCTTTGTGTCACTGAGTACAAGTAAATCATTTCATGAACTGGAGAAATATTTAACAATTTCTATTTTTGTAATTATTTATCTGTATGTATTATTTTTGGATTATACTTATGCACTTTTGTTTTTTAATGGTATATAAGTGTATTTACAAACATACATTTAAATTGATATATAATTATAATAGTTTTATTTGATAAATATATTTTGTGACTGGTGTGTGGTAGTTTACAATGGGGCTAAAGATGGACTCATGTAAAAGGCACATTTAAAATTATTACAGACTTATGTAGAAAATGAGAATCATTAAAATTACAGTCTTATATTTGAAACAAAGGTCTTGTTAATGTTTTCAGTTTTGTTCAAAGTAATTAAATCAGATTTTCAATAACTGAAGAATATGAAAAGGATTATATTTGAGGTAAAAAGAGATAATCACTATATTTTTAATGAAACATATTTAAAATATGATAGCACTCACAAAATATAAACAGTCTTTTAACTGAGATGCTGTAAAGTCATATTAAGTTACTATGAGATCTTCAAGCAGTGTAAGAATCATTCACAATCTTTTCCTTTATAATGAAATATTCCTGTATTTTTGTTTTATAAATCCTTTTTGCAATGTACTCAGTTAATAAAAGTAAATTATTTTTATCAAAGCAGAATATGGTACAAACATTTCTGAAGTGGTTGTTTTAGACAATAATTAACTTAGATATTATGCAAAACACATTACTTTAGTTTAATAATTGTTTCAGTATTGTGGACCTTTAGCCTACTGGTGAGACTTTAACCTCGAGTGTGAGATAAAAGGTCATTCTTGCCACCTCAAATTTTTCTATATATTTCTATATCCCTGTGGAAGTTGTATTCAATATTGATTTGTCTGAAGTCTCTGAGGGACTTGGTCTTTATCCTGATTGTACTCTAATACTGGTGTGCAGTAATGAGAGAAGCACTTCTAGATTCTAGCAGTCACTGCAGCTGTGATATTAAAGAAAAACACTACAGTGCTGGGTTTTTATAAAAGACTCCATCAAAATATTGCAATTAATTAGATGCAAATTTCATTATTTTTATTTATTTATTTATTACATTTATTTTAACCCTCAAGCATCCTTCACACAGCAGCCCTTAATTTGTCCTTCGAAGGTCTCAGCTGTGATCCTTTTTTTTAATAAATGTCATATCACTGTCTTCAATAAAATAAAAACTATCAATTTATGTATTTTTTGTGATTTTTGGTGTTTTATTTATTTATTTAGCCCTAAATGTACCATATTCTTATGTAAAATATGCTTATTTTATGTAATATTTTAATATTTCTTATACTTCAGTAAAAACAAATCATTCCAGTAAGTTCAGAGAGCCATAAACTAACATTTTGGTGAGTTTGGTGACATCTGGTGACATATGAGGGTATAAAAATATAAAAATGTCAAAAATATCAATAGCCACTATATGACTGTTGAACTAATGGCTGGATATAGGCTGAAATCTATAAACCATTGTTGTAATGAACTTAACCTCTTAAGTTTTAGATTTTATCACAAGTTACAAGTTAGGGCTGCACAATTATAGCAAAAATCATAATTGTCGATTATTCCCTTGAAATTGTAATTGTGATTATTAATTATGATTATCACAATTTACATTGAATGATGTTTAAACCATTGTTTGATGCAACTGCATGCCGTATATTTATATGAAAATAAACAAGCTGAAAACACTATAACTGAAAAACCTGCTTTTCTATAGTATTAAGCCTCAAATGTCAACTATACATTGCATTGGTTTCTTCTTTAAATTATAAAAAGGTAAAAAATAATAATAATGGTATTATAATGTTATACTGAAACTAAAATTAAAATAATGGGAAAAACTTTTAAGATAACATGTCGAAAGGAAAAAACGCATCTTTAGCAGGCAGAATAACATAAGTGGACTTTGAACAATTAATTGCCGCTTTGAACGATTACGTAATTGTGGCATCCATAATTGTATTCGTGATCAGCAATGTTATTAATTGTGCAGTGTGTGTGTGTGTGTGTTTGTGTGTGTGTGTGTGTGTGTGTGTGTGTGAACTTGTGTATATGGTTTATGAGGACACAAATGTGTATAATGACATGGGTACTAAATGGAAAAATGGTTTATGAAGACACTTCCTGTGTCCCAGTAATACAAAAGGCTTAAAAGAAAAAACATACAAAACAGTGTTTTACGAAATTCAAAAATAGTAGTTTTCAGTAAGGGGTAGGTTTGGGTGTAGAGTGATAGAAAATACAGTTTGTACAGTAAAAAAACCATTACGCCTAATGGGGAGTACCATTAGTGTGTGTGTGTGTGTGAGTGTGAGAGAGAGAGAGAGAGAGAGAGAGAGAGAGAGAGTATGTGTGTGTGTGTGGGGTGGTGGGAGAGAGAGTATGTGTGTGTGTGTGTGTG
The DNA here is from genome assembly GCF_018340385.1 of Cyprinus carpio. Lineage (NCBI taxonomy): Eukaryota > Metazoa > Chordata > Actinopteri > Cypriniformes > Cyprinidae > Cyprinus > Cyprinus carpio. Next base: position 32,391,604 of record NC_056618.1, read on the forward strand.
TGTGAGAGAGAGAGAGAGAGAGAGAGAGAGAGTGTGTGTGTGTGCTCATTTAATGGTTTGTACATGGGTTTGTGCGTTCGTGTGTATTTCGCATTCATTTTCGATGGGTGCCCATTTTTGTCCACAAAGGACACATTCAGGGGCGGACTGGCCATCGGGAGCACCGGGACATTTCCCGGTGGCCTGATGGTCATTCTGGCCTGCCGGCTGCCGCTGTGCAGTTGATCGGGCTGACGTGCAATAGGCTGGGATGCAACTGCGAATTAATTGACGGATTTATGAATCTACGAATCAGGCGATCGCGGAGTGAAAATGACACCACCAAATGACCCAACATCAGCGAAGCACTGCCTTTTTGGCTATATCCAGAGGCATGCTTCATCTTAGAAAACTGTGCAAAAAATGGAGCGTAAAAGCAAAGGAGGAGCAGAGCGGGAACGTATTAAAACGAGAAAAGCCCTGGCCACAGACGCAGCAAGTTGATGCAAAATCCCAGCCATGTTCACCAGTAAGGGAGCAGGTCGGTCAGCATTACATTTACATTATATTTACTAGGGGTGGGACGGTTCACTGAAAAAATCGAACTGTTCGGTTCTCCACACACGGTTCGGCACGTGCTGGAAACGCTGTTCAATTTAAATCTGACAAAGCTTCTGTAATATGGTTTACTATAAATAACACGTAAAACAAACAGGGTTCAGTTAATATATGTTTCTGTTGATGGATGAACATTCTGGCTTCCCAGACATTACAACAACACCGATAAAAAAAAAAAAAAAAAAACCCGTGGCCAAACCATTTACTCTTGTTCAATACGAATACGAACACTGGATCAGGGCATTCTTTTAAAGTGACAGTCTTTATATTAATCGAACAGCAACAACAAAGAAATCACTCACTGCTCTTGATTGAAAAGCTTTTGTAACTTTAATAAAGATTTATCTTTAATTTGTAGTCCAAAATGCAATGCTGTTTTACATGTGATTACTTTATTCAATATGTAACTAAAAACTATGCTATACCTACCTAAAAAACCCTGAAAGTCAGTTTATTTTATTTGTAGCTTTACTCTATTGTATTTATTTGTGCTGTTGCTTGTAGTTAGAATATTCTTAATAATATGATAAAATATATATATTTTGAAAGTATCGTTTTTCCATAAACATAGCACATACTGTGAAACAAACCTAACCGTGAAAAAGTTGAACTGTTCCACCCCTTATATTTACATAATCATTTGGCAGACGGACGCTTTCATCCAAAGAGACTTACAATAGATACAAATATATATAATGATAGAAGTTTTAAAAGAGCATCTTTATGACAAACTAGCACACTGTTTTACATATGGGGACACAGTATTTTTTTAGTGGCAAATTTGACCAGAAATTTTGATTTTCCATTTCTAGCCTACAATTTGTAGTCTAGTCTACAATGTTTATTTATTTATTTTGAAGGTGTCGAAGGAAGCAACAGTAGCACTAGTGCTCCTGCTGTTAAACAAGAGGGGGTGGACAGTTCAGCTTTTGAGTCAGAGCAGGAACCTTCAGGTAAAGTTTAAGCTATAAGCAAAACTAAACATGCTGGCTATACTCTTATAACAATATGTGCTTTTATGATTTATAAGATCATCAGTAGTAGGACTGTGATCATGGGGACATACAATTGATGGCTGCATAATTAATATAGATTATTGAAAGTGCTTATTTCATATAGCAGAGAAACTAGAGTTTGTACAGTGAGAGAGAGAGAGGGATTCAGGGAAAGATGATATAGATGGTGGATTCCTAGTGAGTTTTTGAGGGTTTATTTATTTATCCATTCATATTATGTATGGTAGTCTACCTGTTACATCAACTAACAGGGTTAGCCTACAAGTTAAGCAGTCTGGTGGACACATGAATTGGGTGGTGGTGACTGCAGCAACAGAGGTGGCCTGGGGTGGAGTCAAATTCCCGGCCTGATTTACTGTCCCAGTCCGCCACTGGACACATTATGGAGTTTTTTTATATATATATATATATTTTTATGAACCACTTAACTTTGTTAAATTGAGGAACTGAGGCTGAGAGGGCAACAAACAGAACCACTTCTTCTACAAACCTTACAGTTACTAAGATGTAATGAGACTCACTGTAGTTTCTTCAGTTTACAGTGTGGATCCTCCAGTAGAGCAGAGAGCAGCTTCACTCCTGAGTCTCCTGGTTTATTATCACTCAGATTCAGTTCTGTCAGGTATGAGGGGTTTGATCTCAAAGCTGAAATCAGAGCAGACCAGCCTTTCTGTGTAATAAAACAGTTGGAAAGACTGCAGAGAACATACAGAAGATAAAAAATTAGTTATTAGAGCTTGACTCATGTGTCCAATATAATTGCTGAAAAACACAGATGTAATACATATTATAGATATCATTTATTAAACCAGGCACAGAGAGTGACTCAGAGTCAAGTCCCATTTTAATAGACTTCAGACTCAAACTGAAATTACTTCAGATTTGACTCAACAAACAGGACCCAAATATTCCCATAAATATTCCCAAACTACTGGACTCTTAACCTTAAATACTGAAGAAGATTTTGTATTTTGAGAATTAAGAATTTGGCTTGATTTTTCCATTTTATTTTTCAGGATAGAAAATGGTTAATATTTGATCTCCACATGTAGGTGGACATGAAACACATATTTCTGCTGATTGGTCAACCAAAGATCAACTGGTGCTGTACAAACACTTGTTAATAAAGGTTACAAGTTAGTCAAGATTACAATTAATGTCCAACTGGAGTCTCACTTGATGCCAAAATGAGTCCATATTTGTGTAAACTGTTAGTGTTGTATAGGTTTTTTTTTTTTTTTGCAACATTCCTCAGATGATTTGTTGACTTGCCATTTGAGGCTCAGTCTTATTGACCAGACAATAGTTTGCTAATTCAAGAAAGTACTGAATGTTGTAAAATTTAACATAGTTAATGTTATTGAAGACTTCTGCACATGTTTATATGATGTACAAACAAAGTGTCATGAAATTATACAAGCTAGCCTTATCCATGTTAATACAATTATATTTTTTTAAACAAATTTTTTAAGAAATATTTTGTTTAATAATTTAATTTAATGAAATTGGATTATTATACTTATGAATTATTAGATTTAAATTGAATTATTTTCATTTATTCCAATAAACCTGAATGCAACTTTTAAGTGATTGATGATGATCCCAATCCAATATTTGTAAAATCAGAGTCTTATCAAACACACTCGATTCAACTCATCAGATCATTAGTAGAGCGGTCTGTGATGTTAGCTGAGTGTGTCAAATAAGAAAGACCTCAAAATATACAGAAAAGTGTAGAGAAACACAGGCCTATACTGAATAAAATAAAGTCAATAAAACAAAGACACTGTAAAATACTCACTTAATCTTTCTAGATGCTTTGATCACTGGCAGCAGCCTCAGAAGACATTCTTCTGATCGATCATATTTACTCAGTTTAAACTCATCCAGCTCTTCTTCTGAGTTCAACAGCACAAACACCAGAGCCGACCACTGAGCAGCAGACAGAGAGACTCCAGAGAGACGATTGTAATCTCTTTTGTTCAGGTATGTTTGTACTTCCTGCTCTAGTGAACGATCATTCAGTTCATTCAGACAGTGGAACAGGTTGATGGATTTCTCTGGAGAGGGATTCTTCCTGATCTTCTGTTTGATGTATGCAGATGTTTCCTGATTGATATCAGAGCTGCTTACTGTCTTTCTCAGGAGGCCTTGTAAGAGAGTCTGATTAGACTCTAGTGAGAGACCTAGAAGGAACCGGAGGAAAAGATCCCAGCGTCCGTTCTCACTCTGTAAGGCCTTGTCCACTTCTCTCTTCAGTAAACTGCTCCTTGGTGACCTGAACTCCTTCATCAGTCCTGTGTTTTTTTCAGAAAAGGACAGCAGCTTGAATAAAGCAGCAAGAAACTCCTGAATACTCAGATGAACAAAGCTGAACACCTTCCCCAGCTGCAGTCCAAACTCCTCTCTGAAGATCTGGGTACAAACTCCTGAGTACACTGACACTTCTCTGACATTAATGCCACTCTCTTTCAGGTCCTTCTCATAGAAGATCAGGTTCCCTTTTTCCAGCTGTTCAAAAGCCAGTTTTCCTAGAGACAGAATAATCTTTCTAGCCTGATCAGCATTGGGTTCATATTTCCCATCATACTTCTGTGTCTTCAGTTTGGTCTGAAAGATCAGGAAGTGTGTGAACATCTGTGTGAGAGTCTTGGGGATCTCTGCACTCTCTGCTTTACCCATCATCCTCTCCAGAACAGCGGCTGAAATCCAGCAGAAGACTGGGATGTGACACATGATGAACAGACTTCTTGATGATCGGATGTGTGTGACGATTCTATCAGCCAGACTCGGATCATTTATTCTCTTCCTGAAATATTCCTCCTTCTGAGGGTCGTTGAATCCTCGTACCTCTGTGAGCTGGTCGACACACTCAGGAGGGATCTGATTGGCTGCTGCTGGTCGAGAGGTGATCCAGAGGAGAGCAGAAGGAAGTAGGTTCCCCTTGATGAGGTTGGTCAGCAGCACATCCACTGAAGCTGATTCTGTCACATCAGACAAGCTCCGATTGTTTTGGAAATCTAGATGCAGCCGACACTCATCCAGACCATCAAATATGAACATGACTTTGTAGTCCTCATAATCTGCTGAATTAAATTCTTTGGTTTCTGTGTGAAGGTGGTTTAGAAGATCCACAAGACTGAGATGTTTCTGTATCAAGTTCAGCTCCCTGAAAGGAAGTGGAAATATGAATGAAACGTCCTGATTGGCTTTTCCTTCAGTCCAGTCCAGAATGAACTTCTGCACAGAGACTGTTTTTCCAATTCCAGCGACTCCTTTAGTCAGCACAGTTCTGATGGGTTTGTCTTGTCCAGGGAGGGTTTAAATATGTCATTGCAGTTGATTGGTGTCTCCTGTGTCTCTGGTCTCCTGGACACTGTCTCAATCTGTCTCACCTCATGTTCATTATTGACCTCTCCACTGCCTCCCTCTGTGATGTAGAGCTCTGTGTAGATCTCATTCAGAGGTGTTGAGTCTCCATGATTGGACATTCCTTCACTGATTCTCTTATATTTATCCTGTAGTCTGGATCTGAGTTTTTGTTGATACACAGGCATCAGTTCTGAGCAAAGGAAATAATTGTTGTTATTGGCAGAGCAAAATTTTAGAAATTTATTTTTAGGTTTGATATGTTAGATATAAGATTGTGTCTTGACATTCTGGAACATTGGTGACTGAAGACAGAAGGCTGATAATAAAAACACAGGTTATAATCTGCTGATCCAGAGCTCTTACTGGTCTGTAGTGTGTTAGCGAGGTCTGTCTGGTTCATCTTCCTCAGGATGAGCAGTGTGATCTTCAGAAGCCCCTCTCTGACTCCGTTATGACCCTCATCATCATAACGGTCTCTTTCAGAGCATTCTGGGTAATCTGGACTCAGTAGTCTCTTAAAGCTTTTTAACTCAGAGATGATTTTGTGCTCAAGCTCCTGAAATCATAGTAAATATTCAAACAATAAACCTGCATTCAGTCACAGAGAAGGTGAACCAAAGGATCAATACACAAGAGTTAAAGCATGAATACTAATAAACATCACTGAATTATATCAGACCTGCTAATAACTTCCACTGTATGCTCAAACATCAGCGTCTACAGATACTGAGGTTAAAAGAGAGAGTTTGACTGGATTGGCTGTTTGTTAGATTGATGTTCATCTTTGTGCAGCAGTCAGGTTACATATGGATTCATCTTCTCTACTTTAATGGACATTGATCTGCTTTATAGTGACCTACAAATTATTTATGTGTGTGTAGGAAAGTAAAGATGACTATTACAGAGAGGATTTCACAGATTTCACAATTTTTTAATACTTTTACCCAGAGGGTTTTTATGTTGGATGGACACACACACACACACACACACACACACACACACACACACACACACACACACACACACACACAAACATGACTGACATCACTGAGTGACTGACATCACTGACACACACACACACACACACACACACACACACACACATAAACACACAAAACCAACCTTGAAAATGGAGTCTAAGTTCTTCTTTGCTGTTTGTGATTCCGGTCCTTTATGTTTTTGACTGTTAAAAAATGTTGAATATTTTTGTAAATATGTATTAATGTATTTAATATACACCAGTAAATGAATGAATATCATAAATATTTCTCATACTGTAAACCAAACAACACCTCAGATCAGCAGATGACTCTCCCGAACTGAAATTATATGGAGGATCCATTGACCGGTCACTCTTTATGGACACACAGCTGGGGTCAGGAGATTCATTCTGCCACAGACTGAAATATAACAGCAATACAAACTGTTTCTGTAAATCTCACTCTGCTCTGACAGAAACACCTTCACTGTTTCAACCTCCCTTTAATGTTCATCTTTCACTTGAGGAGTCTGTTGTGACTTGAGAGTTAAAAGATTAAAGTATTATTTTTCTATTAATAAAAGTAATCTGCCTCATGTGCTCTTTTCATTCATATATTATATAATAAAATGGACCAATACACACATATAGATAAAGACACAGAATCATCCAGCAGCAACAGAGACACCTGGTGACAATATCCATAACACACAACACATACAGTAAATATGACACTCATAATATCTCACCTGGACTCAACAGAAGAGTCTTCCTCTCTGCAGAGATCTGAAAGATCCATCGCTGAGTTTTTCCTCACAGACACATCCATGTGTTCAGATAAATCTGATTCACGCCCCTGAATCTGACTATAAATGAAAATGATATTGTATTGTGCATTTATTGTTTCTGAACATTAAAAATGTGAAACATTTCAGGTTTTCTCACCTCTTGACTGTCTTTATCTGTGTGTCATGTTCTTCAGAGAAATTCATTCTGGAGGCCATGGTTTCATCTAAAAGCAGATCCAGATGTTGATCACAGAGTCAGTTATGAATCATCTCAGTTAATTTTCTCAAATCCACCGCTGTCTCAACAGTCAGTCCACAGCAGTGACCTGCACACATGAAAAACTATTTCATCCTGACATTATTTACACAGAATCAAATTATTCACAAACAGCAAAACACATTCAGACAAGCACTGTGTTAAAATGAAAGTAAAAGTGTAATCTGACGATTTACAGACTCTGTGTTTTATCTCCTAATGTCATTTAAACTACTTTAAAAATATCTGACACTGCTTATTGTTGTACTTCACTTTAAACCAGTCAGGATTGATTTTGGCTATCAAAGATAATTGTGAAATCATGATACTCACCGTGTTTTTCTCTCTTAATGTAGTTTACTTCCTCATCCGACAAAACATACCTGCTGTAATAGTTTAACTTTCATGAGTCACCTGACGAGGAGGAGTTTAAGTGTCCAAAACAAACAATAAAGGTTTTTTTTTTCCCTTAATACTGAATTTCATTCTTTATTATTTAAAGTTATATAACCCATGAATGTATTTTCCTCACATTCTGTACTCTGAGTGTTGTTTATATGAAGGTAGTCTCTCGTAGCTGACAACTGAAGATCTGGGCCCATATTCATAAAGATTCTAAGAATCCTCTCAGAAAACTCTTAATTTAGCTTAAAAACTTTTACATAGGAGTCTTAGCTTAAGAGCGATTCGGGACCGATCTGAGAGCAACTCTGATTAAGGAAAAGACAAAAACTTTCATCTTAGTGAGGAGGCGGGGTTGACCTCGTTGCTATGTATGACACAATCTTTTGAAGACTGTGATTGGTTGGTTGTCCAAGAAGGAAAAAAAGAGTGATTTTAAGTACAGGGTCTATTCTAATCCTTCACTTTAAATTTACATGCATAATTTTTCCTATTTGATCGTTCTCACACACACACACACACACACACACACACACACACACACACACACACACACACACACACACACACACACATACACACACACACATTATATGTGTGTATATAAATCCTTTTTTTTATTTACCATGCTTTTAATTTCCTATAAGGTATTTGACTGGCTTAGAATGATAAAAATTGTTCCACTCTTTCCAATTACACTGATTGCTGTCTATTTAAGTGTTGGTTTGAATGTTGGTTCTACTGTATCAAACATGGAATCAAAACCAAGAAGGGCGAGAAAGCCCAACTGGACAGAGAAACAGTGTTTACTGTTAGCCCTGCTAAACAGCTGTCCCAAGTAGCCCAAACTGTGTTCAACATCTTAGGTCACTCAGAAACAAGTATTACCGGTTTGAAGGAGGGCACAGACAGCTCAATGATTCAGCTGGTGGAACTACAAAAATGGTAATTTTAATGAACCAACAGCCAAGTAACACAATATAAAGACACATTTTTATTTAACATAGGCAAGGCCATTTCTCATATTTCTATCTGGCATTCTATGAACTGAAAAAAACAAAACAAAATTGGCCTAAATTTATTTTAAATAACAGAGATTAAATGTTTTCTCCTTTTTAGTAGCACAGAGCCTTCAGCAGAGGAAAGGGGACCGTCGACATCGCAGATGGGTGACCCCCAGCCAGAAGCGCCTCATTCCCTGCCTTCTGCTGCCACCGCAGCTGCTCCAACACCATCCCTAGTAGACAAAAAACTGGAGATGGAGATGGATGTCCTAAAGCAGCAAAAAATAGTACTCCATCTACAGGAGGAGTACTACTAACTAAAAATTGAGCTACTCAAATATAAAACTAATAACAAATAATATGTTTTTTGTGTCTTCATAATATCTTTCTAATGAAAATGTTGGCTAGTGTCTGTTTAGTCACGATTTTTATATTACATTCACTGTAACTTACATGAAATGCAAATTAGTAAACTGGGCTCTGTAAGGATTCCCACTTTGGGACAGATCCCTCCCTTGTGGAGGGTATTCTTCATCATCCTCTTCATCAGCCCGATTGTCCGTGGGAGGGTCTGCAATTTGTCTAGCTTTACAGATGTTATGAAGCACTGCACAGGCTGTTATCACTTTGCAGACCTTTCCTGGTGCCAGTCGCACCTCTCCATGCAAAATGTGAAAGCGCCTCTTTAGTTGACCAATACCCCGCTCAACTACGGCTCATGTTTTCTTGTGAGCTCTGTGAGTTAATGAAAATGAACAGAATTCAGTTGATATTTTCAAAACATAATGGTAGGTTATTTATGGGAAGTAGAGTAGCCTACAAATACTCCTGCAACACATGTGTTGTTCTCTAAATTTGAAGTCCACATACATTAAGTGTATGTTGTCACTGTAACCTGTTGTAATTTAGCTGTGACCCCTGGTCAGGACGGAGGTAAGGTGTGAGGAGCCATGGTTTACAAGTATTAACCACTGTCCCCTAACAAGTGTCAATTTGCTGGAATACGACGTCCTTCAAACCAGATTTCTCAGGCCACTCTCCGCCAGTATCCTGGCATCATGTGTTGCACCAGGCCATTTTGCAACAATGTCTACAATCCTATAATCTGCACTGAAGACAACTTGAACGTTTATGCTGTGGTACCTCTTTCTATTAACATAAACGTCCTCGTCTTCCGACGGTGCAATAATTCGGATGTGGGTTCCATCAATTACTCCGACAACACCAGGAAAGCCTGCTATTTCCATAAATGCAGTTTTTTGAGCCTGAAAAGTGGGAAAGTCCAGTGGAAACGAAATGAACTGCGACACAAAAAGAGGTTCTTAAAGGTGCTGTAATTGTTTGTGTGATCACTCTGCTTACAGAAGGTTGTGACAGACCCAAATCATCACTACTGCATTGTTGCATTTTCCCAGTTGCCAAATATCGTAATGTAGTGATTACTTTCAGTTCTGGCGCTATGGCATTTCTGCGCTGTGTCTGAGATGTTAGCGCATCTCTAATAAGATCAGTCACAAACATGATCCCTGCACGATCTAATCTATAGCGTCTTATTAACTCCCTGTCATCCATTGTCTGCAACACATTTCTTCTCCCTCTTCATCTTTCTGCCATTTTCTCCTCTGCTAAAGAAACTTAAGCCTCTTAAAAGTCCTCGTCCGTGCTCCTAACAAGTTTGACCTTAAGACCTCTTTTAAGGGTTAAGATGCTTTCTGAATTACTTTTTTCTTTACTAGGATTTTTTCTTTAATTTTAAGAGTAAACGCCCACATTTCTAAGAATTTTCTTAGAATTTTGTCACTAGGAGCTACTTTTTGCATTAAGATTCTTTATGAATACGGGCCCTGGAATTCATGGCAGCTTACTTTGGCCAAGGCCCGCCCATGAAGCTGTTTTACCGACATGTCCAACAACCAATCACAGTTCGTTTCATTTATCGTCACATTTAGGGGCGTGGATTTGTAGGATTTATAACAGACCGGTGTGTAAAACTCTCGGACGTATTTTAAAGATTCTATGCAGGGAACTTTAAATATTTCATATACTTTTGAGAATCCAGCGTTTAGTTGATACTGATAAGCGCTCGTCATCACAGTTGTAAACACGACGGCTTTCTCCTAACACAGTGGTTCTCAACCTTTTTTTCCACCGGGCCGTGTTATGGTCCAAGTGCAAGTCTCGTGGGCCGCACGCATATCATTTACATATTACATCACCAATACAAACCAACATGATTTATAATATTATAGCCTAATTATTATGGTATCTAATCGATTACATTCATTGAAATAAATAATTCTACTCCCCATAAATAAACACCTGATGTTGTTGGGAGCTGACCAATTTTGTGAAATTCGGCTCGAAAGGAGTAACAGCACAATGAAGTTGTGATTGTAAGATGCAGTCTGTAAGACACGCACGGGAGCATTACTTGATGCGCGACATTGCAGAAAATGTGCGTTCACAAATGTAGCCTATGTTGATCCAAATATGGAAAGCACTTTCGAATTTAATAATATGAGGTTCTCTCCAGAGATGTTTTGCCACATTTCTTCAATTAAGGATGATTGCTGCATAGTATGGGTGTTTCCTTTTGCCTGAACTTCTTCAAGTGAATTGCGGAGCAAACCGAAAATCCAGCACTCTCTTTCACTACTGATACTGCGACTATTCTTGTTTGTATGTGTTCATTCGCTGGCATTTTCCACATTTCTTTTTTCTCCCTTAAAAACAAATTTGTCCATTTTGATGCTCAATTTTACCGAACTAATGGCTGTTGATGACTATTTGAATTGAATTCTGCCAAAGTGCGCGCTTGTATGTGTTGGTTAAATGCGGAACGTTATGTGAGTAGGTCTGCTCATGTCTGAAAATAGTATATGAAAAACAAAATAATTTTACATAAAAACATTAGGCTATATCTTATTTCTTTATTACATGTTTAAATTATTGTAAAAAATAAAAAGAATTGTAAAACTGAAAGTAATTTTTTAAAATTGTGTTCAGCATGGTGGGCCGCATTTGAATTCGTGACGGGCCACGGGTTGAGAACCACTGTCCTAATATGAGGGTTTGGCGGCACGGCATCTTTGTTTCCAGGCGGAACGTTAAAGAACGACACACACGTCTATCAGAAATCCTGTATAATTCAACCAATCTGTTGACGGTGCGTTACAAACTGGAGCAAGTTCAAGCTCAAACCGGTGTCCTCCATTTTGAAACGGTTTCCGATTTGAACGACATGTTTCATGGAAACGGTGTGTAACGGGGTTCGAGGTTTGAGATGCGTTTTCTTTGTTTGGTGGGTGTGTCAAACATGTCAGCCCAATCAGCAGCAACATGTATATAAACCACGCGGTATAAAGAGACAGCTCACACAATGTAATTAACATCAAAATAAATTCACAAGAGCAAGTATATTGTTGGCACATGTTTATTTACATTTAACGCGAAATAACTGAAATAATAACAATAATAAGATAATAATAAGTATAGATCTTTAAGTCTGTCTAAATATCATTTAGTAATTGCAATGTCTTCTGGTCCATATCCTTTCCTCAGGAAGGTGTGCTAGACCTTAATGTAACATAAAAATACTATATATTTTGCTGTTGTATTGTGGAGGGACACTTTCATAAACTTTTCTGTACTCCTCTGATTATTTAATGGTAAATATTACAATATTACAATATCAATATCGCTAGCTTTCCCAAGGCAGACAAACTTAGTGTGGTTACAACCATCCGGGTTTAAATAAAGCTCAAATTGATTTGATATTGACACAATATTTAAACTGAAGCTCACAGCAGGCAGCTATGGTAAGGGGCATGACATTTCACGACTAGGCGCAGAGTGCTGTCAATCACGACACACACTGGCCCAGCTAACCAATCACGACACACACTGGCCCAGCTAACCAATCATGGCACACACTGGCCCAGCTAATCAATCACGGCACACACTGGCCCAGCTAACCTGTCACGGCACACACTGGCCCAGCTAACCAATCACGGCACACACTGGCCCAGCTAACCAATCACGGCACACACTCGCCCAGCTTACCAATCACGGCACACACTGGCCCAGCTAACCTATCACGGCACACACTGGCCCAGCTAACCAATCACGGCACACACTGGCCCAGCTAACCAATCACGCCACACACTGGCCCAGCTAACCAATCACGCCACACACTGGCCCAGCTAACCAATCACGGCACACGCTGGCCCAGATAACCAATCACGGTACACGCTGGCCCAGCTAACCAATCACGGCACACACACTGGCCCAGATAACCAATCACGACACACACTGGCCCAGCTAACCAATCACTACACACACTGGCCCAGCTAACCAATCACAGCACACACTGGCCCAGCTAACCAATTACAGCACTGGCTCAGCTAACCAATCACGGCACACACTGGCCCAGCTAACCAATCACGGCACACACTGGCCCAGCTAACCAATCACGACACACACTGGCCCAGCTAACCAATCACGACACACACTGGCCCAGCTAACCAATCACAGCACATTTCGTATTTCAGAAGGCGGGCCTTCATTTGATACAGGAACTATTCGAGCCATTCATGCCAGACTGGGGGAGAGAAACGCCTTTAGAGCTGTGCAGATGAAGTTCTTAGCAATGCATATTACTAATCAAAAATTAAGTTTTGATATATTTACGGTAGGAAATTTACTAAATATCTTCATGTAACATGATCTTTACTTAATATCCTAATGATTTTTGGCATAATAGAAAAATCATAATCAATGTGTTATGTAAAATTGCAATAATAATCTGTAATTAATAAAAATAAAAATAAACTTTAGATAAGCTGAAAGCACTGTATATTTTACAGCTAATTTCTGAATTATTATGTTTAAACACCTTCACTATAAAAAATAAATAAGTAAATAAAAAATGAAATGTCACGTGACTGGCAGCAACAGAACATCAAACACTAACAGATCTCTCTAGATCTCAGTATCTTCACTTATTACAATCCAGAATTTAATTATTTCATACAAAACCATTAGCAGAGGTTTTGATGTCGATGTTTTATTGAAAACAGTTTGAAGTCGCCGTTGTTGAGCACCATTTGCTGACCTTGACTTTTTAATGTCAGTTTTTCTCTGTTTGCTGTAAATGTATTTCTAAAGCACATTTTTTATAGCAAAAATTGTGAGAGAAAATCCAATCAAATGGTTTTTGATTGTTTACTGATAATGATTCAATCATCATGCAGAGCTCTGATTCACTGATCTCATCCGGAGTCTTATCTCTGAGTTAGTTTTGCATTATTTACAGCAGTCTTGTGATTTGACAGTTTTTTAAAGGGGTGGTTGACTGCTTTTTTTCTAGGCTTGATTGTGTTTATGGGGTGCAGTCTAACGTGTTAATGCTTCGTTAAAAACAATAACAAATAGAAACTTTTTTTTTTCATATAATTAACCTTCTAAACCGAATGTATATGTAAACTTCTATCTTTATGCATGCATATCTGTCTGTCTATCTATACATCTATCTATATCTATCTAGTGAATATTAGACAGACAGAAAGACATCGATCTCATGTATGTATATATGTATTTGCCTTGCTCGTGCTGTTTGAGTGTCTTGAACATTCCTGCTGCTCCATCCTGGCCTCTACTTGGATCTGTTTTATGGTCTTGGAGTCCAAATTAGCAGTATGAGACACCCAAAGCTGCACTGATAGGAAGGGAAAAAACAAACCAGAGACTGTGATAACACTTTTCCCCTTGAATACAATTTAACTAAAGCTGAAAGTAAAAAAGATGGAAAAAAAAAACATATTCAAAGAAATTATGAAAAGTCTCAGGATTAGTGACGAATACATAAAGAATGCTACCAGAGTTGCTTGTAGTTTACATTTGTAAATTGCTGTGGATTAAAAAAAAAAAAAAGTTAAAAAGAAAGCTTTGTCAGGTTGACAAAATGTCAACATCTTAACATACCGAACAAATGTCTTTTATTATACACATTTGTATTTAAATCTAAAATAAATTATTGAACTATTGAATTATTGAATATAATTTATTTATAACTGATAAGTACATAATTGTTTTTAAAACAATGTCTGTGTAGTATATTCTCTCTCACAACTCAAACACAGACCAGCCACAACACTAAAACACTGAAAGTTTAAGTAAATAACATTTGTTTATATCGTTACAATGGCACCTGTCGAGGGGTGAAATTTTTAGGCAGCAAGTGAACAGTCAGTAACAGGTGGTGGGATAATGCACTGAGCAGTGTGATGCCCATCACGTGAAATCCATTATCCGCTGAAAGGATGCTACAACAAAGCTATCAACAGCAGACACCGACACATAGAAACCAATTTATGTTCATGAGTGTATGCATTGACCTAGAAAATTAAGCTGAAAAAGACGCAGGTGATCGTAGAATAGCAAAATTAGAAGTTCACCTTCTGTGTTATTGTTTGTGATGGTTCGGCACAGATGCACTGCATCTATGATGTGAAATCTACTCTTTTATAATTAACGTTCTAAGTAATGCAAGTGATGTCACTGCATGGTGCATCTCTAGACCCGCTGTCTTTCTGTGGTTACGAGCGACATGAAAACGTCTCCGGTTACTGTCGTAACCTCATTTCCCTGAGAGGGGCAACAAGACATTACAAAGCATCGATGTGGCAACAGCAAAAATTTTGAAGTTTTATAGGATAATGCCAGTAAACTGACCAACTGTCGCTAATCTATGCAAACTGCATTAGCTGTAGCACTGATCAAGCAGCGAGCATGGCTATCTCCGAAATGTCTTTGCCAAGAGTCTTTGTGAAGGTATACTGAATTTGCATATCCAGTCAGAATGAATGAGCAACTGCACTGAACACAGGGCAGACACAGTAATGTAATGTTAGTGACTCAACAAAAACATTTGAGATGTCAAGGATGGCACATCTAGCATGTAAAACATGGGGAAAGTATTCTGAGAGGACCAGCCAACTGCAAAGCATATATCCCAAATAGATGTGCTTTTAGACCAGGCCCATGACTAAACAATAGCCTGCATCGTATTCTGATGTTGAGAGGGGATTCCTGTCCCCAGCTCACATAAGCAGACACAAAAGCATCCCCTATCCAGTGAGAAAGCCTCTGCTTTGATACTGCTCGTCCCTAAGTAGAGTCACTGTAGCACAAAAATAGCTGATTAGACTGTCTAAAGACAGCCAAGTGGTCGATATTAGTGGTTGAACGGATCGTAGTTGATCCGTTATCCGTACGACATCATGGCATCCACGGATTAATTGCAAAATTTAACCATGGTAGAGTGAAAGTTTATAATTTGTACACGTTTACACATGCAAGAGATTTTAAACCATTCAAACGTAAGAAAAAGCTTAAGGGAACTTGATGCGTTACTTGCACGCTGTTTTCTATGTTCATAGCCACACACAATGAAGCGTGCACACGCAAAGAAGCATGTAACACCAAACTGAATCCACTTTCATATCTCCTTCACTCCTTGCCTTTGAACAGACACATATATAAACATACAATTATGACAAAATACCAATCTCGACAATCATTCTGGTAAATGCAGTCGGTTATGTCTTTAGTGAACGAGAATAGATTAGAAAGAAATTGGATGTGTATTATTATATTGGATCTGTGCATCAGGTCTCAAAGGGACAGCAGCCTCTAAATACCTGCTGCTGTCATTAATGCTCATGATAAAAATAAAAAAAGATTTGAGATTTGTCAATGTTTATTTTATTTTTAATTTATACAGTGAACACTATGCAGTGTTATTTTAAACTTAATCACATTTCTGTACCTGAATACTACTAACCTTATTTTACTTTTTAAAATTGTTCTGTTGTATTTATCTATGCTGGTAATTTGTGTATTTGTTCTTAATTTTACTGGCTGGTCACTTGTCTCTTTAATCGTGTTTGAACTTTCTTAGGCTAGTAGTTTTAGCTGTGGTATCAAATAAGTACTTAGTCTTAAGTTATTAAAGGAAAGCAAAGTATCATCAATATTTGTTATTTTCTTGCTTTGTTATTTTCTTAACTTCAATTCAGGGTCATTTTTTTTCCATGTTGACTATCCTATTTTTAACACAGAAGAAAGCTGTTTTCTGTGAATGTGCGAGACATACAGTTCATTAGTCACTGTAGTGAAGTAACAAGAAGAATAACAAAGTGCAGTAAAGAATAAAAATAATTCAATGCAATAAACGGTTCTACAATCAATTTAAGGAGAAATTTGTTCCGATTGTATTTCATGAATCTAGTCACATATTTTCACTTGACTAGAATTCCTGTAGACTTTTCATTTATGTTTTCAATTAAATATGCCGTAATCCAGAAATAAAGGTGAGATCACATTACCATGTTTGACAGATTTTCACAAATGGTGAAATCCAGTCATTTTAACAGAAATCCACATGATCAGGAGTTTTGTGTGAGGGCAAAATATCCTCACACATATTTAGCATGTTTCAATTTTACTGACATAATGCTGCTTGGTTTGAAACTATTGACAATAGTAAATGGATGATTTTTGCCTGCAAACTATTAATGTTAATGTGACTGCAGCTTAAAGGGGTCTTGAACTGAGAAACCAAAATTGTCTTGCTCTTTTGACATACAGTATAAGAGATCATTGTGATATTAAAAACATCCAGTAAGTTTCAGAACTCAGTAGTATAAAACAGATCTTGAAGCCAGGCCAAAACGACAGCTTGTGGAATGTTCTACTCTATGATGTAATAGCGTGGATAAGCACCACCTCTGCAGTAGAAGATCAACACCTGCTTCTAAATCACTGCCTGTTTAGCCCCCCCAACCACTGATTCTAAATCACTGCAGGTTTAGCTCCACCCACAGACTCTAAATCACTGCAGGTTTAGCCCCACCCTGATTCTAAATCACTACCTGTTTAGCCCCACACCTGATTCTAAAATCACTGCCTGTTTAGCCCCAACCCTGGCCCCATCCCCGGCTCTTTTTAACGCACGCTCTGTTAACAATAAGGCGCTGTTGTTATCAGATATTATCATCGAAAACAAACTGGTCTTGGTCTATTTGATGGAAACATGGCATAGACAATCTGATGGGCTTGTGCTTAATGAACTTACTCCATCTGGCTATGGATTGTTCGATTCCCCGAGACCCTCTGGCAGTGGTGGGGGACTTATTGACAATTCACTATAAGTCCTGTGGTCACTCCTCTGTTTAATTCATTTGAATGTCTTGTGCTGAGTGTCTCTGCGCCCATCTCGACTGTCATAGCCATAGTCTACAGACCTCCTAAGACTGCTGAACACTTTTTAACTGAATTTGCTGATTTTCTGTCTATGTCGTGTCTTAAGTTTGAAAGAACTCTTATCCTAAGGGACTTTAACATCCACATGGACAAAAAAAGACTCTGTAATGACTAAGGACTTTGTGTCCTTATTGGAATGTTTTGATTTGAAGCAACATGTGGATTGCTCCACACATATTAAGGGGCACACCTTAGATCTGGTTATCTCTCATGGATCATTATTATCACAGTTTTCTGTCACAGATTTAGGATTGTCTGACCATTTTGCTATTCTTTTTAGTATGGAACTGTTGCATACTAACATTTACCCTTTCCGTACTGTAAATTATTGCAATTGGAAATCCATTGATCTCAATGACTTCTCTGCTTTTATTGCATCCTCCTTAAGTGGCCTTACTTTATCAGACCCTCTGGAGGTCAACATCTCTCTGTTAAATACTGTTTTTTTTTCTGGTTTGGACTTATTTGCACCGATGAAATCCTGGTCTGTGGCCTTTGTACGATCTGCTCCCTGGTATAATGGTGAGCTGCGCTCTAGGAAGGCAGCGGGTCGTAAGCTGGAGCGTAAGTGGCGTACCTCTGGCCTGAATGTTCATTATCAAGCTTGGAAAGACCACTTACTTGAATATAAGGCAGAGATTGTATCTGTCAGATCTCAGTATTTCTCTCAGATAATTGATAATAATCAAAATAACCCCAAAAAATTGTTTCATACCATTAACAAACTGTTCAAAGGTAACAGCTCCTCCAATGTACCTGCCTCAGATCAGCTTTGTAATGGGTTTCTTGATCATTTTAGTTCCAAAATTGCTAATGCACGCAAATCAATTACACCTGTTGCGTCTGCTTCTGCTCCTAGTATCCCTAATTTTTCCGGCACTTTTTTCTCAAATTTTAGCTTACTTGATCCTGTCTCTCTGGGTAATGTGGTTTCACAAATGAAAGTTGCCACTTTCATAGTTGATCCAATACCCACCTGCCTGTTTAAATCATGTTTTGCATCAATATGCCCAGTCGTCTTGAGTATAATAAATAACTCACTGAACACGGGTGTTGTACCTGCTGCACTCAAAATTGCTGCTGTAACACCTGTACCAAAAAAGCCTAACGTAGACTGGGTAAACATCAATAATTTTTATCCCATCTCCAATTTGCCTTTTTTGGCTAAAGTACTTGAGCGAACTGTGGCCTCTCAGTTAAATACTCATCTTACTTTGCACAATCTTTTTGAGCCCCTCCAATCTGGCTTCCGCAAACTGCACAGTACTGAAACAGCATTGGTTAAAGTCACCAATGATTTCTTAATTGCTGCTGACTCTGGCTCTTTGTCCATCCTGATTTTACTCGATCTCAGTGCAGCTTTTGACACTGTAGACCATTCTCTTTTACTCTCTCGATTGGAAAAAGTTTTTGGTGTTACTGACACTGCTTTAAATTGGTTCAAGTCTTATCTATCAGATCGTAGGCAGTTTGTGTCCCTGGGTGGGTTGCAGGTCCAATATTGGCTCAGTGCAGTTTGGTGTTCCACAGGGTTCAGTTTTGAGTCCCTTACTTTTTAGTATGTACATTTTTCCCCTTGGGCTATTTCTAAGATCCCTTGGTCTTAAGTTTCATTTTTACGCAGATGACACTCAGATTTGTATTCACTCAAAACCTGGTGATAATTCTTGAACATTGCATATTGGAGGTAAAAATATGGATGTCTCAAAATTTTCTTTGTCTCAACAGTGACAAGACTGAGGTTATGCTGATTGGTTCACCCCATCAAATACGTAAAGCTAATATCTTAAATTTAAAGATGGATGGGTCTATTATGGAGTTTCAAGCTAAATTTAAAAATCTGGGGGTGATTTTTGATTCAAACTTAACTTTTGATCCTCATGTTCAGAACATGGTTAAAGTATCCTTTTTTTCACCTTAGAAACATTGCAAGACTGCGTCCCATGTTGTCTTTTTCAGTGGCTGAAAAACTGATCAATACGTTTTGTCTTTTCTCGAATAGACTACTGTAATGCTTTGCTCGCGGGGGTCTCGAAATCTACTTTAGGCAGATTGCAGTATGTTCAAAACGCAGCTGCCAGAGTCCTGACAAGTTCCAAGACAAGTGAGCACATCTCTCCAGTCTTGGAGTCCTTGCACTGGTTTCCGGTTAGGTTTCGCGTTGATTTTAAAATTCTTATGCTTATCTACAAGGCCCTGCATGGTTTAGCTCCAGAATATCTGACTGAACTTTTAACTGTCTACACCCCAATGCGTAATCTTCGTTCATCGGATTCTGGCTTCTTAACTATTCCTGTAACTCGTTTACGCTGTATGGGTGACCGGGCCTTCTCTCCTGTGGCACCTAAACTCTGGAACTCTCTTCCTACTGAAATTAGACAGGCTGAATCCCTTAGTATTTTTAAAACGTTCGCTTAAAACGTATTTTTTCCGGTTAGCATATATGTGATATGTTTCTCTGATGGTCAATCTCAATGTATTTTTTTTTTTTTTCTGTATGCCTTGGTAAAGCGCTTTGAGATGTAACTTTTAAAGGCGCTATAGAAAATAAAGTTTATTATTATATTATTATTATTATTATAAATCACTGCCTGTTTAGCCCCGCCCTCGATTCTAAATCACTGATTGATTTTGTTATTATATTATATTCTAAATAACTGCCCGTTTAGCCCCACCCCGATTCTAAATCACTGCCCGTTTAGCCCCACCGCCGATTCTAAATCACTGCAGGTTTAGCTCAGCCCACCGATTCTATATCACTGTAGGTTTAGCCTTACCCTGATTCTAAATCACTACCTGTTTAGCCCCACACCCGATTCTAAAATCACTGCCTGTTTAGCCCCAACCCCGATTCTAAATCATTGGAGGTTTAGCATTCTATATCACTGTAGGTTTAGTGCCTGTTTAGCCCCACCCACAGATTCTAAATCACTGCCTGTTTAGCCCCGCCCCCGATTCTAAATAATTGCCTGTTTAGCCCCACCCCAATTCTAAATAACTGCCCGTTTAGCCCCACCCCGATTCTAAATCACTGCCCGTTTGCCCCCCCACCCCCGATTCTAAATCATTGGAGGTTTAGCCCCACCCCCGATTCTAAATCACTGCCTGTTTAGCCCCGCCCCGATTCTAAATAACTGCCTGTTTAGCCCCACCCCCAATTTTAAATCTCTGCAGGTTTAGCCCCACCCACGATTCTAAATCACTGCCTGTTTAGCCCCGCCCTCGATTCTAAATCACTGCCTGTTTAGCCCCACCCCCGATTCTAAATAACTGCCCGTTTAGCCCCACCCCCGATTCTAAATCACTGCCCGTTTAGCCCCACCCCCAATTCTAAATCACTGCAGGTTTAGCTCCATCCACCGATTCTAAATCACTGCAGGTTTAGCCCCGCCCCCAATTCTAAATGACTGCCTGTTTAGCCCCGCCCCAAGTCTAAATCACTGCCTGTTTAGCCCCACCCACTGATTCACAAATGCAGCCTAGTGTTTACAAGAGAGACAGACAAGCAGGTCTACACAGCAAGACGCTGTGCAGTGCCAAGCTATGAAAAAAAAAACAGTCTTTGCATTGCCTTCCTTCTGATCCTAACATTACAAAAGAATGGATGAACTTTATTTTTAATGAAGATCCAGACCGCATCAATAAGAACTCTTGTCTTTTGTTCACTTTATTTTACCATGGATTTGTTTACAAACAAGGCACAATTCAACGCAGGATTTTCAGTTAGATTGAAACTAAATTTGATGCTGTACCGACTATATTAGATCCAGCAGTAATGTCACAACACACAAGTGTGAGTAACTGTTTTCATTACATGGTCACTCTTGCTTTATCTATTATTACAGATCGTTTGACATGTATTGAGTTATTTATGCATTTTGAATCTAAACCACAGCAGCGTTCATCTATGAGGAATGTACAATGTTAAACATACACATCTATTAGCCAATCATAGCAGATGGTGTTCACTTCTAAGTTTACAATCCTCAACACCTATCCAAACAGAGTGTTCTGATGAGAGGGTCAAAACAGGACAGAAAATCACCTATTACTTCTAAAATATGATTTTGATGTAAAAATCTTGATAACATTATAAGTGGACCTCAGAGATCAGTACAAAATAATAAAAAAAAAAAACAGGCAGTTCATGACCCATTTAAAGGTTTTGAACTGAGGGTGAGAAGGCATCAAACAAAACCCCCTCTACAGAAAACACATCTGAGTTTTTTACTTTTTACTCCAATCTTTACAGTTACTGAGATGTGATGAGACTTACTGTAGTTTCTTCAGTTTACAGTGTGAATCCTCCAGTAGAGCAGCTTCACTCCTGAGTCTCCTGGTTTATTATCACTCAGATCAATTTCTTTTAGGTGTGAGGGGTTTGATCTCAGAGCTGAAATCAGAGCAGACCAGCCTTTCTGTGTAATATCACAGCACGAGAGACTGCAGAGAATATACAGAAAATGAAAAATGAGTTATGAGAGCTTGACTCATGTGTCCAAAATAATTGTCGAAAAACACAGATTATTATAAATTATATATATATATATATATATATATATATATATATATATATATATATATATATATACAGGTCCTTCTCAAAAAATTTGCACATTGTGAAAAAGTTCATTATTTTCCATAATGTAATGATACAAATTAAACTTTCATATATTTTAGATTCATTGCACACCAACTGAAATATTTCATGTCTTTTATTGTTTTAATACTGATGATTTTGGCATACAGCTCATGAAAACCCAAAATTCCTATCTCAAAAAATTAGCATATCATGAAAAGGTTCTCTAAACGAGCTATTAACCTAATCATCTGAATCAACTAATTAACTCTAAACACCTGCAAAAGATTCCTGAGGCTTTTAAAAACTCTCAGCCTGGTTCATTACTCAAAACCGCAATCATGGGTAAGAGGTTAACCCAGCAGGCCATCATTGACACCCTCAAGCGAGAGGGTAAGACACAGAAAGAAATTTCTGAACGAATAGGCTGTTCCCAGAGTGCTGTATCAAGGCACCTCAGTGGGAAGTCTGTGGGAAGGAAAAGTGTGGCAAAAAACGCTGCACAACGAGAAGAGGTGACCGGACCCTGAGGAAGATTGTGGAGAAGGACCGATTCCAGACCTTGGGGGACCTGCGGAAGCAGTGGACTGAGTCTGGAGTAGAAACATCCAGAGCCACCGTGCACAGGCGTGTGCTTTTGAACCAGAAACAGCGGCAGAAGCGCCTGACCTGGGCTACAGAGAAGCAGCACTGGACTGTTGTTCAGTGGTCCAAAGTACTTTTTTTCGGATGAAAGCAAATTTTGCATGTCATTCGGAAATCAAGGTGCCAGAGTCTGGAGGAAGACTGGGGAGAAGGAAATGCCAAAATGCCTGAAGTCCAGTGTCAAGTACCCACAGTCAGTGATGGTCTGGGGTGCCATGTCAGCTGCTGGTGTTGGTCCACTGTGTTTTTTATCAAGGGCAGGATCAATGCAGCTAGCTATCAGGAGATTTTGGAGCACTTCATGCTTCCATCTGCTGAAAAGCTTTATGGAGATGAAGATTTCGTTTTTTTTCAGCACGACCTGGCACCTGCTCACAGTGCCAAAACCACTGGTAAAATGGTTTAATGACCATGGAATATATTACTGTGCTCAATTGGCCTGCCAACTCTCCTGACCTGAACCCCATAGAGAATCTGTGGGATATTGTGAAGAGAAAGTTGAGAGACACAAGACCCAACACTCTGGATGAGCATAAGGCCGCTATCGAAGCATCCTGGGCCTCCATAACACCTCAGCAGTGCCACAGGCTGATTGCCTCCATGCCACGCCGCATTGAAGCAGTCATTTCTGCAAAAGGATTCCCGACCAAGTATTGAGTGCATAACTGAACATAATTATTTGAAGGTTGACTTTTTTTGTATTAAAAACACTTTTCTTTTATTGGTCGGATGAAATATGCTAATTTTTTTTGAGATAGGAATTTTGGGTTTTCATGAGCTGTATGCCAAATCATCAGTATTAAAACAATAAAAAGACCTGAAAATATTTCAGTTGGTGTGCAATGAATCTAAAATATATGAAAGTTTAATTTGTATCATTACATTATGGAAAATAATGAACTTTTACAATATGCTAATTTTTTGAGAAGGACCTGTATATATATATATATATATATATATATATATATATATATATATATATATATATAAATTATTAAACCAGACACAGACAGTGACCCATTTTAATAGACTTCAGACTCAAACAGAAATTACTTCAGATTTGACTCAACAAACAGGACCCAAATATTCCCATGAATATTCCCAAACTACTTGAGTCTTAACATTAACTACTGAAGAAGATTTTGTATTTTAATTTGTATTCAGTCTGCTTATAGTGGAGCTGTACAGACCGAATACATTGTGATCATTTGTTTTCCTGATTAAATACTCAAAGCAGAAAAATGAGAAAGCAGCACTTTTTTAATTATATATAATGAAAAAAAATGTATATATATCTCCACATGTAGGCGGACATAAAACACATCTTTCTGCAGATTGGTCAACCAGAGATCAACTCATGCTGTACAAACACTTGTTAATAAAGGTTACTAGTTAGTCAAGATTACAATTAATGCCCAACTGTAGTCCTCACTTGATGCCAAAATGAGTCCTTACTCCTGGGAAGTTGTGTAAACTGTTAGTGTTGTATAGTTTTTTTTTTTTTTTTTTTTTTCATCAGATGATTTTTGTTGAACAGACAAGTTTTCTAATTCAAGAAATTATTGAATGTTGTCAAATTAAACATGTTTAATGTTATTGAAGATTTCTGCACATGTATATCTGATGTACAAACAAAGTGTCATGAAATCATACGAGCTAGCCTTATCCATGTTAATATATTCATATTTTTCTTTTTTTTGTTAACAACTGTTTATTGATTTTTTATTTTTTTTTCTGTGAACAGTAGTATCAAGCAAAGAAGCAACTGTACAAATTTCAAACCCATCCCAACCCATCCCACCCCCTGGTAGACTTAAGGGTAGAGAAGAAAAATAATAAATAAATACATAAAGTAAAATAGATAATAATAATAAAAATAAATTAAGTAATATAATAATACATAAAATACAATAAAATAATATTTACAAAGATTTTAGAAAAGATGACACAACATTAAAAGATGAATGCCATAAATTAACAGTTTTCACATTAGACCCATGTATACGAGAAGTTGAGAGTTCCATCAAGATAATGTCCAACAAATATACTGCCCAGGTTCGTCTGTCCATTGTGTGAGGAGGATTCCAATGATTGACTAGCAACTTTTTTGCTGCAGTGAGAGCAGCTAACAGTAAACATCTTTGTTGGACGGACAAGGTAAGGTCCCAAAAGTCATTCATGAAAAAATGGCATGGAGTCATACAAATCTCAGTACCCAACAAATAAGAAAGGTCCTGTGAGAGCTGAGACCAAAAAGGAGAGAGAGAGGGGCACTCCCAAAAAAATGCAAAAATGTGCCTAAAGATCCTTGTGAACAGAGATTGCACTTAGGAGAAGAAGACAGATTCATATGAAAATGTTTCATTGGTGTCAAGTAAACCCTATGCAGCAATTTCCAATTAATCATTTGGTGGTTAGGGTTTTTAGAAGACAATTTAAAACATTCCCCATATCTGGTCCGAAAAATAAAACATGTACATCCTCATTAAGATCCTTAGCCCAGACAGTTGTAATAGATAAAGGTTTGTATGAATGCTCAAGAAGAAAAAGGTAGATGACTGAAGCAGAAGAGGGAAATTCCTCAGAGTGAAGGATTAGTTTGCGCAAAGGGTGAATAGGCAGTTGAGAGTTCCAGGGCACCCCATATGCCCGTAGGGCCGATCTAATGCGCAAATACATAAAAAAGGAAGTGCCTGGCAGATTATATTGAGTTTTAAGATTCTGGAAGGATTGTAAGCCACTATCATCATAGATATCTCCCAGAGTGTTAATATATTCATATTTTTCAAACACATTTTTCTGGAGAAAAAAAAAAAAAGAGTAAAATGGCAGAACCATAAATGACTGTCACATGTGTAAGGGAAACAGGTCAATTTAGCTCAAAGGGAATCATTTAAGATTTTAAAGGGAATTTGAACAGAATCACTGTTTCACGGCTGATCAATGAAACGGCCAGCGATTCACTGAACGAGCCGTATAACATCAAATCTGTGCTGGATATTAATATCCAAAGTATAGTGAAAACACTATTAATTAGCACAGTAACAAGATCGGCAGTTTAAGACATTAACTTGTGAGCACAAAACACAAGATACTTCTCTTTTCAATATGAATAAGGCTTTATTAGATAAATCTAAGACATATAAACTAATCTAAACACATAAGCACACGCACTCACACATTCACACAAGTTGCAGGAGGATAGAACGTTTGGAAAGAGTGAGTTTAAGAGAATGAAAATGTGAAATCCCAAGTTTACAGCAATACGTGAAATTGCATAGACATGAACAACCATTTAATCACTTAATTAACCCTCGCACTGAGTTCTTCAATGAGGTTAAAATTATATTAGATAACACCAGTACAGATGTGAGTCTGGAGGTTACTTGCGTTGCCTGTTTAACGGGTTTTCCCTTTGTCGTCGCTGAAAAGGGGGTTTCCCGAGGTTGCTGATTGGCTGGAAGTTCAGTAGTCGTTGAAGTGACGTCTTGGGAAGCCCGTGGTTGGGCGTAGGCTGAAGATGCGGAGTTGTGGGCTGGTTGAAGTTTCAGACGGGCACGCGAGGTCAGACTCGGAGACACGGCGTTACAAAACTTAACTCAGAACACGAAACTCTCAAACGGAAAAGAAAAGAAGTAAAGTTTGACGAGACTAGGTGGTGTTTTCTTCTCATCGTGGCTAAGTAGCAGCAGGCGTGCAGGCCGAAGCACGCTGGAACGGCGCTCGAAGAACGCTAAAAGTGATGACAAAGCATGACTAAAAGCTAAACTACAAGCAAAGCTAAAAGCAAGCATGACTGATAGCAAAAGCTTGACAAAAGCTAAAAGCTAAAAGCATGACTAAAAGCTTAAACTACAAGCAAAGCTAAAAGCCGGCATGACTGATAGCAAAAGCTTGACAAAAGCTAAAAACTAAAAGCATGACTAAAAGCTTAAACTACAAGCAAAGCTAAAAGCAAAATTTGATGGTGTCCTGAGTATTTAAACTGGCCTTTTGGCCACCACCTCAAATGTTGTCTTGACCAATTAGATACTGTCTTTTCTCAGGGTGTTGCATTGTCTGTCCCACCTATTCATAAATCATATGTTATCTTATCAAGCTTGTGGTCCGAATTTTCCCGCTCTTGCAGGGTATAATTTGGACATGATTCCTATAACAAGAATATGATACATTTGACAAATAACTAATGGTCAGAAACGTTTCAAGCAAGAATATTCGAACACACACATACTAAACATGAATATGAGCCCTTAAGCTATTCAAGAGTTATTTAAAAAAGGCATACACAATAAGTGATTAGAAACATTAAAATCAAATGTGTCGTTTACATAAATGATATGGAGTTAAGCAATGGACTGATATCCATTTTGAAGTCTTTTTTGAGTTCATTTTGGTGCATATATGCATTGGAAGGCATTCTCTGTGCCATTCTGGGGAGTAAGGATATGTCCTGTGGAGACCAGAGGGGTTAACAGGTCTCCTTAGGAATTTCAGTCTGGTTTTGCTAGGTGGGGGGAAGTCAATCCCAACGATCTTGTTTTCTCTGTCATGGCTTTACATGTGAGTGTCAGACTGTCCATCTCTTCGATTACTTGCCCCAAATTAGACAATCTCTTCTTCGAATTGAAATTGTCAATAATTGTTCTAATGGTGTTAATGTTGAAAGCTGTTCTGTGAAAGAGTTGGTCGGTTATCAGACTGTGGTGCTGGGAGTTGATTTACAACATCCTGCCTTTCTGTGGAATTCGGCTCATGTTTCAACCAGGCTCCCGATCGAATCTTTAATTTGTCTGGTTCACGCTACACATGATTACATGCATCTGTTGTTCCTCAAGTCGCATTGACTAAATATCTTCTACTTTTTCCTCAGTTTTACTAAGAAACATTGTTTAATAACTTAATGAAATTGGATTGTTATATTTATGAATTATTAGATTGAAATTGATTTATTTTCATTTATTCCAACAAACCTGAATGCAACTTTTAAGTGACTGATGATGACCAATATTGATGATACCAATCCAATATTTGTAAAATCAGAGTCATAAGCCTGTTCTTGAAGGCACCTCAACTTTGTACAGTTTGGATTAATCTCTCTTATCAAACACACTTGATTCAACTTATCAGATCATTAGCAGAGCGATCTGTGATGTTAGCTGAGTGTGTCAAATAAGAAAGACCTCAAAATATACAGAAACAGTGTAGAGAAACACAGGCCTATTGTATAAAATAAAGTCAATAAAACAGAGACACTGTAAAATACTCACTCAATCTTTCTAGATGCTTTGATCACTGGCAGCAGCCTCAGAAGACATTTTTCTGACGGATCATATTTCCTCAGTGTAAACTCATCCAGCTCTTCTTCTGAGTTCAACAGCACAAACACCAGAGCCGACCACTGAGCAGCAGACAGATTGACTCCAGAGAGACGACGGTCATCTGTTCTGCTCAGGTATGTTTGTACTTCCTGCTCTAGTGAACGATCATTCAGTTCATTCAGACAGTGGAACAGATTGATGGATTTCTCTGGAGAGCGATTCTCCCTGATCTTCTGTTTGATGTATGCAGTTGTTTCCTGATTGATATCAGAGCTGCTTACTGTCTTTCTCAAGAGGCCTTGTAAAAGAGTCTGATTAGACTCTAGTGAGAGACCTAGAAGGAACCGGAGGAAAAGATCCCAGTGTCCGTTCTCACTCTGTAAGGCATTGTCCACTTCTCTCTTCAGTAAATTGCTCATTGGTGACCTGAACTCATTCCTCAGTCCTGTGTTTTCTTCAGAAAAGGACAGCAGCTTGACTAAAGCAGCAAGAAACTCCTGTATACTCAGATGTACAAAGCTGAACACCTTCTCCAGCTGCAGTCCAAACTCCTCTCTGATCATTTATTCTCTTCCTGAAATATTCCTCCTTCTGAGGGTTGTTGAATCCTCATACCTCTGTGACCTGGTCAACACACTCAGGAGGGATCTGATTGGCTGCTGCTGGTCGAGAGGTGATCCAGAGGAGAGCAGAAGGAAGTAGGTTCTGTCACATCAGACAAGCTCTGATTGTTTTGGAAATCTAGAAGGAGTCGACACTCATCCAGACCATCAAATATGAACATGACTTGTAGTCATCATAATGCACTGACTTTAATTATTTGGTTTCTGTGTGAAGGTGGTTTAGAAGATCCACAAGACTGAGATGTTTGTGTATCAAATTCAGCTCCCTGAAAGGAAGTGGAAAAATGAAATGAATGTCCTGATTGGCTTTTCCTTCAGTCCAGTCCAGAATGATCTTCTTCACAGAGACTGTTTTTCCAATTCCAGCGACTCCTTTAGTCAGCACAGTTCTGATGGGTTTGTCTTGTCCAGGTGAGGGTTTAAATATGTCATTGCAGTTGATTGGTGTCTCCTGTGTCTCTGGTCTCCTGGACACTGTCTCTATTTGTCTCACCGCATGTTCATTATTGACCTCTCCACTGCCTCCCTCTGTGATGTAGAGCTCTGTGTAGATCTCATTCAGACGTGTTGAGTCTCCATGATAAGACAGTCCTTCACTGATTCTCTGATATTTATCCTGTAGTCTGGATCTGAGTTTTTGTTGATACACAGGCATCAGTTCTGAGCAAAGGAAATAATTGTTGTTATTGACAGAGCAATATATTAGAAATTTATTTTTAGCTTTGATATGTTAGATATTATAATGTGTTATGACATTCAGGAACATTAGTGACTGAAGACATAAGGTTGATAATAAAAACACAGGCTATAATCTGCTGATCCAGAGCTCTTACTGGTCTGTAGTGTGTTAGCGAGGTCTGTCTGGTTCATCTCCCTCAGGATGAGGA
Source organism: Cyprinus carpio (assembly GCF_018340385.1). Classification (NCBI taxonomy): domain Eukaryota; kingdom Metazoa; phylum Chordata; class Actinopteri; order Cypriniformes; family Cyprinidae; genus Cyprinus; species Cyprinus carpio. The sequence continues at coordinate 32,421,394 of NC_056618.1, forward strand.
GTGTGATCTTCAGAAGCCCCTCTCTGACTCTGTTATGACCCTCATCGTCATAACAATCTCTTTCAGTAAATTCTGGGTAATCTGGACTCAGTAGTCTCTTAAAGCTCTTCATCACAGAAATTATTTGAATGAATGACCTGCATTCAGTCATAAAGAAGGTGAACCAAAGGATTAATACACAAAAGTTAAAGAGTTAAAGCATGAATACTAATAAACCTCACTGAATTATATCAGACCTGCAAATAAATTCCACTGTATGCTCAAACATCAGTGTCTTCAGATACTGAGGTTAAAAGTGAGAGTTTGACTGGATTGTCTGTTTGTTAGATTCATGTTCATCTTTGTACAGCAGTCAGCTAACATATGGATTCATCTTCTCTACTTTAGTGGACATTGATCTACAGAGAGGATTTCACAAATTTCTAAATTTTTTAATACTTTTTTTTAGTGGTTTTTTGTGTTGGGTTGTTGTGTTGACGCACACACGCACACACTCACACACACACACACACACGCACTCGCTCAAACACACACACACACACACACACACACAAACACACACACACATAAACACACAAAACCAACCTTAAAAATGGTAATATAAGCTCTTTTTTGCTGTACTTGATTGTGGTCCTTTATGTTTTTGACTGTAGTTAAACAAATATTGAATATTTTTGTAAACATTAAGACACATTGGTAAATTAACACTAGAACTACCAAGGCAGTCATTTTGACAGTTTTTAAATTTTTAAATGTAATAACTTTGTTGAAATAAAACACATATAACTATAATACCCTAACTTTTCCAAAATGTGTGTATATTTTATTATAGCATTGCTACTTTATTAAAATTGCAAAACACTAAAGAGTTCTGAGTCTTTCTACCTTGAATGGCCAAAGGTAGTGACAAAGTAGCCATAACAATAATAATAATAATGGCTATTATTATTTTTATGCAAGTGTAATGCTATATCTAATGCGTATAGGCAAATTTTAGCCCAGACAAGACTATTATTGTTAAATAAAACAAATTAGGCTATTTTCATGTATTTTTTTTTTGTGACAGTTACAGTGTTTATCATTACCTATACTATCATAACAGATCCATTTATTCATGGATCATGATTCCAGTGGTGGCTGCATAGAAATGTTTGCGATTCATGTGATCCAAACGTATCCAATAACTCCAGAGCGTTGTAAAGTAGCTTACAGAAGTAAAAATGCAGATCAGCAGATGTGTCTCCCAAGCTGAAAGTAAGTGGATGACCCATTGACCGGTCACTCTTCATGGACACACAGCTGGGTTCAGGAGATTAATTTTGCCACAGACTGAAATATAACAGCAATACAAACTGTTTCTGTAAATCTCACTCTGCTCTGACAGAAACACCTTCACGGTTCAATGTTAAACTCCCTTTAATGTTTATCTTTCACTTATGGAGTCTGTTGTTACTTGAGAGTTAAAAGATTAAAGTTTAATTTTCTATGAATACAAGGTATATGCCCCATATGTACTCTTTTTATTTATATATTATAGAAGAAAACTGACCAATACACACATATAGATAAAGACACAGAAACATCCAGCAGCAACAGAGACACCTGGTGACAATATCCATAACACACCACACCTACAGTATATATGGGTGAGCGTGATTTCACCAAGTACAACATGTTCCTGGATTAACATCCTTGTTGATCCTGGAACAACATTCCAATCAACCAATCAGAATTGAGATATAACTTTTCATGAAATGAAAAGTTGTTTTAGGCTTAAAAAATGTTTTAGGCTTAAAATCAGGGTTAGGTGGTTCTACACCCTTGTTAAACAGCTATCATTTCCCACTGATTTTAGGAATAAATTATGGGTAGGATTAGGTTTAGGGGTAGGGATTGGGTTAAGTCTATATTTTTAATAATAATGTTGATCCAGGATCAACAAAAGATGTGGATCTAGGAACATGTCGTACTTGGCAAAATCACAGTGACCGTATATGTATATGACACTCATAATATCTCACCTGGATTTGACAGAAGAGTCTTCCTCTCTGCAGAGATCTGAAAGAGACGTTGTTTTTTCCTCACAGACACATCCATGTGTTCAGATCAATCTGATTCACGCCCCTGAATCTGACTATAAATGAAAATGCTATTGCAGTGTACATTTATTGTTTCTAAACATTAAAAATGTGAAACATTTCAAGTTTTCTCACCTCTTGACTGTCTTTATCTGTGTGTCACATTCTTCAGAGAGATTCATTGTGGAGGCCATGGTTTCATCTAAAAGCAGATCCAGATGTTGATCCACAGAGTCAGTTAATTTTCTAAAATTCACCTCTGTCTCAACAGTCAGTCCACAACAGTGACCTGCACACATGAAAAACAATTTCATCCTGACATTATTTACACCGAATCAAATTATTAACAAATTCAGACAAGCACTGTGTTAAAATGAAGGTAAAAGTGTAATCTGACGATTTACAGACTCTGTGTTTTATCTGCTAATGTCATTTAAACAATTAAAAAAATATCTGATACTGCTTATTGTTGTACTTCACTTTAAAGCAGTCTTTGGCTATCAAAGATGATTGTGAAATCGTGATACTCACTATGTTTTTCTCTCTAAAAGTAGTTTACTAATGTAATAATGTATTATTTTCTTTATTAATGTGAGAAGCAAAAAAAAAAAAAAAAAAAAAAAAAAAAAAAAAATCAATCCGGCTATAAGTTAAAAACCTAACTACTTCAAAAAATTATATAAACCAAACCTATAAAACACAGGATAAAACTGTAATAAAATGCTGCTTATTGTTCTTAAATGATTTCCATCTGCTACTAAGACTATTTAAAATATATTAATTTATTAATTTATTTATAATTTATATTAACAATAAAATCATAATTAATTACCAGAAACAAGTTTTAAATGTTAATACAGAACAATTTTTAATACAGTCTCAATAGTCTCTCAGTGCAGCAGCTACTTATGACTACATACATTAGGGGCAGCTGTGGTCTAATGATTAGAGAGTTGGACTTGTAACCCGAAAGTCGCAGGGCAATGGGTTAATGAAGAGCACTCTCTTACACCCTCATTACCCATGGCTGAAGTGCCCTTGAGCAAGGAACTGAACCCCCAGTTGCTCCCTGGGCGCTGGATAAATAGCTGCCCACTGCTCCAGGTGTGTGTACACGGTGTGTTCACTTCTCACTGCAGTGTGTGTGCACTTGGATGGGTTAAATGCAGAGCACCATTTCCGAGTATGGGTTACCATACTTGGCAAATGTCACGACTTTCACTTTCACTTTTTACAGTCCTTGCTAAAGTATCTGGAGCACTTCCCAGGGCTTAAAGTTCTCTGGTGTGCAGCTGCAGGGAAAAAGTCACTACTCTGACAGAAACACATGCACTGTTTCAACCTTCCTTTAATGTTTATCTTTCACTTGAGGAGTCTGTTGTTACTTGAGAGTTGAAAGATTAAAGTTAAGATTTTCTATGAATAATAGGTATCTGCCCCATGTACTCTATTTATTAATATATTAAATGTTAATACAGAACAATTTTTAATACAGTCTCAATAGTCTCTCAGTGCAGCAGCTACTTTTAACGACATACAGTCCTTCCTAAAGTATCTGGAGCACTTTCCAGGGCTTAAAGTTCTCCGGCTGTGAGGAAAAAAGTCATCCCAGATAGCAAAATACACTCAGGCCAGTTCCGGTTAGATTCTCGCCTGCCGGAGACTTACCACTTGGGCCAGATGCCTGTGGACTCACTGCCTGATTCCGGCTTGAGTCAATCGGCCCAACACTAAAGTGCACAGCGAGCCAGACATGGCCCAGATTCATTTTTAATATCTACTTTATTGTTCACTAATCTTTCATTTAAAATCGAAAAACAGCCAGAATGAGTTCAGCTGAGTTCCTGGGTGGAATAAACATATGGCAGGACTATTACTTTCTGATCCCTGTACTACCCATCTCTGATCATAACAGGAGTTCTGACCTTTGTCACAAAAAGTCTTTATTTCGTACACTTTTTCCTTATCTCATGTTTCTCATCAGACATTGCGTTTTCATAGAAAGGGTATTTCAAAATCTTTTAGCGGTCTCCTCCCCCTCTGCCTTTTAGAATCAAAACTTTTTATAATCTGGACTGCTCCGGGTGTGTGTTCATGGTTTGTGTGTGTTCACTGCTGTGTGTGTGCACTTTGGATGGGTTAAATTCAGAGCACGAATTCTGAGTATGGGTCACCATACTTGGCTGAATGTCACGTCACTTGAAGTCACTTGAAAATACACATCGCTGGAAATGTCTAAATCTCAAGACTTCATATTTTGACGTAGACGTAATACTGAGAGAAATGCATTAAAAAAAATCAATGGAGTTTCGGTGGCATCCAGTGGGTGTTTTTGGTATAACGCCTAAACAAAATTGAAGTGTGAAGTGACGTTTGGCCAAGTATGGTGATTTGTACTTGGAATTTGTGCTCTGCATTTAACCCATCCAAGTGCACACACACATCAGTGCACACACCTCCTGAGCAGTGGGCAGCCAATGCTGCGGCGCCCGGGGTGCAGTTGGGGTTCAGTGCCTTACTCAAGGGTCTCACCTCAGTATTGAGGGTAGAGAGAACAGGGTGGAGAGCACCTGTTGGATATTCACTCCCCCCATCTACAATCCCTGTCGGACCTCAGACTCGAACCTGACACCTTCGGGTTAATTTTAAGAATTATTCAACTCTCTATGGCTGCATTTACACTGCAGGTCTTGATGCCCAAATCCGATTTTCTGACTATATCCGATTTTTTTGACGACCCGCTTACATCATCTTTTAAAATTGACCCGTATTCGATTTTTGCATTTACACTATAGACTGCTGAAACTACCAAACGTAGACGTTCTGACCCGGAATAGGAAGTAAAACAGCACGAAATACAATGGATGCAGATGCAATAAAATTATACAGTGTTTTGCTTTCTACAATATTTTGAAAAGTCAACAAAAAAATCAGCAAAGCATTGGTCTCGTACGGCGGAGAAAAAAGAGGACTTAAAAGACATGAAACCTCCGCATTGCTCCACTGTGTGTATCCTTCATCCTCCATCGCGCCTATAATAAGTCATGTGATCTCAGTTGGTGGTGTCCACCTGAGTTGTCGTCACTTTTTTAATGACATATGACTCGCATTTACTGGGGAATATCCGATTTTTCTGCTTACATGGCACACGCAAATGCACATATCCGATTCATATCCGATTTATTACCACATATGAATGAGACTTGAATCCGATCTGAGAAAATCGGAATCCATGCGTTTTTTTCCTGCTTACACGTTCACCGGTCATATCCGATCTGTGCCACATGAGAGGAAAAAATCGGAATTGGGTCACTTGAACCATGCAGTGTAAATGGAGTCTATTACAAGGCCATATGAACCTCAATTTATTTATATATATATATCAACTTCAAATTTTAAACACAACTTATGCAGACATATGGCTTTAATTTTTAGCAATTTTGTATTGTTAACTATTTTTTTTTTTTTTTTTATATTTGTTATATATAAAATAGAAGAAAAAATAGTACAATACATTTTCTTTGCAGTAAATTTAAACTTCTGTAACTTTTTAATATAGAAACCTGGAGATCATGTCATAAGTTGATCCACACCTTGTTATCACATCATGGATGAGGGCATGCTCAGTGAGTTCCAGGTCTGCCTGATTTATTTAATTCTCTTTTCCTTTTCCAAAAGGAACAAAGTGAGCCAAACACAAGGGAAGTCTGAAAAGACCTTCATGTTTGTTGCATTTGTTGTCTGTGGTAATTCCACAAAGACTTTCCTATGAAAGGTTCCTCCTGGGCTAAACTTGGGAACGGGGATGCACTTATGGAGTGCTGGCACTGGAGGGTGCTCTTGAGGAGCAGGAGCAGGCACAGCACAGCGCTTACTAGAGGCTGGCACTGGAGTGAGTTTAGGAGAGGCTGGCGTATCTGGGCTGAGGACAGAGACAGTGCTGGGAGGAGAAGGGTGGTCGGACTATTTGGCTGGGTATGTGGAGGTTCCTAGCAAGGGGTGAGCCGGGGCAGCTCGGTGGTTTTCGGAAGGGACTGGATGAGGAACTTCTTCACCTCAGAATTAGAACCACTTTAATAAAGGACATGATTTACCAGCTTAAACGGGGAAAAAATACATGTGGGAAGATCACAGCTGATAACGTCATCATCCAGCCCCAGCCAAAAACAGACACTGAGAGCAGAATCTAACCAGCTAACCTGGTTGGAGAGCTCTAGGAACTCCTCCACGTACATATGACAGACAGAGAATGACAGACACAGAAAGCATGACCAAATTAGGAAAACAGGAACTAAGTATGGGGCAAAACAAGGAAACTAAAGTCCACAACACCGACACATGTAACTAGTTACTTCCCAACACTGGTTATACTTATACATATACATTCATCTCACAAAAGTGTGTACACCCCTCACATTTCAGCAGCCATTTTAGTATATCTTCTCAAGGGACTATACTTTAAAAATGAAACTTGGATATACAGGTCCTTCTCAAAAAATTAGCATATTGTGAAAAAGTTCATTATTTTCCATAATGTAATGATAAAAATTAAACTTTCATATATTTTAGATTCATTGCACACCAACTGAAATATTTCAGGTCTTTTATTGTTTTAATACTGATGATTTTGGCATACAGCTCATGAAAAACCCAAAATTCCTATCTCAAAAAATTAGCATATCATGAAAAGGTTCTCTAAACGAGCTATTAACCTAATCATCTGAATCAACTAATTAACTGTAAACACCTGCAAAAGATTCCTGAGGCTTTTAAAAACTCCCAGCCTGGTTCATTACTCAAAACCGCAATCATGGGTAAGAGGTTAACCCAGAAGGCCATCATTGACACCCTCAAGCGAGAGGGTAAGACACAGAAATAAATTTCTGAACGAATAGGCTGTTCCCAGAGTGCTGTATCAAGGCACCTCAGTGGGAAGTCTGTGGGAAGGATAAAGTGTGGCAAAAAACTCTGCACAACGAGAAGAGGTGACCGGACCCTGAGGAAGATTGTGGAGAAGGACCGATTCCAGACCTTGGGGGACCTGCGGAAGCAGTGGACTGAGTCTGGAGTAGAAACATCCAGAGCCACCGTGCACAGGCGTGTGCTTTTGAACCAGAAACAGCGGCAGAAGCGCCTGACCTGGGCTACAGAGAAGCAGCACTGGACTGTTGCTCAGTGGTCCAAAGTACTTTTTTTTTCGGATGAAAGCAAATTTTGCATGTCATTCGGAAATCAAGGTGCCAGAGTCTGGAGGAAGACTGGGGAGAAGGAAATGCCAAAATGCCTGAAGTCCAGTGTCAAGTACCCACAGTCAGTGATGGTCTGGGGTGCCATGTCAGCTGCTGGTGTTGGTCCACTGTGTTTTATCAAGGGCAGGGTCAATGCAGATAGCTATCAGGAGATTTTGGAGCACTTCATGCTTCCATCTGCTGAAAAGCTTTATGGAGATGAAGATTTCGTTTTTTTAGCACGACCTGGCACCTGCTCACAGTGCCAAACCACTGGTAAATGGTTTACTGACCATGGTATTACTGTGCTCAATTGGCCTGCCAACTCTCCTGACCTGAACCCCATAGAGAATCTGTGGGATATTGTGAAGAGAAAGTTGAGAGACGCAAGACCCAACACTCTGGATGAGCTTAAGGCCGCTATCGAAGCATCCTGGGCCTCCATAACACCTCAGCAGTGCCACAGGCTGATTGCCTCCATGCCACGCCGCATTGAAGCAGTCATTTCTGCAAAAGGATTCCCGACCAAGTATTGAGTGCATGACTGAACATAATTATTTGAAGGTTGACTTTTTTTGTATTAAAAACACTTTTCTTTTATTGGTCGGATGAAATATGCTAATTTTTTGAGATAGGAATTTGGGGTTTTCATGAGCTGTATGCCAAAATCATCAGTATTAAAACAATAAAAGACCTGAAATATTTCAGTTGGTGTGCAATGAATCTAAAATATATGAAAGTTTAATTTTTATCATTACATTATGGAAAATAATGAACTTTTTCACAATATGCTAATTTTTTGAGAAGGACCTGTATTTTTACAGTAGTCAGTGTGCTGCTTTTATAGCAGTATAGATTTACTATCCTTTGAAAATAACTTAACATACAGCCTTTATTGTCAAAATAGCTGGCAACAAAAGTGAGAACACCCTAAGTGACACAGCCGCATGTCCTATTCATCATTTTCATGTTTTTTGTCTGCTTGACAGGACCATATAAATTTGTGTATCTTGTATTAGAGCAGTTAAGTTTTGGTTCTTTGAGTGCAATTCTCTCATACAGACCACTGGATTCTCAACATGGCACCTCATGGCAAAGAACTCTCTGAGGATTTGAGAATTAGAATTGTTACTCTCCAGAAAGATGACCAAGGCTATAGGAAGAGCAGAAAAACCCTGAAACTGAGTTACAGTACAGTGGCCAGGGTCATACAGAGGTTTTCAAAGATGGGTTCCACTTGGAACAGGCCTCTCAAGGGTCGATCAAAGAAGTTGAGTCCTTGGAAACGGTCCTTTTGGCGGTCTAGTTTTCTTCTGTTTATTTATATTTTGTTTGTTTCCCCCATTGTTTATATATGTTACAAGGACGCTACAAGGATGTTACAAGGTGTTTAAACAGAGTTGAGCTATTTTTTGCATGTAATTTGCTTTTGATGAATTGTGTGAATCACAAGGTTTATTTTTGTATTATGAAATTTATTTAATGGGTTTTTGTGTGATTTTTGCTTTTTTTGCATGGTTTGATGCTCAACCTTTGCTTTGATTAACACATGTGTAAAGTATCCTGCATAATAAAAACTCTGTAAAGACATCAATACGTTTTGGTGATTTATTTAAACAAACCTGAGTTGGGTTGATGTTTATCTAAAGGTGGCCCCTGTTACACTGTGATTTATCAAACAATCAGCCTTCTATAAACATTGTAATTTCTATAGATTATTTAATCTTATATTAAGGGCACAATTTTAAAGTGACAAAATGAGAAAATGGTTTCAGGTCTCAGGAGTTGCCTTTTTACTAGCAGGTGTGTAGATATAAGATAATAATATTTTAAATCTATGCGTGCTGCAGGTGTGTAGATATAATACAATAATAGCGAATATCTATACATGCCACAGATGTGTAGATATAAGATAATAATATCGTATATCTATACGTGCCGCAGGTGTGTTGATATATTATAATAATATCATATATCTATGCATGCTGTAGGTATGTAGATATAATAATATTGTATATCTATGCGTGATGCTGGTGTGCAGAAATAATATAATAACAAAGTATATTTATACGTGCTGCAGGTGCGTAGATATAAAATAATAATATCATATATCTATGTGTGCTGCACGTGTGTAGATATAAGATACTGTATATACAATAGTGCACTGTTCTCCACAACCTTGTAATTCATTGTATTTATTTATTTATTAACAAAAACAATGTGCCAATGTTGGGGAGTCAAAATAAAATTACATCATCATTAGGGTTGCCAACTTCAGAAATGGAAAATAAGGGACAACTGTGATTCTTTATAAGAAAATAAAGGAAATAATAAGGGATGCTCAAAATATTTGTACTATTTGTTGTGCTTAACCTATTTATGTTACATTGTTCCAAAAAAAAAAAAAGTTTAATTTCACAAAAAAAATAATGTCATTGTCTGAGTAAATTGTACCATTATAGAACTGTGACTGCACAAGTAGTGTAGTTATTTAGGAGGTGAAAATACTGTGAAAATACATACATGTAAATGGCAAGAAATTTGAAAACTTAACTGAATGTCCATGAAACGTCAGTCAATAAAGCTTTTCTTTAAACAATGGCACTTTATTTTTTTAATTAACATTTTATTACAACCATATAGCCTACTAACGAATGAAAATGCATATTTTTCAATTAAAGAAAACTTAGAAAGTGTGGGCTTCTTCTGGTGCTTGGATTTGTACTTCAATAATGATGTCCAGGATTAAGAATAGAAATTTAGAAGTTTTAGAAATTAGAAGTACCCCCCCCCCCCCCTCTATTTAAAGTGTCCCTATTGTGGTTGATGAAATGTTCACATTTTGGTTTTTGGAGTCCCCAACATCAGGTTGGCATGCATGCAAGGTCTAAAAACATTTTCATTTTCTTATAATATGAATTTATTTTTACCTTACTTTCTCAATGACCCCCAAACGCATTCTCTCAACGATTCATTTTTCAAACCCCTCCTTTGCATGACTCTAATCTGCTGTGATTGGTCTAATTTCCATTTCATCTTGCCTGTAATGCCTAAAAAGCAGCGTTTGTGAGCACAGCATTACTGGGGAAACAGCAATTTTTAGTGCTACAAAAGTGGCACCTAGTGGCAAAGACTGAATTTGCATTTTCATTCAGACCAACGCAAAAAGATCAACAAGTTGGAGGGCAATATGCTAATGTTTCATGTTGACATCAATATGAAACGGCTCAGGATTTGTTTTTAAAAAATGACTCATTTCAATGATTCAGAGTCGACTCTTTCTTTTGAGAGACAATCATTTTATACACGGTGAACTTTCAGATTTAAAACTTTGCAGGATGTTTTCATTCACTTAGAGCTGCGTTACATACTGCATGAAAGGTTTAAAAAAAATCATAATAGGATCACTTTAACAGAATTAACTTACAGTAGTGAAACACGTCTTACCTCAGGTAGATTGAATGTTTTCCAGCCTTGCTGTGTGTTGGGCTCAGGATCAATAAGTTGTGAAAGAGAAGTGAAATAGAATTGCCGTTAGTGCAAATCCAGCTTGCTTTGAAGCGGAAACAGCTGACAGAGGATCGGTCTTAAAGCCTACCTCAAACAGCATCAATATTTTAACCCCAGTGGCATGACAACATCCGCCTCTTGCTGCCAAAAAATCTCCTGGTGCTCCTGATTAGTCAATCCCGGCCTGTATGATATATGTATGTATACAGTCCCTTGAACTGCACCATCCACAGCATAGCCAGGATACTGAATGTCATATAATGTGACCACTCTCATTAATAGACAAATTTTAGTGTTTGCAAACAGTGGTGACTTTTTTGTGGGCGGAGTCTATCTGGTGGCAGAAAATGACAATTTTAACATAGCAGTCTGTGCAAGCCATGGAATAAAAGAATAAAAAATGTAATTCTGAGTTTATATTTCAAAATTCTGACTTTTTTCTTGCACTTCCGAGATTATACCTCACACCTCTGATAAGAAACATCAACTCGTTATTCTCTCTTTTCCACTCGGCTCAGAATCATGTGGTTATATCCCACACTTCTGGTTTTTTTTTCCTCAGAATGGACAAAGTCGCAATTGTTGAGTCAAATTATAAAGTCCAAACTAGGAGATAAAAACTTGCATTTGCAAGAAAAAGCTCATAATTGTAATATAAAATAGGTAAATGTTATGCAAAAATGTATAGGTTTAAAAAATATTGTTTTTAATATTATAACTGTAGGGCTAATACAATATGTCCCTTATGTAAATATTATATAGACTTATTATTTAAATCAAATTAATGCTTTAAAAGAAGGGTAATCACAGCAGATTTCATCCAGATTTAAATGTCTGAGTTCAGCTTCAAATGGCGTCTTTGACAACAGTATTATATAAAAATGATTTATATTCCAATTCTGACACCCAAAAGCGCAACAATATAATTTTTCTCTTATTTCATGGATTTTACCCTTTTCCTTCCACTTGTTCCCAGTGTTTTTCTGCCACCACAATGCGTGCGCAGCTGCAAGTTACGTAACTGTGATGTCCACTCCAAATTGGTCTATAGGTCTGTATATGAATACAACATTTACTAATGATTTAAGTGAGCTTTGCTCTTGATAATGAAACAACAGAAACAATCTAGTCATATGCGGTACTAAATTATCAAGTTGAAGATTCTGTAATCAGGCATTGCAAGGAACTATATAAACATTGCAGATCCATGTAGCTCACAGCTTGAAGAGTGCCATATCAAGTTATGTCAATACAGACATTTAAGGAAATGGTTGCCTGCTAAATCTGCTCAAACTGTTTTAATGTTTACTCTTACCTTGATGTTCTCTTTAGAAATCTTAAACATAGCCTTTAAGTTATCTTTAGGCCAACTTTTCCTTACACATGTAGGTACTTCCTTCTTCAGAATGTTTTTAACCTGTTTAGAGATTATTTTAATGTCCCTTACATTTAGTTAGTTTTTCTCTATATAGAGCCAAATTTTATTTTTAATGCCAGTGGTCAGAAGGATGAGGTGAGGTGTGTTCCTGCTGTTCCTTTTAGTGCATCGCCCAGTTCAACAACTCGATCAAGCCGATCAGGAGGATGTAGTGGACAGCATATTTCAGGGCTAAGTTTATGGCAGGCCCCTTTCTGACCACTATAGAGGATGAAGGTTTGCTTTTGATTGGATCGTGGACTAGCATATGCAAGCTGTCAAACACCATCAGAGATGCCAGGACTACAGCCAGACACCTCTTAGAGGGCAAGAAGAAGACCTTTAGTACAAAGCCCGAGAAGGACAAGATTTTCATTGGTCAAAATATGGTTACTGCCCTTCACGCTCCTAGAAACTGTTTCCTAATGTTTCGGCCTGTGACCCCCACATATATTCTTTAGGATCTCAGCAGCAGTAGGTGAAACAAAGAGAGATCACAGAAGTCCATCCAAATCCATTCATAACTATGTTTTCAAACCTTTAAACTTATGCAAACTACAACACACACATCTCATACTTATTCAGAGAAATAAATATTCACAGTTACAATGATGTGTAGTGCAACATTTTACACAAAGATGTTTCATCATGGTTGACCTTAAAGGGATAGTTCACCCAAAAGTCAATGTTTCGTTCGTTATCTGGCTCGGTTCAGTCAGTGTACTGTTTGAGTAAATGAATTACTCCGGGATATTGATTTATTTTAACTCAGAGGGAGTGTCTGCCATGTTAAAAAAGTTAACAGCTTAAGTCATTGGTGGATTAATGCTTATTGTTGACGCGAACCGTTTCAAACTATTCAGTTCGATTTGGTGAACTGGTTCAAGAAGATCCGGTTACATCGAGTGATTCGTTCGCGAACCGGATGTGAGGTGAACGCGCTCATAACAGACCCGGGAGAGAAGTCAATGCTGAATAAAGTCGTAGTTTTTGATATTTTTGGACCAAAATGTATTTTCGATGCTTCAAAAAATTCTAACGGACCCTCTGATGTCACATGGACTACTTTGAAGATGTATTTATTACCCTTTTGGACGTGGACAGTATACCGTGCATACATTCTCAATGGAGGGACTGAAAGCTCTCGGACTAAATCTAAAATATCTTAAACTGTGTTCCGAAGATGAACGGAGGTCTTACGGGTTTGGAACGACATGAGGGTGAGTCATTAATGACATAATTTTGATTTTTGGGTGAACTATCCCTTTAAGGTCAACCATGATGAAACATCTTTGTGTAAAATGTTGCACTACACATCATTGTAACTGTGAATATTTATTTCTCTGAATAAGTATGGAACGACATGAGGGTGAGTCATTAATGACATAATTTTAATATTTGGGTGAACTAACCCTTTAATGGGTTCATTACATTGCCAAAAGTATTCTGGTTGTGGTTTGGAAAGTGAAAAAACTTAAGTAACACTTCTAAATGTGTGTTTGGACTATGCAAATAAGTTTCACATGAGGAAAGAAGGGAGGGCCACACCGTGTGCCCGCATTCTGATGGAAATTGCAATCTTCTCCTCACTGGCAAGAGATAAAGATACCTTCCAAAAGACACTCCTTTTTCTGAGTCCTGTGAGGGAGAGACTGTAACAGATGCACTCATACAGTCAACAGATAGAGTCTCCAGCACATCCAGTGAGATACTAACATATCACCAATATTCATGGGTCGCTGACCTAGGAAAAAAAGTAAGAAAGGACACCACGTCCTGAGTCTTCAGCTTCTGAAGCAACAACAGATACAACAATGTTCTGAGCCTCCAGCCTGTGAGGAGAGAGATATTCTACATTCAGAGTCTTTGTCCAGTGAGACAACAGCAGATGCAGCATGTCCTGAGTCTCTATTCTATAAAGACAAAGCAGACTGATCAAGTTCTGAGTCTCTAGGCCAGAGAGGCAGAAGAAACACAGACATTTGCAACAAGGTTAATCCTCTGAGGTCTAAGGGTATTTTAGGGGACTGGAGAAGTTTTGTCATGCCCTGACATTTGTGTTTTTTTCAGTTGCTTATAAACATCTAAATGGGTAACGTCTAACATCACTGTAATCAGCACAAACTGGGCTATAATAATATGTGAGCAGCATGTATGTACATGATTGTGTTTTTGAGAAAACAATGTTTATGCGTGGTTAGTAAAAAACTAAAAATTGTAAATCACTTGAATAAGGCCATAAAACACATACATTGGTTCCCGGGACTTTTGAGAACTGATCTTGTAGCCTAGAAATTTTCTTTCTAAATTATGTGAAAATCATCTTGTTTACTCACTCACACAGAAAACAATATATTGATTACAATTTTCTAAGACACTTTTAGTGTAGAAAGGGTCTATGCAAGAGGGCGTGAACTATCGTGCATTATGTTGTGATTTACACCTGAGAAGACAAAGGCCCGCATAATGAGCCATTCAGTCAGGTGTGTGACAGAGGGAAGAGTTACAAGAAAGAATGTGAGAACAAAATAAATCTATATATTTTTATGTTTGTATTTTTTTTTTGATATATTTAATTATCCCACAAAATAATTTAATATTCACTTGCGAGTGCAGTTAAACAGTTTATTTTTGCGAGTACAGTTAAACAGAATTTTTAGCATCATTGCTCCAGTCACACACTGATTTTCTACAAAAAAAAAACAAAAAAAAAAAACAAATTTTTTATCATAATTATTATCATTAATGTGGAAAAGAGCTGAGAATGTTTTTTTCAGTTTTTTTTTTTGTTGATAAATTGAAAGAATAGCATTGTTTGTTACATTTGTTACATTTACATTTATTTGTTACATTTATATCATTTACATCAAGCTTTTGAATGGTATAGTGTATATTGTTATTGAAACTTAATAATGTTTCACTTGATTATACATTTAGTCAATAATTATAGTTTGGAAAATGTGTAACTAGTAAAATGTTTACACATTTTGTGAAACCTAATACAAGTATATGAATAAATAAAAAAATACTTACTCATTTTTATGATCTCTGCTGAATAAAGCGCTTCATTCTTTTTTCTGAGGAAATCCAAAACTCAAATCCTGCGGTAATCCTAATCGCATCTTCTTGGGGTGAATTGTGTCTTATTCCTCTCATCGCGAAGCAAATGAAAAAAAAAAAAAAAAAACTTGAAGAACAGTCTCGCTGCTTTGTTTTCTGTATGGGCGTTTACAAGCCACACACTTCAAGTGAAACATTATAATCTCAATAGCACGGTCAGCGTGTGGGCATGGTCGCATTAGATATAATGAAGAGAGACGTGAAAGACTGGACATTGCATTGTTTTCATATGGATTACTTAATCGCAGAAAATTTGTTTTCGTTTGCTTAGTTTAAAAGTGTAATTTAAGTTCTTTTCGGGGTTATCAGGAGAAAATGCCTCATCACCTGTATATGCGTGAATCAACTCCAGAGGGTTAAGCTTCAGCAAGCAAACCTTCACTTTGAGGTACATTTGCTTGCGTGTTCCAAGCTAAGGATCTTCTGCATCTACTCCAGGGCCACATCTGTGTGTTCCAGACCTTAGGACCCTTTGGTGCTCCAGGAGATCAACATCCTACAGCACTTCATGTTCAAGGCTGTTGTAAATTAAAGCTCAAAAGGGAAATGTATATAAATAATTACAATTAATTATGATTAATTACAATTATTTATATGAGCTGCCAGTAGTAACTGTAGCAGAATTAAATTGCCATCAACTAATCTGTTTGTCCAGCAAACCCTTAATGCAATTTCATATCAACTCTAAGCAAGGATATTTCCGTGGCCACAGAAAATACTTTCATACAGTATTAATGTATTAGAGCATGTAGCAAAATCGGAATCGTAAATGGACATTGATTTTTAAGGCAGAATCAGTAACTCATGTAATTTGTGCACAAGGTTTTTATTAACTAAACACTAAAGCAAGCTAGTCTAATAAACAAACATACATACATACAATCACTCATACAGGGGAAGACCAAATGAAATTTGATGGATGATACCATCAGGAAAACCAGAGAATGAAGCTATGAAAAGAGTCAGTTAACCACCTGAGTAAGACCATCAGCTCAGTTTATAATGTGGTCTATAGCTTATACTAACCCTTGGTTTAGTTAAAGGTATGATACTTGCATTTCCTTGGCCTGGAATGAGCATCTGAATGCTAAGTCTTGATGGTTTGGAGGTTCGGTGGTGTAGGAGTCGCGATCAAGGTTTTTTGGTTTTAAAGAGTGATGAATTCCAAAGATGTCCTAACTCGATGGTGATTGCGAGTTTCTTCCCAGTGGAAAGTGAAAAGAGCTAAGAGAGACATCAGCTGAGATCTTAAGATCTTTGGTAAATAGAAAGTCAAGGCATGAGGCCTGGCGCAGACTTAGGGGTCCAAGAGAGTTCTAGCTCACATACTCTTAGCAGAAGAAAGAAAAGAGAGAAAGAGAAGGCGGAACTGTGAGTGAGCCTTTTTAAAGTCTGAGATGGTTCACACCTCTTACGAAGGGCTTTTCCAATGAGAAAGGCTTAAATTCCAAGCGGGAGTTTGGAAATACTGGGGAGTTTTACAACCCTTTGTGTGAAAGCCTGGTAATTTGCATATGTAACTGGATCAGAAGTTGATATACAAGCTAGTAAGGATTCTTAGAACACTAATATATTCCATAGGTATCAACATATAATATACACTCTCGTTTAGATCATCAGACGTGTTGTGTTTTATTAGTCGAGGGGATTCCATATATTATCTAATGCATATTCCTTATTCTCATTAGCAGATATAAACCGTTTGCTTTTACCTCTGAGACTTGGATATGTGACCATAAGCCTTGGATTCATCCCCAACACTACACCTGCTCAGCTGAGTCGAGCCTCTTGAGGCTTAGTAGGACTATTCAGTTCCAGAAGAATATGTTACTCATAAATAAATTACTCAGAGACTCTTCTTTTAATAAAGGTTTAAAGGTTTAACGCATCACCATTTGTAATGGCTTTGCTTTATTAATAAACAATAACTCATAAGCAATAAAAAAATATGAATGTAACAGCGAGGAAGTCTTCACCCCGGAGTATGGCCACGAACTCAATACTCTCGGGCCTTTCATAGCTCTAGCATATAATTTGCATTAAACCCCTCTGCATCACTCCTTATTTGATAATCACATGTATTCACACACACATCGTAAATGACCTTCATCACAGTCTAGACAGAGTGTCATAAGTTCAGAGTGGAAACACTGCGGGGGTGGTTAGCCAAACATAACTGGTCATATATAAACCATCTATAGCACCTTTCAAGCATAGCTGCAGGCCTGCCCTGTGTTAATCACACAGGTCACACCTGCATGTTAGTATAGCAAAAGCAGCACAGCTAGGTAGATGTTCCATTCTGCAAATTCATTGCAAAATGCATCACCCACCTTTTCTACCTGCTGCATAAGCAAAGCACATAGCAACTTCAAACCATAAAAGTCAACACCTATAGATATGGGTTACAATAGGTGTGATCAAAAACATACATTTAAAATTCTTATCTTTGTTTAGCTGGAGCTTTAAGTTGTAACGATTCTAGGTCATCCATTAATGCTTGCAGCTCCAGACTAATCCTGTTATAGCCAGCCATCTCTTTTATCAGCTTCATTATTCTTTTATTCAAAGTTTCCTGTTTCTGCATACATTTTATTTACAGTTCTCAATTTGAAGTTGATATTGTGCTGGTATTCCAGGTTTCTTCTTTGTTCGGCGACACTTCTCCACTTTCACTTGTTTTTTTTGTTTTTTTTTTGGCTTTCTTCCACTTGCAGCCCTTGAATGATGAGATCACTAAAGTGAACATTTAATTTATTTGCTTCACAACTCCCTATGCCCAGTCAGGAATTGATCTAAAAACCTAGTATTTGCATTATTAACGGAAAATTCTACAGAAGACACATTCATAGATAATAAACATGGTAAGATTACATGAATGAGTGGTTCATATCATAAGCATGCATAAAACGGTATGCAAGACAAAAAAGACAATATACAAGAACAGTAACAACATACACAATGACAAGAAGTATATGTGTGTTCATTCAAAGAAAGGTTTTTTCCATGAATTAATTAGAGAAGATATATTATAGCTGTATGTTTCAGAGAGAACTTAGTGTAGATTCTCTACATACTCTTAGGTCGTAAAAGTTATCTGGTCTGGCTGGGGTGTCATGGTTGCCATGGTAACCAGGGGTCTAGAAACATTCACAGACATCCTGGCACTTAGTATGTTTAGAGGGGTCTGTGATCATTTGTTAATCTAATAAATAATTGATTTGTTAAATCAAATGAAAAAATGTGTGTCTGTTTGGTCCAAATACTACACGGTTGAAATGGATTCCTGCTACATCACAACCAGTGGAAGAAGTCACTGCCACTGGACTGCTCACTCGATTGCAGAGAACATACATATCCCTCTCCCAATCCTCTTCCAGAGACCATGGCATTTTTCTATATCATCACTATATAATTTGCGTTAGATATTATATAGCTGATTGCAGTTGATAACACATAATCTTTCACATAATTGTTTGATGCAAAATAAGTTTCTTCACCTTATTTCTTTCCAGATAATGTAGCTCTGACATAGCAACACCCAATGTAATCACTTATGCTCTTTATTACTTTTTCATTAATGCTATTCATTTAGTAGTTGTTGATTACACTTGCCTATCTTTTCTTAATACAACTAATTTTATTACACTTGTGTCTTCCTTGTGTTAATGATACAGAAAGAGGCTCTACTAGTTAGGTATCCCACCAATCTTTCTTATGTGATGTACTCATAACGACACCTTAAGTGACACATGATCCAGAAATCATAACGTCAACAGTGACATGTACCCATCACTACACTAAATTGAGCCAGATCATCGCGTGCAAGGCTGCTGGCCCCAACAGCATTCCTGGACATGTGCTTAGGGCATGTGCAGCTAATAGGGGTCTTCACAGACATTTCAACCTGTCCCTCACCCAAGCAACTGTGCCAACAGGCTTTAAGTCCACATCCATTGTGCCAGTGTCAAAACATTCCTCCCTGACGTGCCTGAATGACTACCACCCCATAGCACTAACACCTATTGCTATGAAGTGCTTTGAGCGACAGGTCCTAGCACACCTCAAAGACTGCCTCCCACCCACACTGGACCCACACCAATTCGCCTACCGTAGCACAGAGGATGCAGTATGCACAGTGCTGCACTCGGTTCTCACACACTTGGACAATAAAAACATATGCATGGATGTTGTTTGTTTACTTCAGCTCAGCATTTAACACTGTCATTCCCTCCAAGCTGACAGAAAAACTTGGAGACCTGGACATTAACACCTCCCTCTGCAACTGGATTATGGACTTTCTGACCAACAGACATCAGCATGTTAGGTCAGGCCACACCTGCCTCACCACCATCACACTAAACACCGGCGTACCACAGGGTTGTGTGCTGAGCCCATTCCTCAACTCCCTTTTCACCCACAACAGCAAGCCTGTGCATGGATCCAACTCCATCATTAAGTTTGCAGATGACATCATGGTGATTGGCCTCATCAGAGACAATGATGAGACTGCCAGTGTGCAATCGAGAACATCTTGACCAGTTGTATCACAGTCTGGTATGGTAACTCCTCAGTTGCTGACTGCAAGGCACTGCAGAGGGTGGTGAAAACTGCCCAAAGCATCACAGGGACACAACTTCCTGCTATTGAGGACATTCAGAGAAAACACTGTCTATGTCAAGCTCGCAGCATTCTTAAGGACTCCTCTAACCCTGACCATAGACTATTTAACCTCAGGAGCCTCTGGACAAGGACCACTAGACTCAGGAACAGCTTTTTCGCTACAGCTGTCTCATAACTGTATTCTGCCAATTGACCCCCACCACCCCCTTCACACACACACACCACTACATACTCCTCATGTGTAAATTATGTTCATATGTTCATAGTTTCTCCTTATAGTGTACATACACTTATTAAATAATTAATCTGTATAGTATGTTCATAGTACAACTATCTGTATATCATGCTGATAGTATTTAAAAATCTGTAAAGTATGTCCATAGTACTGCCTTATCTGTATATGTATTGTACATTTGTAACATATAGTAGACACTGTATATCCTGTACTTACTGCTTATTGCACTTCTGATTAGATGCTAACTGCATTTCGTTGCCTTGTACCTTATATGTACAATGACAATAAAGTTTAATCTAATCTAATCTAATTGTACAGTTTGGATCCTCCAGTAGAGCAGAGAGTAGCTTCACTCCTGAGTCTCCTGCATTATTACATCTCAGATCCAGTTCTGTCAGGTGTGAGGGGTTTGATCTCAGAGCTGAAACCAGAGCAGCACAGCCTTCCTCTCCAATACTGCAGTTATATAGCCTGCGGAGAGTGAAGAACATGAATGATCTGAGATTGTGTTTAAGCTTAAGGTAAGAGTGTGTGTGTGTGTGTGTGTGTGTGTGTATGTGTGTGTGTGTGTGTGTGTGTGTGTGTGTGTGTGTTTGTATGAGCACTACTTTTTTATACACCAGGATCGATGCTATAGAGATTTTAACTTTTTAACTGCTAGCAGCTAAAACATTAATTTAAATGCACTTTACCCATATGATTCCTGTTTGTGATGCTGAACTAGTTTATAATACTATATAGTAAGGCTGCACAATTAATCAAATTTCTAATCGCAATTACAATTATTGATGCCACAATTATGTAATCGTTCAAATCGGCAATTAATCATTCAAATCCGCTTATGTTATTATGCATGCTTAAGATGTTTTTTCTGCATGTTTTCTTAAGTTTTTTTTACATTGTTTTAGTTTCAGTATAACACTATAATACCATTCATATTTTTACTTTTTTTTTTATATATATTTTAAAGAAGAAACCAAACCGATGTATAGTTAGCATTGGAGGCTTAATACTAAAGAAAAGCACTAAAAGTTTTCAAGTTAAGAGTGTTTTCAGCTTGTTTATTTTCATATAAAATATGGCATGCAGTTGCATCAAACAATAGTATAAACATCATTCAATGTAAATTGTGATAATCATAATTAATAATCACAATTACAATTTCAAGGGAAAAGAGATGTATGCTATACCACCTGTCAAAATTTTGGATGGATTGACCTTCGACCTTTTGCCCCGTCCCTCCCCCACCGACCACCCATGTGGCTTTGACCTTTTAATGGTCACAGATGTTGTTATGACATGTGATATGACAGGGTGAAAGACAAATGTTGTCTGTGGGTGACCATCCGGTGACAGGCGAACTTAGGGTGAAATATTTTATGGTCCGTCACGGGGTGGGGTTTCCCCATCAGCGGCGGCATCAGATTGCATTCGCTTAGATAAATAGGGGCCTCGTATGTCCGGTTGCAAAGAAAGAAATTGGATATCTAAAGAAAGATATTGGTTTTAAGGTCAACAATAAATAAACAATTTTAAACATTTTGTGAGAACAGATCACACATATAATCTGTTGGTTCTATAAAATAATTTCTATTTCCTATTTTATAAAAAAACATAACATTGTATATTGATTCGACAATAAAGAAATAAAAATGTTTAGCTTGATGAATAAATATAAATAATTTAATAAAACTAAGAAACATTTGTTTACCGCAGTTTCGCCACTCTTGTAGTATTTTCCCATCTTATCATAAACAAATTCAAACAGAAAGAACTAACAAAATCATGGAAACATATAAAATCATTCTTGTTTCAAAGTGTAACCCTATGAAAAACTTTGCGTTTTATATCTCACAACGGTGTGACAATCGCAATAGTGCCTTTAAACACTAGGATAAAGTCAAGATATCTAGCAATGTTAGGCTTACTTACCAGGAATAAGATTAGTGTGTGAAAGAGTTAGAGTAAGCATTTGTGTATGTGTTGTTAGGCTATATTGTGCTCATTGTCATTATAAATATTTGTACGTTTACATAAATGTCATACATATTTTAAACACTTTAACATAATTTGTCTTAGTGACATTCAATGAAATATTTTATTAAAAGATAACGCTGAGGACTGTTTGAGTAACACTCCATCAAGTGTTCGCCCAACTAACGTAAGCCTGTAACTTTATTTGGATTTTTTAAAAATGCATATAAGCTTCACGTCTGACCCTTTTGTAACAGACTATAAACTAATACTTAAACTGAACAAACATTTGCCTAATGGTAAGAGTTTTACTCCTAACCCTAAGGTTGTTGTTTCAAGTCTCGGGCTGGCAATACCATGACTAAGGTCCCCTTGAGCAAGGGACCGAACCCCCAACTACCGCCCTTGCGCCGCAGAATAAATGGCTGCCCGCTGCTCCGGGTGTGTGTTCACGGTGTGTGTGTGTGTGTGTGTGTGTGTGTGTGTTTGACTGGACAAAAAGGCCTGAATCATCATTTTTGCTTAAAAAAGTGATTTATAAAAATAGTCACTAAAACAGCATTCTTCCATCTTAGAAACATTGCCAAGCTACGAAATATGTTACCTGTTTCTGATGCAGAAAAGCTAGTTTATGCATTTATGACCTCTAGACTGAACTATTGTAATGCACTTCTAGGTGGTTGTCCAGCATCTTCAATAAACAAGCTACAGGTAGTCCAAAATGCAGCTGCTAGAGTCCTTACCAGGTCAAGAAAATATGATCATATTACCCCAATTTTAAAGTCTCTGCACTGGCTACCTATTAAGTTCCGTATCAGTTACAAATTATTATTACTTACTTATAAGGCCCTTAACGGTTTCGCTCCTGCATACCTAACTAGCCTTATACCACGCTACAACCCATCACGCTCCCTAAAGTCACAAAACGCTGGACTTTTGGTAGTTCCTAGGATAGCAAAATCCACTAAAGTAGGTAGAGCTTTTTTGCATTTGGCTCCCAAACTGTGGAATAGCCTTCCTGATAATTTTCGGGGTTCAGACACACTCTCTCTGTTTAAATTTAGATTAAAATCACATCTCTTTCACCAAGCGTTCGAATAATGCATCTCATAATTTGTGACTGCAGTTATATCTGATCAAATGTGCATTCTTATTCTTTAGCTTGGGTTAAACTAATTAATTTTACTTTGTTGTAACAGCAGCTACGCTAATGATGACAGTGAGTTGTTAGAAAAGAAATGTTTACTGACATCATTGCGTGATGACTAAAGGATCCGACAAATAGGTTCTTTGAAACTTTTCATTGATCCAAACTCTCCGAAAGAATCGGTTCGCAAAAATGAATCAGTCTTTGCATTACTAACATCGCTAAATTGTAACATTGTAACAGGGATGGACTGTATACTATACAAATAGTGCAGATATATGAGTCTTTTTATACAGAGTCACTGAGTATGCGTATATTTAGAAGTCCAATGTTTTAGACTGCTGCCCTGTATGAGTATTGTGGGGTATTGCCCTGGTGGCCATGTTTGAAGTCTGAGGTTTATGCTGGCATTTGTAGTTTCCCGACCTAGAAGTCTGTAGCGTTTGAATGAGGTATTAGTTACACATGTTAAACCTAACATCTTTGTTAAAGAAAATGCACATATTTAGACAAAATAATTATTTTCAAGAATAATATGATATACCAAAGAGAAAACAGACTCGACATGTATATGTTGTAATGGATCAGCCTTTGTTGTGTTATTTCATGAAATAGCATTAGGATTTGGTTGTGTTCTTGAAGAAAAAGTAAAACGGTCCCATCTGCTATCTGAATATTCAGTCTGTCTTCTGTCATCATGAAATAATGAAACCATCATTACCCCATTCTAGATAATGTTTGCTGTGTTAGACAGGGTGCGTTATGACCTGAAGGGGTATGTTTGTTGTGTTCTCTAGCTCTGCATGTCTTCATCTCATTGACCGTAACTAGTATTTAGGATGACCAGGACTGTTGGGCAAGGCAAGACATGTTTATGTATATAGTACATTTCATACACAATGGTAATTCAGAGCACATTACATAAAAGGAAGTAAAATAATCAAAATAATAATGATAATAATCACATTAGTAAAACAAGGAATTGAAATGATTTAAAAACTGATTTAAAATGAATTAAAAGAGTTAATGAATAGAAAATGGTTATAAATAAAATGCAGTGCAACCAGTTCATACGTAGCACAGTGCTCATTCAGTAAATGCACAACTAAACAGAAAACAAGGACTCTTACTCCAGAATCACACCAAGATTCTTGACTTGATTTTAGTTGTTTGACCCCCAGAGTCAAGGTATGCATTCGCCTTGAGAAATTCGTCTTTGTTGCCAAATGCGATGACTTCAGTATGTTTGAAATGTTATGTTTGTAAGGTGATGGTGGATAACATAGAATATCAACTGTTAGTTCGAATAATTAACATAATTTAATCAAATTAATAATATTTTAAATGTTTTAAATAAAGAATTTTTATATTCTAAAAGATACATTAACTTCACAGCCGCGTCTGTGCTGTGACAAACAATCAAGCTCCTTTGCATCTGTTTAAACTGTTTATTTAAACTTTACATTAATGTTATACTTTGAAATAATGTACCCCATTTACTTAAATCATGCGGTCTGAAACTCCACCCTCGCTTCGAGGGCTCTGTGAAGCAGCCCTTCAGTTTCACATACAGGATAATACCCCTTCGAGGACATGTGAGATTTTGTTTATGATTCAAGGTGATTCAAGTTTTATTTTATTCTATTTTTTTTATTTTATCATTTTATTATTCTTGTTTGGATATACTTTGCGTAACTCTGTCTATCTCTTAGCAGTCTAAAAAATGTAAGGCATATTTTTTTATATTTATCGTCAGAAATGTTCTTCTATATAGTATGTTATATATAATCACATTTTATGTATTGCCATATTTTTTTAAAAGAAGAGAATGGTGTGTTTTATAAGTTCGATAAACTTAAATGTTGAATACCTTTTTTAAAATGAATGAAATGCTTTAGTAACATGATAGTAACATGATGTCATATATCATTATTTATTTCCATATTCTTTAACCCATGGAGTCTGAGTGGGTTTTGGGGCACTGGAGATATTTTGGCATGCCCTGACATTTGTGTTTTTTTCAGTATCTTAAAACGTATTAAAGGCTAAAGTCTGAAAATACTGTATTCATCCTAAACAGGGCTACAAAAATATGTGAACAAAATGAATGTACATGTCTGTGTTTTTGAGAAAGCAGCGTTTATGCGTGGTTGGTGAAATACTAAAATTAAAATTGTTTAAAATGTGTTGTATAAGCTCAATAAAGCAAAGTAAATCATTTATCATACATTTAAATAATGTATTCAGCATTTATATATATTTATTGAACTTATAAAACATTTTAACCAAGCATTTTAAACAAAAATTTTAGTTTTTAACTAACTACTCATAAAAGTTATTTTCGCAAAAACACAAACATGTACAATCATGTCAAAACATCCCCAGTGCACCAGTGATTATACATAACATAAAAATAAACATTTACTATAGTTTCATTTGTCAATAAAAATGTTTTACATTATTTTGGACCAATGTCGTTCATACCTTCAGATTGAAATGTTTACAAAATGTACTGTAGTGTATCAGACCCGAACCAGACAAATTAAAAATTTGATCGGCAGCATGGTTGAAACATGAGGAGCCGAATTCCACAGAAAGGCAAGGCAGGATGTTGTAAATCAATTTCTAGCACCACAGTCTGAAGCAAGCTAACCAACCAACTCTTTCACAGAACAGCTTTCAACATTAACACAATTAGAACAATTATTGACAATTTCAGTTCTGAAAAGAGATTGTCAAATTTGGGGCAAGTGATCAAGATTTATTGTCCAAGAGATGCACAGCATGACCATCACATGTAAACCCATGATAGTAATCATGATCACAAGATCTGTGGATTGATTTCCCCCACCTAGAAGAAAAAAAAAACAGACTAAAACTCCTTTAAGGGGACCTTTTAACCTCTGGTCTCCACAGAATGCCCTTATGTCAAAGAATGGCACAGAAACTGTCTTTTACAGATGTAGATGCACCAAAATGAACTAAAAAAAAGACTTATAAAGGAATATCAGTCCATTGCTTAACTCCATATATATGTAACCCACACATTTAATTATCATGTTTCTAATCACTTATTGTGTATGTCTTTTTAATAACAATTGAATAGCTTAAGGATTCATACTCATGTTTAGTATGTGTGTGTCTTCCTGCTTAAAACGTTTCTGACAATCAATTATTTATCAAATGTATCATATTCTTGTTATAGGGATCATGTCCGAAATGAAACCCTGCAAGAGCGGGAAAATTTGAACCACGTCATTGATAAGATAACATATGATTTATGATAACCCGAGCAAAGATGATATCTAATTGGTCAAGACAACATTTGAGGTGTGGCCAAAAGGCCAGTTTAAATACCCAGGACACCATCAAGTTTTTGCTTTTAGCTTTTGCCTTTTAGCTTTTGCTTTTAGTCATGCCGGCTCTTAGCTTTTGCTTTTAGTCATCACTTTTAGCGTTCTTTGAGTGCTGTTCCAGCGTGCTTCAGGCTGCACGCCTGCTGCTACTTAGCCACGATGAGAAGAAACACCACCTAGTCTCGTTAAACTTTACTTCTGTTCTTTTACTTTAGTTTCTTTTCTTTTCCGTTTGAGAGTTTCATGTTCTGAATTAAGTTTTGTAATGCTCCGAGTCTGACCTCGAGTGCGCGTCTAAAACTACAACCAGCCCACAACTCCGCTTCTTCAGACAATGCCCAACCACGGGCTTCCCAAGACGTCACTTCATACTGGCAAAGTTTATCCACTTTCAGGACACACTTAAAATCCTCTGCCTCACTCAGGAAAAAAGGAGCTGATGTACCTAGGCTCTATAGTTTTCATTTATCCCGACTTCAGCCACGGTCTGACGCAGAAACGCCGCCTGTTTGATCCGGTGAAAAAGAAACTGCGAAATATGAAGATCAACTCTGCAACTCTCCAGATGAAGCGGAGGTGCTTATTCGGGATGTTCAGATGAAGTCTCCCTAGTTCGGGTCTGTCCTGATTTGCATTTCACCTTATACTTTGCACTTTGTAACTCTCCTATCCTGCTTTCAATTCCTGAATCTTTATTTCCTGTAAACTGTGGTCCTTTGCAACTTGACGCAGGGTCATGCTTTACTGACGCAGGCCCTCACCAAAGTTTTTTTTTTTTTTTTTTTTTTTTTCCTGCAGACTGAGTCTTGGAGACTTTTTTTTTTCTTTTTAATGTTTTTGAATGTTGGTCTGTTTGTTTTTATAGAGTGTTTGTGTGTATATGGTTTTGTCTGTGTGTTGACTCCCATGGTGTTCACCCACCTTTTTTATTTTGCAATATGTACTCACATAGATCTCCTTACTAGTCAGCATATTTTAATTTTTTTTTTCTCTGATAAATATGGGTAAAGGTCTTTACATTATGCACCTGAATATTAGAAGTCTACTCCCCAAAATTGACCAACTACGAGAATGGTTGGCCTATAATAATCCAAATATTATTACGTTATCTGAAACTTGGCTTACTAGCAACATCTCTGACACCGATATTAGTATAGACAATCATAAACTGTTTAGATCGGACAGAAACACAAGGGGAGGCGGAGTAGCCACTTACGTATTATCAAATTTAAATTCCCAGCTTATGGTTCCTAATGAGATTCCCGTACATTTGGAAGGGCTGTTCATCAAAATTACTCTTCATGAAAACAAGCAGTTAATTATTGGAAATATTTATAGACCGCCTAACTCTCCTAAAGTCGAATCAATTAAAAATATTATTTCTACCGTGTCTTCCTTAGTTTCTAATAAGGAAATGATACTTATGGGTGACTTTAACATTAATTGGCTTCATTTATCAACACTTACTGAAAGAAATATGATTAATAGCTTAAACTTGACTCAACTTATAACTGAGCCCACAAGACTTACTCTTACCTCTAAATCTCTTTTGGATTGGGCCTTAGTTTCTCACCCTGAACATATAACTAAATCTGGGGTTCTACCAGACTGTTTTAGTGATCACCACATGATTTATTGTATTTGGAAAATTATGAAGCCTCGTGTCCCTCCTAAATATATCAATATAAGGCAAACCAAATTCTTCAATAGTGCCCAATTTATTAAGGATTTGCTACAAGTTAATTGGTACAGGCTCAATCTAATTCCATTTATTGATGATGCATGGAATTTTCTATATACTGAGCTTCAGAATGTTATAAACAAGCATGCTCCCTGGATGGAGATCTTATTAATCTCTTTAAACAAAGGGATAGGGCTTGGTACAAATTTCGACGTACAAAATACACTGCTGACTGGGAAGAATATAAACGATTAAGGAACATTTGCACTATGCAAACGAGAAACTCCAAATCAAATTATTTCAGAAATTGTTTAACGAATGATTTTAAAAACCCACAACGATTTTGGAAACAGGTTAATAATGTACTTGGGAGATCAGGGCAGGCTAAAACTAATGTGAACCTGAATAATGAAAATATAGACGATCCAGCTATCATTGCTAATGCTTTTAGTTTGCATTTTTCCCTAGCGCCACAAGTACAGACTTTTACTTCTCAACCTGATCTGGCCCATTGTTTCCAGCCAGACAGTTCTTTTTTATTTTCAGAGGTCAGCCCAGCTGATGTGCCAAGGGCCATAAGTGAACCGTCCTCTATCAGTGGTGCTGGTCCAGATGGCATAGAGAATAAGTTTATTAAAATTGTTTCTCATGTACTAACAGTGCCATAGGCCTCACTTTTCAACTTGTCGTTCTCTTCTTGTAAATTTCCTTAAGCCTGGAAATGTGCCAAAGTTATCCCACTTCAGAAGGGTGGCGATCTTTAAAATATCAATAACTACAGACCCATCTCAATCATCGATAGTGTTGTAAAAGTTTTTGAGAAACTTTGAGTGTGTCCTTTGGGGGCAGCACCTCTAATTTCACTGGCACTGACAGAGGAATTCCTAAAGGTTCCTCTCTCGGGCCTTTACTTTTTTCGATATTTATCAATGATCTTCCGCATAGCTGCACTGAATGCAATATTCATCTATATGCTGATGACACGGTCATTTATTGTTCCAAACCTAATATTTATGACATCAGCACTACATTACAAAATGGTTTTGATTCCGTCCAGCGGTGGCTATTGTCCAACCAGCTTCTACTTAATAAATCAAAATCATATTCAATGCTTTTTCAAAAAAAAGCCAAATCCTTCATTTGAAAATTCACTAGAAATTACAGTTCTTGATCAAACTCCCACAAAACCTACTAGGCAGGTCAAGTATCTTGGCCTTTGGCTTGATTTCGATCTTCCTTTTAGTACTCATGTACTGTATATAATATAACTAATAAGCTCAACTACTCACCTAGAATTTTATACCAATCAATTAACTGTTTCAATGTTCCTGTTGGATTAGGCCAATATTGTACATCAAAATACTACAGCCTCCTGCCTTCAGTCTCTTAACACAGCCTACGATAGCCTGTGTAGATTTATTCTCTGCTGCCCCTACAGAACAAACCATTGTGAAATTTACCATCAGCTCTTTGACTTCCTTTATAATGTTTAAAAATGCCATAGCTCAACATCTTCAGAATACATGCAATTGCTTTTTAAAAAAAAAAAATTATTTTTATTTTTTATTTTTTTTGACATCTCTGTGCTGGTTTGAGTGCACAGGTAAGGACAGATGCTGGAGCAATATCGGTGGCCACTACTTCACTACTGCTCTACAGTGGTTACCACTGATAGAGTTGATACCCTTAAACAGGACTAAATGAAACCTATTTTTAGCATGGTGCATTAATCTCTTACATTTATGTGTGCATACGTGTTTCGGTACATATATATTACATGTTTACTCTGTTGAAGGATGAGTGAGCAACCTTTGGAGAGTCTTGTATGAGTGAATGTCTTGTTTGTATGACTTATGTATTATATATTTCTGCATTTACCATTATCTTAAAGTTTTTTTTTTTTTTTTTTTTGAACTGCGCACGCGCAGTGCATCAACGCTAGTGTAAACAAACTCCACGGTGAGGTTAAGCTAAAGAAACAGTTGTATTTATATTGAAGTCTATGCTAAAGGCACTAGCCTCAAAGGTTATCCATTTGCATTAACATCCAGTGGTTGAATAGTGTCTGTTTGGGCAATGCTAAACTGATTTATCCCTTTAAACCTCTCAACTAATACACTTGTTGATCTCTTCTTTCTTATTTCTCCCTATTCTCACTATACCACTTATTTGCATTTTACTAGAAAGGGGAATACTGACTCACAATTATTGTGTCAAATTCAAATTTAATTGGAACATTAAATTTATTTGGAATCATTCAAATTTCCCCTCAGATCATTTCATATGATTATTGCTTCTAATATTCTATTTTGGGCCTAATTATTTTAGTAATGAATAAGCCTTGAACTTTGAAAGTTTAAGTAAACTTATTCTTCCTAATTTATTCATTATTACACTTATACACATACACTTATTCACTATTGTTGTATTTATTGATTTCCTCCTTTATTTAATTTCATTTTTGCTTATTTTGCCCATTTATTACTTTTTAATTTTACTTTTCTTACCATTTCTTTCCTCTTTGTATCCTAGCTTGGGAACGACACACCTGAGCCCTAATAGGAGACATTGTTATTCCTCACTACGAGTTCAAATAAATTAGAAAGACAACTCTCTTTCACTTAAATTTTATTTTGTTTGATTAGTTGTGCAGCAACTAAAATAACGCTCTCCTTGTTGGTCAAATGGAAACAGAGACTTACTTGACCTGTAAGAACCATTAATCAATTCTAAGTGAATGAGATATACAATCGTGTCAAAGAAGACGAATCATCCTTATGAATTTGATTGTAATCAAGCCCTCCTTTGTTCTTCCTAACCTCCCTACATTTGGAAACGCAATCCAAGTTTTAGCATCTCATTCAATGCTGAGATCAATTTAATAGAGATAAGTGTTGAACAATTGTCACCTTCGCAGCCTCCCTGGTGAGCGGTCCAACTGTAAGGTGTACGGTGTCAATCCGGTCAGACTAAGAAAAGAGATATCAGCATTATTATTGTATTCTTTTGTCCAAAACAAGAAATTAAATAATATTGTTACCGTCTTGATAACATTTAATTGGAAAAAAATAATTTTCCTCATTTGAAAAACAGAAATTGTTGCTTGTCATTGAATTTGTTTTTCACCTCTTTCTCTCTTTTCCTCATCCTCATTAGAGTGACAGTCTTCACATCTCTAGTCTACTTAGACACCCTGAGACCAACACAGTCATCACCAAACTTCACTAGTGGTTCACAATCACTGATACAACACTTAGTTGTCCCACCACATATTAGGTTCTACTCCACGCAGATCTGTGTCAGTCTCTCTTCTCCCCAGCGTGCCAACATGCCAGACTGCAGACCCCATTGCCCATGGGGAAGATGTGAACACTTGGCTGAGAGGCATGACAGACAGCCTCACCCCAAAAGAAATTTGAACCTTTATTTTTTTTAATAATAATCCTTATCCTGAGAAGATTCCTGACACAAGATTCAAGCCAGAACAACAACCATGAGGAGCTAGTCAAGATCACCAGCTCTCTAAGCTACACTGTAAAAACTAAAGGTGCCTCAGGTAGCCTTTTGAGTACTCCAGGAACCTTAAAATGTATTTTAAGTGCCTCAAAGCTCTTTTTCTCATAATAGGGTTCCTGGAGAAACCATTACAGTCTTTGCAGTTCGTGCAGGAGTTCATGGGACCATTGAAGCACTTTGTTTCCAGTTCTGAGGTTCTGGAGTGAACCTTTCATTACACAGAGACCTCAAAGTGCTCTGGAGGTTCCTGGAGGAACTCAAATTTTAACAAAGGGTTATTGTAAGATCTGTTAACATTAAAGTGGTTCCTGGAAGAGCTCACTTGTAAAAGCCAGCATCTGGAAGAATCCAGAGATTCATGTGACAAAAATGAAATATAACTGATTATTATTATTATTATTATTAATATTTTAATTATTTACTTTATAGGAATGTGATGGAACATAATGACTTTTGTGGCACTTTCCATGTGAAAAAAAAAAGACTAAATGGTTGTAAAAATCTTCACACTTGTTCTGTCAAAACATAAATAAATACAAACCCAATTCCAAAAAAAAGTTGGGACACTGTACACATTGTAAGTAAAAAAGGAATGGAATAATTTACAAATCTCATAAACGTATATTTTATTCACAATAGAATATAGATAACATATCAAATGTTGAAAGTGAGACATTTTGAAATGTCATGCAAATATTGGCTCATTTTGGATTTCATGAGAGCTACACATTCCAAAAAAGTTGGGACAGGTAGCAATAAGAGGCCGGAAAATTTAAATGTACATATAAGGAACAGCTGTAGGACCAATTTGCAACTTATTAGGTCAATTGGCAACATGATTGGGTATAAAAAGAGCCTCTCAGAGTGGCAGTGTCTCTCAGAAGCTCAAGATGGGCAGAGGATCACCAATTGCCCCAATGCTGCGGCGAAAAATAGTGGAGCAATATCAGAAAGGAGTTTGTCAGAGAAAAATTGCAAAGAATTTGAAGTTATCATCATCTACAGTGCATAATATCATCCAAAGATTCAGAGAATTTGGAACAATCTCTGTGCGTAAGGGTCTAGGCCGGGAAACCATACTGGATGCCCGTGATCTTCGGGCCCTTAGACAGCACTGCATCACATACAGGAATGCTACTTTAATGGAAATCACAACATGGGCTCAGGAATACTTCCAGAAAACATTTTCGGTGAACACAATCCACCCCCGTTGCCGGCGAAAACTCTTCAGGTCAAAAAAGAAGCCATATCTAAACATGATCCAGAAGAGCAGGTGTTTTCTCTGGGCCAAGGCTCATTTAAAATGGACGGTGGCAAAGTGGAAAACTGTTCTGTGGTCAGACAAATGAAAATTTGAAGTTCCTTTTGGATAACTGGGACGCCATGTCATTCGGACTAAAGAGGACAAGGACAACCCAAGTTGTTATCAGTGCTCAGTTCAGAAGCCTGCATCTCTGATGGTATGGGGTTGCATGAGTGTGTGTGGCATGGGCAGCTTATACATCTGGAAAGACACCATCAATGCTGAAAGGTATAACCAAGTTCTAGAACAACATATGCTCCCATTCAGACGTCGTCTCTTTTTCCAACATGACAATGCCAGACCACATACTGCATCAATTACAACATTATGGCTGCTTAGATGAAGGATCAGGGTACTGAAATGGCCAGTCTGCATTCCATATCTTTCACCCATAGAAAACATTTGGCGCATCATAAAGAGGAAGATGCGACCAAGAAGACCTAAGAAAGTTAAAAAACTAGAAGCCTGTATTAGACAAGAATGGGACAACATTCCTATTCCTAAACTTGAGCAACTTGTCTCCTCAGTCCCCAGATGTTTTCAGACTGTTATAAAAAGAAGAGGGGATGCCACACAGTGGTAAACACGGCCTTGTCCCAACTTTTTTTGAGATGTGTTGATGCCATGAAATTTAAAATCAACTTATTTTTCCCTTAAAATTATACATTTTCTCAGTTTAAACATTTGATATGTCATCTATGTTGTATTCTGAATAAAATATTGAAATTTGAAATGTCCACATCATTGCTTTCTGTTTTTATTCACAATTTGTACAGTGTCCCAACTTTTTGGGAATCGGGTTTGTAAATAAAATAACAAAAGGACATACAAAATCTATTATACAGCCAGTATATCCAGCTAAAATGTTACAATTATTTATCAAAACACTGTTCTCAGCAAAAGGGAATATATACAATCAAACAGGCATCCAGTGGCTGTTTCACCCTTTTTTTTTTTACTTAGTAACGTGTTACTGTAATTTGATTACTTTTTTAGTAACGGAGTAATCTAACGCGTTATGATTTTCAAAATAGTAATTAGAGTATAGTTACAAGCCGAGGTCTCTATACGTTACTGCCGCGTTTCATTGCTGACAGAATGCAGTGTTTTATAATCTAGAGATAGTAAAAAGGATGTAGCACACGCACTGTCAAGTCAATTGGCAGTGGATTAGAGACCTTCTCCCGTGAGACCCGACGCAACAGAGTGCAGCATGTGGGACAAGACCTGATAGACGAGTGCAGAGACTCATGTGTGTGACGGATTCGGGAGAATAAAATGATTCACAGGACTCCAGTAAAATAGAAATATCTAAACATAAAATATCTAAAACAAATAAATTTTTAGTCATCTAGCCTATTGCAAAACAGCAACAATAAAATATAAACGATAAGCAGGCGCAAGTGTATGCAGAATTTCTAAACCTGGTGCCAATATGGCACCGGTACCTATGGAACTGGTATGCACCGAACCGAATAAGAACGCAGATTTCAGTGCCTTATTTCGGTGCCTCTTAAATGCCTGAGCGATCTATTTAAATTATTTGCCCTGGTTCTCCGAAATGTAGCCTACACTAGAAGCATGGGCGTCGCAAGGTTTTTTTAGCCGGGCTATAGCATTTAGCTCCGTAAATTGTACACAAATTTGTGATGCCTCAGAGTCAATTCCCTTATATTTCATATGAAAACAATGAAAAACCCGTCTCCTCCCCGTCTTTCAGCACACACTTCAATCCACAGACCGCGGCGGAGCAGTGCGAGCAGACTCAAACAGAAACGGAGGACACAAGGTGTGTGTTTATTGATAGATTGTTAGAAAATCTGTATCTGTGCAGTACTTTGTAATAAATACAGTTTACAAAAGGTCAGGGAGCAATCAGTTTCCCATTTACTGTAAAGTTTTCATTGTTCACCACTAATCACACCACAGTTGTCTCCCCCAGCGAAAATCTAGTCCTTAACACACATGAACTCATAGCCTACTTTAATTATACTTATTTAAATATACTTAATTTAATTATACGTACTTTATACATACACTACTATGCAAAAGTCTTAGGCACGTTAGTATTTTCATCCCAAAGAATGGTGTTCGGCCAGTTAATTATATCCTTTGCTGTAATGTGTCAGTATTAAATATCAGTTTACATTTCCATCAAATCTTAAAACCCTTTTTTGGGGTGAAAATACTAGGCACCGGTACCGTTTTAAAAGTATCGATATGGCACCAGTATCGTAAAAAACCCTATCGATACCCAAACCTAACTATAACACGTGTTTGCAGCATTGAGCAATGCAGTGCTGAAATTTGCATGCTCACATTTCCTCTCATTATAACAGGAATTGTAGACATTATAAAATATTAATTATTCATATATGTATTGTTTAATAAACTCATGTTTATGTTTATTCATTGTAACTCTCTTCTTTAACTTTTCTAAATTATTGTTGTCATTTACGTTTGTTAAATAGTTACACATCCATGTTACATTTAGGCTATTAGCCTATTTTTTGAGTCATTTACACATAACGTACATAAAACTGGATTTTATAATTTTCTCTCCTCAGAACATCCAGTACTCACAGAGCAGCACTATGTAAGTATTTAATTATTTGTTTATTTGACATTGAAATAACTGAAATAGTGTTTCAGCTTAGCCTAATCCAAAATTATATATGACTGTATTACACTGAACTGAATGAAACAGTTACAAAATTAACTATGTGTTCTTTTTTATTCAGCAGTTAATAAATAAGTTTGTTCTGCATATGTTTCATGAGTATGGCTCTGTAGTGTACTACTGCGAGGCAGTGGACAGCTGCTGATGTCTGTTGCTGTCTGACAAAAAAAAATGACCTCTCTGGACCTACCCCACATTTTGAAGTAGTGTAAATAAGTGAACAATTGAAGAGACACACCAGAAACCCTTCTAAAACATTCAATTATTTATAGTTTATTAACAGATCTTTTTTTTCTGAGAAATCCTAACGTTGCCCTTTCTGTAACATGATGATCCTGCTGTCCTGGACTGTATATGATGAAGTAAGTATGAGTTTGTCCATGTGTCTATACATATATAGTGTATATATAGTATATATAGTATATATACTGTACACACACACATTAAACACACATTGTGCACTTAATTAGTCCACAACCATTAATCAATGCACTAATATGACAAAAAAAAAAAAATCCTGTGGTGTTTCTCATTTTTAAGATAATGAAAAAAACTATGCTAAATGAATAAATGTAAATATTTTGTTATTTAATTTAATGTAAATCCCTATTTGTTTTTTTTTTGTTTTTTCAATGAACAGCATACACAGAATCTCACAACAGCTATGGTAATAACAGGAGACCCATTTGGTGAGAGCAGTACTGCAGTCTTTCCTGATGGTGAGGAGCTACTTGCTGATGAACCTGCTTACATGAGTTCACCTTACTATAAGTGCCTATGTTCTGTTCAACATTATACAGAAAAGCAATTAAAATTACACTAAAATGCACTCTTTTTCTGCTGTATCTGTTGGGCATTCAGGAGGAGATCATGGACCATTTTCACAAGACTGATGATGCGTTTCAGTGGCCATCAGCATCGTAAATCCTCACAATTTTTGGATATTTTGATTTTTAAAAAATTATATGCATTTATAACACTATACTTTTTATTATATCATATCATTAATAAAAGGGTTCCTCCAGGAACCATTGAAAGTTCCTCAGAGACCCACCCCATTTAGAGCGGTGCCTAGAGGCTCTTCAGAGGGTTCCGCCAGGGTGAAGTGAAGAACCCCAAAAGGTGCCTCCGGGAACCTTCAGTTTTTACAGTGTATGCCTTCACAACCCAGCTGAAACTGAGTGACA
Organism: Cyprinus carpio; assembly: GCF_018340385.1. Lineage (NCBI taxonomy): Eukaryota > Metazoa > Chordata > Actinopteri > Cypriniformes > Cyprinidae > Cyprinus > Cyprinus carpio. Next base: position 32,458,449 of record NC_056618.1, read on the forward strand.
AGCACATCACCCACCTTAAAGAGGAGCTGACACATGTTAAACGTCGCATAGACAACCTGGAAGTGAAAGTTCAAGATCAACTCAAAGCACCCAACGAGAGGGAGCAGGAAACAACGGAACAAGTTAAGAAGCTCCAAGCATCCCTGGCAGCAGCTCAGCTCGACCAGCAACATGCAACGTCTGGTAAACAGACTCCAGTATTCCGAACAGGTACTAGAGAAAGCGTAGAATGACGTCAGAGACAAGAATTCTGAAATCAGTGATTTGGAAGACCACCTTGAAAGGTACTAAACTGAAATGGACAATCTGACCCAACAACTAGACAATACCAATGATGAGCTCTACATGAAAAATACTCAATACTCACACTCTCAGAAAATAACTCAAATATGCTTAAGAGTAGAAACAAGAGCCAAGAAAAGAGAAACATCTCTTAGCCTCATCACTGCTGAGCAGAGCAGAGTCCCAAGTCCAAGAACTGGCATATGATGAAAGGAGCGAATGGCCACAACTCAAACCCTCACCTTCCTTCGCCACACAACCCTTTCCTGCCAACGAAAGAAAACCTCCCGTCCAAGCAGACTTTGGAGCTGCACAAGGGATGACTATCAAAGACCTCAACAAGCTGTCTGAAAACATCACCAGGTTCAACCCGTACTCCAAAGAGGGCCATGACATCCAGGCTTACCTGCAAGATATAGAATTTCATCTGGAAATGAGACCTCATGTAACTGACAGAGACAGGTTATACATCATTAGAGCCACATCCAGTCCCGAGGTACAAAACTTTCTAGATCAACAGCCCAACAAAGTCAAACTACCAGCGATTTTGTGAGGTCCTGATTAAAGAGTTTACAGAACCACAGTCTGAACATGGACTGTTGACTGCCTTGGAAACCAAACAAGGTCGACAAGAGACTTCACAAGCTTACTACAAACAACTCCGACAAGCCTACTTTGGTGCACACAGCAAGCCTGACCTTGAAGAGGATGTAAACTTCAAAAGCCTCTTCCTAAAGAATCTGCACCCTGGAGTCAGCCACCATCTAGGCGTCATGGCCTGTCCGCACTCCATGACCATCCAACAGTTGTGTGACCTAACACAGAAGGCCTATAGCAAGCAGAAGATGGCCTCGAAGAAAGGTAACAAAACATTCACACTCTTGAACTCTGTCAACAAAGACTCAAGCCTTGCACTGGACGACACCCAGTGGCATCACAACACCAGAGTCTTCCATCAAGAGGACAGAGAACGTCACGTCACATAAGAATAACTGGAAACCTAACCAGACATCCAAAGGTAATCACCTGACTCATCCAAGAGCAACTCGGGTGGGTAAGCAACAAAACCCACCTCAGCACCACTCAGACATGCGCATTGCTAAATATGCACAAGAACATGACAGCTTACCATCAGAAGACATGGAACAAGTCATGAGACAACTGAAAGAGTTCCTTCAAGACCAGTTCCACACTTATGAGCACAAAGTTGAGTCATGCTCACTGTGACCAGCTACAGAACAGAAGGCCGGTGATCACCTGGTACACCACATCAGAGATAACAAGCACCTGTTCAACAACCACCCGGAACGAGCAAGTCTTTCACGGTCACCAATCACTCACTAACAAACTGTCAAATAAACTCCAATTCCAAGAACCACATTCCTGTCTGTGCAACAGCAACCACCAGAGCACAGAAGAACAGAAAGTCTGCCACAGCCAGAAGGCATAACAAGAAGAGTGCAACATAGGAGACAAAGTTTTGCAACCCAGCTTCACACAGCCATGCCAAACTACCTCCGACTTTCTGCTAAAGAACTTCCTGCCTTGCTGGACTGATTAGACCATGGACGCCCTCATCCAAGCCAAGGATACAGAGAGCCAGTCTTCAGTGACACAAGAAAAGGGGGGATGCAACACAGACTGAAACAGATCTGACCACACATACACTACACCATTAACACACACAACATTACCTACACCCAGAGGTAACCACATCTACTGATAACACTTTCAACATATGTTTTCTTCCCACAGGTAGAATATCAAAATTTTACCATAACAAAGTTACATACAGTAGGTAGACATCCAAAATGGGTAATACCGCCGCGCGTAACTGCAAATCAGTCGCGTGTTAAAATCATTCGCGAAACTACCGCCAGGTGGCGCAAAGGGACGGATTGCGAACTGAATGTAATTGTAAAATGAAAGGAAGATGTTAAACAACAATAACATTATAATATACATTATAACATCCTTAAGAGCCATTAAAAAATAGGATAGTCTTAGGCTACAGTCTGCTCATCAAAAAATTAAAGAAAGGCCTTTACACAAAGGCTCTTATGCATGCTATTGTTTTTAAACAGTGTATATATATATATATATATATATATATATATATATATATATATATAGATATATATATATATATATAATATATATATATATATATATACGGATTAAATTTTTTTTATTTCGGTTCATTCTTGTTTAAAAAAAAAATTATAATAATCTTCAGGTTCCATTTGCAGAGCGAAATGAGAACGGTCCAGCATTTACAAATAATTCTTGTTAACTCTGTTATTATTCTTGATTTTTCAGACTGCTAACACTTTGCATTTTTGAATTATGCCTTTACTGTGTGACCAATAATTGTGAATTGTGACTTTGATCGCGCTGGTGCCTCACGCGCACATATTCATTGGAAACAGCAGTCGTTCACCGAGCCATGCGGCGCGAGCAGCGGCTCACTTTGGCGTAATTTTGCTAATTATGATTTTTTCCCCGTCGATGCTGAAACACGTGTGGAATCCAAAGCATATTTTACCTAATGAATAAGAGTTTAACTTCAAATGGGCAACATGTTTGGATTTGTCCCGAATGAGACAGATAAGCCCAACCTTACATTATGTATCGCTTTAAATTATTTTAATTATTATTTTTGTTGTTGTTTATGAGCCTATATTATTATATAGCCTGCTGCAATTATATTTATCCATTAGAATTATATATTTGTAATTCTTGTTCTGTTCTGATACATTTTTTACATTTAAAGGATACATTAGCCTACAGCATTATTAGGCCTGCCGTTATTATTTCTGAATGTAATAAAATGCAACTCTCACAAATGTCATTTATTTTTTAGCGTGTTTTCGTGTATGTTTTTATCCAGCTTTATTTTTCCATTGCATCTAAAAATGACTTTGTGCATCACATTCACTTCGTGAACAAAAAAAATATAACTTCAGATCCGCCTCTCGCGTTGCTCAGCTGTGGACGATTTCAAAATGTTTTATATACAGGTTGCGTCACATTTTATACAGGAATTGTTCATTTAAAAAAAAAAATTGTTAATTATTTTTTCATTAGTTTTATGCTAACATGCAATCAAGTCTTCGGATACTATACAAGATACAAGTTCATTTAGGCTATTTAACATGCACTGTGACATTTTACCGTTTCATCTTATAAACTCCTTGAGATTTTAAAGTCAGTTTAATAGTATTGAAATTCAAGTTGAATCTAGTATAAAAAAGGTTTTAATTGCTTAAATTATTTATATGAATTAATAAGTTTGCATGACTTTTTCATCATAGCATTTTTTACGAGGTGTGTTCATTTTCTGAAACCAAGCACCCACTTTTTTCTTTTTTAAATCTATGAATAGCTCGCATATCTCCTACAACCTACAAATAAGGGCTAATAGAGGTTCTTTCTTTAATTATTTATTTATAATGTTTATTCTTTAATAAAATAAGGGACGATCCAAATATATGTAATGTACAATAATATAGGCCTATATCTGCCTGCAGTTAAAAAGTTATATTTGTTTTGATTCATCCATTTATGTAGGCTACAATTCTAAAAATAAAAATAAAAATAAATAATGTCATAATGCCATCGGTCTGAATAAATTTTACCATTTTAGAATTGGGGTAGTAATTTAGGAGGTGAAAATACAGTGAAATTACAAATGGCATGGGATTTTAAAGCATGACAGCTGAAGGTCTATGAAACATCTGATGCATTTTTTTAAACAATGTCACTTAAAGTTTTCAACTAAAATATTACTATTTCAACCATATAGCCTGTGAATAAATAAATAAAATGCATACTTTTCAGTGAAAGAACACTGAGAGTGTAGGTTGCGTCTGGGGTTTGTATTTGTACTTCAATATAATGAGCTCCAAGTTTAAGAATAGGCTACACTAGTTTTTTTTTTTTTTTTTTTATTCTCTATTTAACAGCATTAACTTACAATGAAGTACGTCTTCCTTCAGGCAGACTGAATGTTTTCCTGTTTTGCTAAATGTTGGGTCAGTTTGCGCGAGTCCCACGCGCTGTGAAGCAGGAGCAGCTGACGAAGGATTCCGCTAGGTCTTAAAGCCTTCCGCAAACGCCTACGTTCACAAATAACAATGATTTTGGCAAAAATAATGATTAATTATCAATTGATAATTTGTTATTATTTTGGTCTAGTGAAAATAATAATATGGGCTGCGGGAAAATAATGAATAAAAAGAGTAGGGCTGCTGTGAGTGCATGTTTCAACCCAGTAACATGACAACACACCGTTCCTCACAGCCCAAAAACAGACCGAATTCAGTTCAGCTGGAGGGGGTTGGGGTAGTTCTGTATAGCTGTGTGGGGTCGAGATAAAGGTGTGAATTTCTTGCTCTTTCATATGGATAGTCTTATGAGGGTTTCAAACTTGCAGAACAGGTTTTAGGACAACTTTAAAGAAAGGTTTGATCCACTTCAAATGTTGACTACTGTATAGCGCAATAAAGTTTATTAGTTATTATAACTTATTTTCAGAGGAAGTTGCCTTAACTTAAAAAAAAAAAAAAAAAAAAAAAATGTTGCATTAGGGCTGGGCGATAGGCCTATATGGCCTAAAAAAAATCCCCGATTTTTTTCACAAAAAAATCTGATTTACAATTTAAATCGATTTTTTTTTTTGCCTCCCTACTTAAAATCAATATTCAAATGACAAAGAAATTGTTCAAAACAAGTTTTAATGTAACAATATATTATTTTTTAATACTAGCCTATCATGCATCTAACCATCCACTCGGCGTTAAGAGCTGTTCAGATTAAAACTGGCAGCTCCACAGTGAGTCAGTGTCATGGACGGGGGACAGACCAAGTGTAGGCCTAAATCAATTTTCTAGTCTATATTTTCATCTCGTTATGCCGCTGGTTTAGGTTATGTGTTTATTTTTATTTCTTATATCAATTATTTGTAAATATAGCAGACACTGTCTAACCGTGTCTACACCTGATGGCCTTGTTGATATAGGGCGAAACATCTCTCTCACTCGGCAGTACAGTAGGCCTATGTGAGCTGGCAGCAGAGAGTATGTGAGAGTGGAGCAGCAACAATTTCCCTCCGCGCTAATAATAATAATCACTCCGCTCCGCATTCTTTGATACCAGAAACACTGCTCCGCCTTCACTCCGTGGCTAAAGTTGAAATGTTATGTTCATAATAGCTTATAAAAATAAAATAAAAATAAATAAATAAATTAAATTACAGGAGAGTTTCAAAGGGGATTAGGCTATTGTGTGCAAACTTGTTGTCCTACCAAATGCCAAATTAATAAAATTGTCAGCATTAAAAGGTATAATTGCTGCTTTCTGCTGTGCAAATTTTGTTTGTGATGAAAATAACAGTTTTTAATAACAGTATTTTATCTACAGATCGATGCATTTGTTACAGATTTCTGCTCATTCAAAATCAGATACAGATGAAGAAGCCTACTGTAAGATTACATTTGTTTGAATGCATTATTGCGACAGCGATTACGTGTGAATGTGCTGTACCTGTTTAAATCATGCTTTAACCCGAAAATAATCAGTAAAAGGAAGACAAACTCCTTGAGAATTAGCCTGTAACATCCCGCTCGACTATTGCCGTCATTATAGTCTTCTGATCGGAGAGATTATGTGTATCAAGATATAGCTAAATATGTCTATCATGTGAATTCTTGCTAAATATGCAGTTATAGTACGGGCTGTTGGAATGAATTGTATTCGTGATGGAGCGGTGCTGGAGCGAGTAAAAAAACCACGACGCTCCGACTTTTAAAAAATCCGCTCCTCGCCCCAGTCAGAATCACTCTGCTCCGCTCATACTCTGCTCGGCAGCGTGTCTCAAACTCGTGCGGGAGGGTTGAGCCCAATCATTCTCAAAACATAAAATATTTATTTTATTCCAATTTTCGTTTTTGTGTTTCAGAGGAAAAATCAGTGTTAAGGCATCTCTCCATTACAGACCGTTCTGAAAGAAGAATTTATTCAAACGCGTATAAAATGCTTTAAAAATTTAACAGAGATGTCTAGAGGGTATTTAATAGGTCTGCTTCCCACGTAAGATTTTTCTAGTTACTAGTCGTTCATTTGTCATTATTCAACTAATCGCAAATTTATATTAAATTTACTATAATCTATATAATCTATATAAACTATAATCCAGCCTTAATATATTCCGCGCTCAAGAACATGCATTAAGTATGTCACAAAGCACAGGCAGAAGTAGCCTAATAATTATTAAAAAGGAGACATTTTAATTATTTATTAATAAACAAATGTTTTCTTGTCGGCTGCAAGATGAAATTCACAGTGCTGACTCTCTCCACATGGACGTGCTTTTAAAGAGAAATACAACCTTCACAGATTACATAATGCTTTCGTTCTGAATTGATTTGTTTAAAAGACATTTCAAGCTTTCTGTAGATATATTTCTCATGTATGTGAGGCACCCCAATTTTCAGTTATTTCATTATTGGGAAAAAAATTACGTGATCGAGAGGGCACCTCCCTGTCATGCATCCGCATTAATAATTTTTGCACAAACACTTGAATATGAATAATAATTCACATTTTGCATATGCATTACAAAGTAAATATTTTTTTTTTTTACATGCAATTATCCAAAATAAAACCAAACAAGATTTGTAATGAAGATAAAATATGTAGACAAATAAGAATAAATGCTGCACGTGCACTCAGCATCATGCGCAAAGCAAATCTTGCACTGATATTTTACGGAATATTATACAAACCTGCATTTAAAATGCGGCTGCAATTTATTTATTTATTTTATTTATTTATTTTTACTTTACTTAAATTATATGAAGGCAAGTAAAGAAGACTCCATTTAAAATCACTGAAGTTGTCAATTAATGAAGCTCTTTTTTTTTTACATCGTGTGCACTTTGTTGATAAGTGAGGACGTTTTATTAATCCATCCATTCTTTAGATTTTCAATGATTTAGTTAAATCGTGCAGGTTTAATTTATTCGTTTCTTGTTTTAATTAGGCCTAAATAATGGGAGCGAAATTATACAGTGCCTCACGTTTTACTAAAATAAAGAAAATAATTTATAAAACACGCAAGCCTAGCTCAATATGCTAGCACTTTTAATGCTCCGATGCAAAGTGAACCACATTTTCTTTTTAATAATATAATACATAATTCATATTATATAAATGATACTGCACACTATTTAAATGTGTCTAATCTAAAATATGGTGTAGAGAAAATATAAGCACAGGCTCATAGGCATGATATTTATCCTGCTTGAATTCGTTCTATGCACATATCTTCATAAGGACTAAACTTTCATCTGTGAATATTAAATATTTTTTCTTTCATTTTCCCCGACTGCAGTCAAATATAACACTTTGGTGAGGCAAAGCTGACGACTTATTTTAACTGTTTCTGCAATTTTTGTGTGAAAATTCTTGGTTGATTTATTTCTGACAATCAATTATTTGTCAAATGTATCATGAAAGTGAAAAAAAAATCTTATTCTTGTTATAGGAATCATGTCCAAAATTATACCCTGCAAGAGCGGGAAAATTCGGTCAAGACAACATTTGAGGTGTGGCCGAAAGGCCAGTTTAAATACTCAGGACACCATCAAGTTTTTGATTTTAGCTTTGGCTTTTTAGCTTTTGCTTTTAGTCATGTTGGCTCTTAGCTTTTGCTTTTAGTCATCACTTTTAGCATTCTCTGAGTGCTGTTCCAGTCAAACTTTACTTCTGTTCTTTTACTTTAGTTTATTTTCTTTTTCTTTTGAGAGTTTTGTGTTCTGAGTTAAGTTTTGTAATGCCGTGTCTCAGAGTCTGACCTCGAGTGCCCTTCTAAAACTACAACCAGCCCACAACTCTGCGTCTTCAGACAATGCCCAACCACGGGCTTCCCAAGACGTCACTTCAGTGATTACTGAACTTCCAGCCAATCAGCAAACTCAGGAAACCCCCTTTTCAAGGACAACAAAGGGAACCCCCTTTACACAGGCAACACAAGTAACATACCTCCAGATTGAGCTTAACTGGTGTATCTAGTATTATTTTAACCTCATTGAGAAACTCAATGCAAGGGTTAATTTAGTGATTGATGGTTGTTCATGTCTATGCAATTTCAAGTTAACTTGGGATTTCACATTTTCATTCTCATTCTTTCCTAACTTTCTCTCTTCCTGCAATTTGTGTGAATGGGTGAGTGCATGCATGTGCTTATGTGTTAGATTAGTTTATATGTCTTAGATTTATCTAATAAAGCCTTATTCATATTGAAAAGAGAAGTATCCTGTGTTTTGTGCTTACAAGTTAATGTCTGAAACTGCCGATCTTGTTACTGTGCTAATTAATAGCGTTTTCACGATACTTTGGATATTAATATCCATTGCAGAGTTGATGTTATACGGCTTGTTCAATGAATCGCTGGCTGTCTCAGTGATCAGCCGTAAAACAGTGATTCTGTCCAAATTCCCTTTAAAATCTTAAATGATTCCCTTTGAGCTAAATTGACCTGTTTCCCTTACAGTACATAAGTTGGAAAATTAAATCCTACTTTGAGCTCTTCTCACTAACAGAATGAAATGTCAGTCCGAGGTGATTGTGCTGTCACACGCACACTTACACACACACACACCTTGTTTTGTTTTTTTGTTTTCTGGGGATGGTCCGGAGACTGCTCCATAAGTGATGATTTTGTACAGTATATATAAAGGAACTTATCTCTATTTAATCCTTTGAGTGGTATGGTCCCACATATGGAATTTTTATTTCCGTGCCCCTGGGAGTATGATCCCACATATGGGATTTAGAATGTTCGGTGACGTCGCATAACTGCCAAATTCAAACTGTGGTTTCGCACATTGGCTGGGTTGCTGAGCCAGAGAGAGATGTGCACTGCTCTTGTCATATTATCACAACTATGCAGTGTTATTAACCACATAATGAATATTTTAGGTTTCAGACATTTGAATACACATAAATACTAGTAAAACAATACATTTAGAGTTTGAAAAATATACCCATATGTCTATGGAAGCAACAATAACAATTCATTCAAATTTAATTTGCCGATGTGTTTTATTCATATCAGATACACATAGGCAAGGCAAGGCAAGGCAAGTTTATTTATATAGCACATTTCGTACACAATGGTAATTCAAAGTGCTTTACATAAAAGAAGGTAAAATAATCATGAAGAAAAATAATAACAAAAATAAAACAAGCAATTTTTAAAAACATAAAACAGGGCAATTTAAAACATTGGAAATGATTTAAAAATTGACGTATTTAAAATGAATTTAAAACAGTTAAAAATAGAAAATGATTTTACATAGAATATAGTGAATATGTAAAATACAGTGCAATCAATTCGGACACCGCACATTGCTCATTCAACAAATGCACAGCTAAACAGATGAGTTTTGAGTCTAGATTAAAATGTGACTAATGTTTTAGCACATCTGATCTCTTCTGGAAGCTGATTCCAACTGCGGGCGGCATAGTAACTAAAGGCGGACTCCCCTTGTTTTTGTGTGAACCCTTGGTATTTCTAACTGACTCGATCCTAATGATCTGAGTGGTCTGTTAGGTTTATATTCAGTGAACATATCTGCAATATATTTTGGTCCTAGGTCATTGAGTGAAGTTTATAAACGAGTAAAAGTACTTTAAAATCAATCCTAAATGTAACTGGAAGCCAGTGTAAGGACCTGAGGACTGGTGTGATATGCTCAGATTTTCTGGTTCTAGTCAGAATCCTGGCAGCAGCGTTCTGGATGAGCTGCAGCTGTCTAATGGTCTTTTTGGGAAGGCCGGTGAGGAGACCATTACAATAGTCCACCCTGCTGGTGATAAAGGCATGAACAAGTTTCTCTAAGTCTTGACTGGAAACAAAACATCTAATTCTTGCAATGTTTTTTAGATGATAGTATGCTGATTTAGTTACTGCTTTGACATGACTACTGAAACTAAGGTCTGTCTCCAGAATCACACCAAGATTCCTGACTTGATTTTTAGTTGTTTGTCCCCTTGAGTCAAGGTATGCATTCACCTTGAAAACTTCATCTTTGTTTCCAAATGCAATAACTTCAGTTTTTTCCTTGTTTAACTGAAGAAAGTTCTGGCACATCCAACTATTAATTTCATCAATACATTGGCAGAGGGAGTCAATGGGGCTGTAGTCATTTGGCGATAAGGCTAGGTAAATCTGGGTATCATCAGCATAGCTGTGATAGGCAATTTGGTTCTTTCTCATTATCTGACTTAGTGGGAGCATATACAGGCTAAACAAGAGCGGTGCCAGAATTGAGCCTTGTGGGACTCCGCATGTCATGGACGTCCACTTAGACTTATGCTCTCCTAGACTCACATAATAACCTCTCCCTTCTAAGTATGACCTGAACCATTTGAGTACCATCCCAGAAAGCCCGACCCAGTTTTCCAGTCTCTCTAGTAGTATGTTATGATCGACAGTGTCAAACGCAGCACTGAGATCTAGCAATACCAGCACTGATATTTTGCCAGAGTCAGAATTTAAGCGAATATCATTTATTATCTTAATGAGCGCTGTCTCTGTGCTGTGATGCAGTCGAAAACCAGATTGAAAATTGTCCAGGTATCCATTTGAGTTTAAGTATTTGTTCAGCTGATTAAAAACTACCTTTTCTATAATTTTGCCTATAAAAGGAAGATTAGATATTGGTCTATAATTGCTCAGAATGGTGTTATCAAGATTGCTCTTTTTCAGGAGGGGCTTTACAACTGCAGTTTTCAGGGAGTTTGGAAATGTCCCAGAAAGAAGTGAGGCGTTCACCACTTCTAAGAGATCTGCTTCTAAACAGTTAAGCACACTTTTGAAAAAAGATGTGGGAAGTGTGTCAAGATCGCAGGTTGCCGATTTTTAGGTGCTGCTGCACTATTTCTTCCAAAATTTTGCTATCAATTGCTTCAAAAATAGACATAGTATCTTTTTGATATTGCGTCCAGATCTGTCTGACCTCTGCATTACTTGAGGATGTGCTAATTGCCTTCCTGATATTAATGATCTTCTCAGAAAAGAAGGAAGCAAACTCATTGCATTTGGTAACTGAGAGCATTTCACTGGGAATCTGACTTGGGGGGTTTGTCAGTCTCTCAACAGTGGCAAAAAGAGTACGAGTGTTGTGTTTAAGTTACTGTTTATAAGGTTTGAGAAGAAATTCTGTCTAGCTGTGGCTAGTTTCACATTAAAAGCATGAAGGCTGTCTTTATAAATGCTATAGTGAATTTCAAGTTTCGTCTTCCGCCACATCCGCTCGGCTTTTCTGCATTGTCTTTTCATAGTCTGAACTGCTGTTGATCTTCTCCAAACTGATTTCTGTCTGTTTGTTTTCTTACTGACTATTATTGGAGCAATATCATCAATAACATTCTTAACTTTTGAGTTAAAGGAATCAAGGAGAATATCAACAGAGTCTGCAGAAATGCTTGGTGTTAGAGACATAGTGTAAGTAACTATAAAGTTCACTCTATTCTTCATCCAGTTCACCTGCCACTTATTACTTTTACTTTTATTACTATTTTGGGAGAGATTGATGAATTCATGTGCTTTAAATCCGACTGACAGGACTCTCTGCACTGCAGCATGAACAAACATGGTGGCGCCCATTTCACATTATAGATCATGATCAAAATCATTTAGAAAGGTTTTTAAACGACAAAACACACTCATTTACACATAATTATAATTCGGAATATCAGCTTGTTCATGACATGGTATGCAATTTTGTGAATATTTTAAATAAAAAAAGGAAAAACTAAATAAAAGAGATCCATCTGTCATACAGTGTTATTGTAGATGCGGTGTGTCATGTGACACACAAGCCTGACACATCGCCATGGAAACAGTAAGAGGAACATTTTAAAATAATGGTCGCCTTAAAAAAACTCACCACTGAAAAGGTTAAAAGAAGATGCTGATTTATAAAATATGTGACTATATATATATATATATATATATATATATATATATATATATATATAAAACACTTAATCTAACAATTAACATTGCACTTAAACACAGAAACAATTACTATAGTTTTAGATAACAGTAAATATGAAAAAAAAAAAAAAAATTATATATTCTAACATTTTCCAGTGTGCTTAAGGGAAGAACTTTACATAATGATGTCCAAACATGGATAAGTGATTTACACACAAATAAATAAATAAATATAAATAAATAAGAATAAATAGTTTAAGCTAAATCATGCTTGAAGTTGAAACAAAAACTCACAGTCCCATGCCTTGTCCATTTTAAAACTGCAGATCAGTCTGTTCAGACCCTCACAGTGAGACGGGACAGGTTAGGGAGGAGAAACAACACACACACAAACACTCACACACAATGACATCATTCAGAAAGGTCAACAGTCCAGGTCAGCACTGCTGGCGATAGGTGAAAATGCTAAAAGCTGGTTTTTAAACTTTTTCCCAAAATCATATATTGTGCATTTTATACTTTTTTTTAATCTAGCTTGGATAAAAGGTTACCAAATGCATCTTATCAGATTTACTTTTATTATTTCTACAAAGGTTCATGCTACTTTTATCAGTCTAATAAATATGCGGTCAATACACGATGAAGCAAGAATCAAGCTACCAAATAAGTTTTACCCAGTATTTTTAGGTATAGTCGGTTGAGGTGAAGTCTGCTTTATTGTCAATTCTTCCACATGTACAGTACATACATACAGAGAATCGAAATTGCGTTACTCTCAGACCCCCGGTGCATACAGATAACACTAACAGTAGAGCCTAAAAATCTAGGTCAAATATAAAATATAAGATAAAACTATACAATAAGGGAATGTAAAAAAGACATAATAGAAAAAAATAAAATAAAAATAAGGTTAAATAAAAGCAGCGCAAGGCACATGGCAGATAGAGTGCAAACCAGTGAACAAACAGTGCAGATAAAAAGATTTTTAGTGCATAAAAAAAAAAATAGCTTATTCAGTCTGATTAAAAGTGACAAAGTGACAAAGGGCTCAGAGCAGTTATTTTATTAAACTGACTGATGAGGAGGTAGAATGACGTCAGTTCCATGGTGAATGAGGTAGTGAGCAGACCACTGCTGCACAAAGTGACTGGTGCATGACATTCGTATGTTAGAGGGAGGGGGGGTGGAAGGACCTGGGGATGTGGGGACCTGGGGGGGGGGGGGGGGGGGGGGGGGGGGGGGGGGGGGTTTCATTGTTCAGTGGTGCCTGAGGCAGAAGAGGGACGGGGGGGTAAGTTCGGGAGCGAGTTCAGCTTCCTGACAGCCTGATGGATGAAGCTGTCCTTCAGTCTGCTGGTCCTGACTGAAGAAGCTGTGTGACGGGTGAGTGGGATCACCTGCAATGCAGAGGGCTTTTCGAGTGAGACGGGTTCCATAAATGTCCTGGAGGGAGGGGAGAGAGACACCAATGATCTTCTCAGCTGCTCTCACTATGCGTTGCAGAGTCTTCCGGCAGGACGCGTTGCAGGCGCCATACCACACAGTGATGCAGCTGGTCAGAATGCTCTCGATGGTGCCTCTGTAGAAGGTGTACATGATGGGGGGTGGGGCTCTGGCTCTCCTCAGTTTGCGGAGGAAGTAGAGACGCTGCTGTGATTTCTTGGCCAGTGCTGCGGTGTTGTCGGTCCAGGAGAGGTCCTCTGTGATGTGCACACCCAGGAACTTGGTGCTGCTCACTCTCTCCACAGTCGCACCGTTGATGGTCAGAGGAACATGCTGAGTGTGCGCTCTCCTGAAGTCAACAACAATCTCCTTCGTCTTCTCCACGTTCAGAGAGAGATTGTTGTCACTGCACCACCCGGCCAGGCGGCTCACCTCGCTCCTGTAGTTTGTCTCATCTCTGTTGCTAATGAGACCCACCACAGTTGTGTCATCCGCAAACTTAATGATGAGGTTGGAGTTGTGTGACGGTGTGCAGTCGTGGGTCAGCAGAGTGAAGAGGAGGGGGCTCAGCACACATCCTTGGGGGGCCCCAGTGTTCAGTGTGATGGTGCTGGATGTGTTGCTGCCGACACGTACTGCCTGAGGTCTTCCAGTCAGAAAGTCCAACAGCCAGTTGCACAGCACACTTTAGTTTTGGGGTGTTTTTTTTATGAAAGTGGTGTTGTTAAATTGTTATTTTTTCTTTTTGGCAAACCTATAAACCTCTGCGCTAGCATGACACCAGATAAGTGCAGATTCAGTTCCTTCAGTCCGATTTAAACAGATGTTGCTTCGCATACCGGAGGTCCAGCGTCTGTATTACAAACAGGTGACCGTAACGGATAACCTAACCACTATTGTTAGTCTAGCACTAAGAGGAAACGATTTATACACTTTCTTTATTGATTGTTTTATTTCCATTTAATTATTAGGAGTTTTATTTAAAACCTTTATTATACAGTTTCTTTATTGACTGTTTTATACATACTTAATTATTAGGATTTTTATTTAAAACATTTATTATATCGCTGTGAAACGAATTATAGAGTCAACAGATTATATTTGAGGGTATGCACAATCATATTATGATATGAGCTCACATTTTCTTGTTGTTGATAATTTTTTTTGCACACTGTCTGTATTTTGACGGAGAAACCTCGCCAAGCACAAATTACTGTTCTATAGCTTTCTCAGTGCCAAAGTCAGATTTTTCATCACCTCTTCATCCCATTCCTTCTCGGGGGTTTTAGGTGAGTATAAGAAGAATGTCACATAACATGTCATAACAACAGCTGCGACCATTAAAATGTCAAAAGGTCAAAGCCACATGTGTGGATGAGTGGGGGAGGGGAGGGGCAAAAGTCAAAGGTCAACCCATCAAACATTTTGAGAGGTGGTGTAGCATAATTCTCTCTCTAAGGGAATAATCGACAATTATATTTTTGTCATAATACGGCAGCCCTACTATAAAGGTGATAATGTTAAAATAAGAGTAACATTATAGTATAACTATATATTTTACTTGTGCTTCTTTACTTGTGTTTAATTTTATTGTAACTCTATGTTTAATCTGACTCTAATTTTCAAGTGATCATTAAATTTAGAATTTCTAATTTAGTTTTTCCAAGTTGTAACTAATCACAAATATTGGTTAAAATTCATTGGATATTTGATTATTCTGGACTTCCTATCCATTTGTAAATTTGATGGTCTCATTTCCTTCCAGCTATTTTTATTTGCTGTACCAAACATCTTGTTTTGCAGCTTGATATTTCAAATTGGTGTGTCTTACCATTTTATTTTAATGTATTATCTTAATTATGAACACACTGG
Source organism: Cyprinus carpio (assembly GCF_018340385.1). Classification (NCBI taxonomy): domain Eukaryota; kingdom Metazoa; phylum Chordata; class Actinopteri; order Cypriniformes; family Cyprinidae; genus Cyprinus; species Cyprinus carpio. The sequence goes on from NC_056618.1 coordinate 32,474,053, forward strand.
CTTGTGGTGCAAACAGTTTTATCATTTACTGCGCTTTGTAATTCTTCTCATTATTTCCCTACAGTGTCTAATGAACTAGAAGTTTCACCCATAGACTTACTTCTACATTGAAGAATAAGGTGTATACTTTCAATTATTTATTCATCAGGGACCCTTTGTCACAACTGAGTCTTACACCGACCGGAGGTCGAAGATCTGAACTTATTTAGAGGTGCAAGGTTAACTTATATTTAAATCGTTTGTCTACTGCTTGCTTAGAACAAAAAGTGTAGTTTGTTCCTCTTATATAAACGCTCTTCAAACAGATTAAAATGTTCAAGACTTGGAGCTATTTAATACATGTAAATCTGTAATTCACAGATTGGAGGAAGATGGTCATTCTTTCATTTTTGTAATTATTTATCTGTATGTTTAATTTGGTGTACTACAGTAACACTGTAAAGTGGCTAAAGAACTGTAAAATTACAGTAAACTACAGGCAAATGTGCTGCCAGTATTTTACTCTTAATGTACAGGACAATGTTCATTACACTGTAATTCTATATACAGCAAAAAATAAATAAACAAAATATACAGTACTTTATATGTGAAGTTACAGCCAATGAATTACTGCAAATTTCTATAATTTTGGCTCACACTTATGTACTGTACACTTTGTTGTTCAATGGTCTATAAATGTATATACCAACATACATTTGTTTTGGGCACATTCAGTATAATCCATTGTATTTGATCATTTATATTTTGATTTTTAAAGGAATCATTCACCCAAAAATATACATTTTCATAATTTCCTTCCCTGCATGTCGTTCCTAACCTGTATGACCTTCTTTCTTCTGTGAAACACATGAATGAACACATGAACACATGAATATTGGCAACCAAAATTTTGGTACCATTGCTTTTCATTGTGTGGACAAAAAATTTCTCAAAATATCTTCTTCTATCTTCCACAAATAAAGTCATACTGTTTTGAAATGACTTGAAGAAAAGTAAAGTGATGACAGAATTGTAATTTTTGGGTGAACTATCCCTTTAACGTGAAATGTTTTGTTTTTTGTTTTTTTTGGCATTATTTTCACAGTTTGTTGTGTCAATAATATAATAACACTCACTGTAGTTTCTCCAGTTTAAAGTATGGATTCTCCAGTAGAGCAGAGAGCAGCTTTACTCCTGAGTCTCCTGGTTTATTACAGCTCAGATCCAGTTCGGTCAGGTGTGAGGGCTTTGATCTCAGAGCTGAAATCAGAGCAGAACAGCCTTCCTCTCCAATACTACAGTTAATCAGCCTGCAGAGAGTAAAGAACATGAATGATCTCTGAGACAGTGTTTAAGTTTTAGGGTGAGAGTGTGTTTCTGTGTGTGTTTGTATGTATGAGCACTACTTTTTCTATACACCAGGATCGGTGCTATAGAGATTTTAAAGGAAAAGCCACCATTTTTCCATATTTCACTATGTTCTTCCCTCAACTTAGACGAGTAGATACCCACCTCTCCAATCTCAGTGCACGCACTTAATCGCTGTAGCGCACGGTACCACTATGTTAGCGTTTAGCTTAGCACCATTCATTCCTTAAGATCCTTAGGATATTACTGCACCGAGGTCAAGGTGGCTTCTAAATTCATCCCTGTCTGGATCCTAAGGAATGAATGGTGCTAAGCTAAACACTAACATAGTGGCACTGTGCGCTACAGCGATTAAGTGCATGCACTGAGACGGGAGAGGTACGTATCCACTCGTCTAAGTTGAGGGAAGAATATAGTGAAATATGGAAAAATGGTGGCATTTTCCTTTAACTTGCCAACAGCTAAAACATTAATTTAAATGCACTCTACCCACATGATTCCTGATTGTGATGCTGAACTAGTTTATAATACTTTATAGGTGATACTGCTTAAATAAGAGTAACATTATAGTATAACTATGACATATATTTTACTTGTGCTTCTTTAAAGATCATTTAATTTGGATCGAGTTTACATTTTATTTTAGCTCTATGTTTTATCTGACTCTAATTTTTAAGTGATCATTAAATTTAGAATGTGTTTCTAATTAGTAACTAGTCATAAATATTGGTTGACCTTTTAACCTGCACCTGGACGTGGGTGCACTGAGCTCTCTTTGTTTGCATGTCAATGTTTATGAATAGATTCAATGAAACGGGACAAAATTAATCTTGACAAACTATATATCAAAGATCTAAGCCTCAAGCATTGACGACAGATCACTGTTTTTCAATGGAAAGCTTATAAAATATGTATAAATTTGTGTATGCAGTACACAACAAAACATGAAGAAACAAAACACAGTACATACCAGATTCCTCATAATAACGAGTCATAAACACATCCACAGCTGTAAATTCAAGTTTAGTTAGGAAGGTAAGGGTCTACTGAATGGCATTCCAAAGAGCACGTTTAGTTCAATGAAGCAATAACGTTGTAATATGGATGATAATTCCTTTTTTTACGTTTCAGTTCCTCAGGGACAGAATTGCTTGTGTCCATTATGGAATAACTCACGCTCAGAAAACTGCGCCTTGGTAGTAAAAAATAGCACGGTTTTGTAGCGTACAGTGTCACAAACAGAACAAGACGATCCACTAAAAAAAAATTGAAAGATAGGCGGAAGATTGTTTATTTGAATTCTGGCGCTCTCTCGTGACGGCTCGTGGCATGCGCTGTGACGCACCTGTCATCTGACAGAGCCGTAACTTAGCGACCAGCTATTTCTTAATTTTTTTATTTTTCAACATTTTTCATATATGTGCGAGTGTGTTTTATGGGGAAAGTGCCTGTATCTGCATGATTACCATCTGTTTGACTGCAAATCAGCACGCTATTACTGTGTAATCAAAGCTATCATAGTCATAGTCTCACTATGCTCCAGGACTGATTTCATGTATTTTTATATTAAATAAAAAAAGTCAGTTTTTTCAAGGCACTTCAGTGTCTATAACTTTTAATATTTTTAGAGCATTATCAACTCTGGTTGATAAAAAGTAAAGCTCAAATGGTTTTCTTTCCAAATAAACCAAAATTATGTGTGTAACACACTGAAGTAAGGAACTTCAATTTTAAGTTAGGTAAGGCACTTTAAGCTGTGAGTCCCATTATGTGGGGTCTGGTTAACAGGTTAACATTAAATGTTTTTGTTTGGCATTATTTTCACACTGTTTGTTGTGTTTAATAATATAATAACACTCACCATAGTTTCTCCAGTTTACAGTATGGATCCTCCAGTAGAGCAGAGAGCAGCTTCACTCCTGAGTCTCCTGCTTTATTAAAGCTCAGATCCAGTTCTGTCAGGTGTGAGGGGTTTGATCTCAGAGCTGAAATCAGAGCAGCACATCCTTCCTCTCCAATACTGCAGTTACACAGCCTGCAGAGAGTGAAGAACATTAATGATCTCTGAGACTGTGTTTAAGTTTTAGTGTAAGAGTGTTTGTTTGTACGAGCACTACTTTTTTCTATACACCAGGATCAGTGCTATACAGATTTTAAATTGCCAACACTACCACAGGCTAAGAAACTAATTGAAATGCACTCTACTCACATGATTCACGATAATGAAATAGTTTATCATTTTCATTCTTCAAAACTTTTGTAGTACTAAACATGCAATTATGTTAAAATATTAAGAGTACCATTACAGTATAACTATGACATATTACTCTGGGGTTTAAGATTGTGGGGAGGTTGAGAGGGCAGGTGTATTTAGAAAACAGAAATGAGCCTTAATTTTTTCTCACACTGAATTAGGGAAAGTAGCATTTAAAAGTGTTGTTTCTTCTTATATAAATACTCTTAAATAAATGTATACATTAAGCAGACGCTTTTATCCAAAGCGACTTACAGTGCATTCAGGCACACATTTTTTTTACCTAACATGTGTTCCCTGGGAATCAAACCCACAACCTTGCACTGTTAACGCAATGCTCTACCAATTGAGCTACAGGAACACTGTACTCTTCAAACAGATTAATTTATTTAGAAGATTTTTCATTTGAAATGAATGTACTGTAGACTTACGTAGCAAATGAGAATCATTAAAATTACAGGCTTATATTTGAAACAAATGTCTTGTTAGTGTTTTCAGTTTTGTTCAAAGTCATTAAATCAACAGATTTTCAGTAACTGAAAAATATGAAAAGAATGATATTTGGGGTAAAAATTATAATCACAATATTTTTAATGAAACATCATATTTATAATGATATCACTCACAAAATATTCACAGTCTTTCAATTTAGATGCTGTAAAGCCATATTAAGTCACTATGAGATCTTCAAGCAGAGTAAGAATCTTTCACAGTCTTTTTCTTAATAATGAAACATTACTGTATTTTTGTTTTATAAAACCATTTTGCAATGTACTGCGTTAATAAAAGTACATTAATTTATCAAAGCAGAATATGGTACAAACATTGCTGAAGGGATTGTTTTAGACAATAATTAACTTGGATATTATGCAAAACCTTTTATTTTAGTTGAAATATTTTTAGCAATTTTATGGACCTTTTGCCCCATACTGGTGAGTCTTTAACCTCGAGTGTGAGATAAAAGGTCATTCTTGCCACCTCATATTTTTCTATATATTTCTATATCCCTATGGATGTTGTATTTAATATTCATTAGGCTGAAATTTCTGAGGGGACTCATGTCTTTATCCTGATTGTACTCTAATACTGGTATGCAGTAATGAGAGAAGCACTTCTCCAGTCACTGGGTCCAGTCACTGGAGCTGTGATATTAAAGAAAAACACTATAGTGCTGGTTTTTATAAAAGGCTCCATCAAAATATTGCAATTAATTAGATGCATATTTCATTATTTTTAGTTATTTATTTCTTACATTTATTTTAACCCTCAAGCATCCTTCACATAGTTAAGCTAGTTAGTTAAGCGCTTTGCTCCTTGTGGGTGCATAGACCGTTGACGAATATCCTCCATTTCACTCTGTTTAAGCCTCTTCGCTCAAGCTCTCCCCAGTTGAGCCCACTCTTGGACATTTCTGCCTCTTCACTTCTTCTCCAGCTGTTCCTGGGGAGACCTTGCTTCCTTTTCCCTTGGGGGTTCCATTTCAGGTGTAGTCGGGTGAAGTTTGTGGCAGTTTTCTGAGGATGTGTCCAATACAACTCCACTTTTTCTTTTGGATTTGTAAGTCTTTTGGCTCTTGGCTTGTCCTTTTCCACAGGTCCACATCGTTGACTTTGTCTTTCCACCAGATTTTTAATATCCTTCTGAGGCAGGTGTTGATAAATGTTTGCAGCCTGTGTGTTGTGTGTTTTGTTGTTCTCCATGTTTCGGATTCACGTTGGAATTGAAGACATGCATCTTTCTGAGCATGTTAAACACCACTCTGGCCTTGTTAATCCTACTTCTGATGTCAGCCTCCATCCCTACGGTGGTGTCCATAACACTGCCTAGGTAGGTGAAAGCTTCTACCTCCTCTAGAGCAGGGCTGTTCAAGAAAATGGGATTTCTGGTTTTGGACTAGATCTTAATCACTTGTGTTTTTGTTGTATTGGGAGTGAGACCAAGTTTTATTGCAGTTTGTGAAAGTCTGTCTGTCTTCTCTAGCATTTGTGTCTGTGTATGTGAGAAGAGAACTATATGATCCGCAAATTCCAGATCATCCAGCTGCTCCCACATTGTCCACTGGATTCCATTTCTCTTCCCCTCAGTTGTTTCCCTCATGGCCCAGTCAATTGCAAAAAGGAAGAGGAATGGTGAGAGAAGACATCCCTGTTTGACTTCGGTCTTGATTTTGAAGCTCTGGGAAAGCTGGCCTGCATGCATAACTTTACACACGGTGCCTTCATAGGAGTTCTTGATAAGGTTTATGATCTTGGTGGGGATTCCATAGTGCTCCATTAATTGCCATAGTGTTGTCCAGTCTAAGCTATCAAATGCTTTTTCAAAGTCAATGAAGTTCATGTACAGGGACGTGTTCCATTCAATAGACTGTACAATGAAGATGTGTAGTGTTGCTATGTGGTCTGTGCATGAGCGATCTTTCCTGAATCCTGCTTGCTGGTCCCACAGCTTATTTTCTACAGTTTCCTGAAGGTGGTTGAGGATGACCTGATCAAAGACCTCACTGGGCACTGAAAGTAGGGTAATCCCTAGGGGTGTCACGATTTCGATTTTAAATTGAAATTAAGTCACAGTCTCAAACTTCGAATTAAAAAATGGAATCGTCGATGCTGCCACGCCCCCATGTTGCGTCTGGTTACTTGCCAAGCGGAAAAAAACACATGTGTTGAAGTGCTGCGAGTCAACCTTCTTTTAACAGCCACTCAAAAGATAGCATGGCAACTGCAGATGCAGGAGACCCATCGACAGAACTCGAATCCCCTCCTTTTTCACTGAAGTCGCTGGTGTGGAAGTATTATGGATTTCCAGTGAGTTATGTTGACAACGTTCGCGTTGTCGACAAAAAAACAACAGTTTGCAAGCTGTGCTATGTGCGTGTACCATATTCTCTCACTGGCAGCACGACTAACATGGCAGGGCATCTCCGCAGGCACCACAAAAACATAGATTTATCTGTTAAACCAACAACTACACAAACTACTCTTCTGTCTTCATTTGGAATTAAACTTCCAAGCAACTCAACTCGTGCAAATGCAATTACGTGTGCGGTAGGAGTATTCATAGCCGCGGACATGCGACCTTGGAAAACTCCGGTTTTAGGCATTTAATTAGCGTGCTAGAGCCACGCTACGAAATCCCAAGTAGAACGCATCTCACAGCTACGGTGATTCCATCCATGTACAATAATGTAAAAGAGAAAGTTATTGAAGGTCTGAGCAGCGCACATTTAGTTGCCTTGACTACAGATTGCTGGACATCCAGAGCAACACAGAGCTTCATGACTGTCACAGCACATTACATTAATGATGACTGGGAAATTCAAAATCCAGTCCTTCAAACTCGCCCCATTTATGAAGCACACACAAGTGAACATTTAGCAGAAGTGCTGAGGGAAGTGGTAGTGGAATGGAAGTTGGACAGACAAAATTTCAACCATCCCTGTGACAACTGATAATGCTAAGAACATTTTCAATGCCTCAAATGCAGCAGGATTGTCACCACACATTGGATGTTTAGCCCACACTGTGAATCTGGCCTCCCAGAAGGGGTTGGGAGTAAACCAGATTTCCCGTCTTTTGGGCAGAGTCAGGAGGGTGGTCACTTTTTTCCACAGAAGTACCACTGCAGCAGCCATCTTAAAGTCAAAACAAGACATGCTTCAGCTTCCTCCTCACAAGCTGGTTCAAGATGTCATTACAAGGTGGAACTCCAGCTATGACATGATCACACGCTATTTAGAGCATCAAGCTGCTGTCTATTCTGCACTTGCAGAAAAAGACATTAAAAAAATGCCAAAGACCTTATCACCCTCTCTGATCAAGATGTGACTGTTCTGGAAGATGTATGTTTTCTTTTTATTTTCTTTTTTTGTGTCAAAAACTTTTTGAGTTAAGATGAGGAGCCTACTGTGTCTATGATCATGCCCCTACAACACACCATCCTGACATCTATGAAACACAGTGACACAGATTCAACAATTGTAAAGGATGTTTAAATCTGCTATAGAGGCAAACTTTGAAGAGAGGTATTCAGACCCAAGACTTCAACAGTTCCTGAATGAGAGCACTGCCTTGGATCCTAGGTTTAAAGACTTTACCCCACCTGGATGACAAATCTCGGAATGAGATCTTTAATTGTCTGGAGGAGAAAATTTTGCAAGAGCACCCCACACAGGTATGTGATGCATTTAGTCTAATGTGATGAAATAACCATCTTATTCTGTAAAGTAGTTTTTTTTTCCTTCACATTCATAATATTTCAGGAATAGGACTAATCACAATATGCTTTCTGCTTCTTGTTGTCACACTTAAATATAATTTCTGCCTGTTCATTACCTTAAACAACTGTGTTTTTTGACTATTTCAGTCTCATGCCTCAGGAGAAGGGTCCAGCCAAAACCCTGCAGAGGATCAAGAAACTGTAGCAACCAGCAGAGGCAGCCCCCCAGCAAAGAGAACAGCACTCAGTGAACTGTTTGGTGATTTTTTCAGCACAGCCTCCACTGCATCATCATCAGCAGCCAAACCATGGCCTGATGTTGTGAAAGACGAGATTCAGCTATACAAAATGGCTAAAGTAATTTCTGTGGATTCAAATCCACTGAAATGGTGGAAAGATAATGAGCACCAGTACCCACATTTGTCCAAGCTTGATAAACGTTATCTTGCTGTACAAGCAACAAGTGTGGCAAGTGAGAGAGTGTTCTCAACAGCAGGGGACATTGTGACAGCTCAAAGAGCAGCCCTCTCTCCAGAGAATGTGGACATTCTCATTTTCTTAAAAAAGAACATGAAAATATAAAAAAAATCACAGTTGTCGTCTGCCCATAGAAATGTAAATAGTTAATATTTTAGCAATATTTTAGTAATATTTTAGCAGTTCTCTTTCCATATTCCTCTTTAAGAAGAACTTAAAACTGCAAAATTGTTACAGTTGTCTTGTGTTGTTCTATTATAAAAAATGTTAATGTTTTTGACAACTCAAAGAGCAGCTCTAAACAACATATCCATCTTTAGGAAGAACATGAAAGAATGAAAAAATACAGTCATCATTCTCAGGGGATAAAAAGTAGTTATCAGTGTGGTATATGTTCATCTGTTCGGAAATAGTTTAAGACACTTAATTGTTCAGAGACTATGGACATGTCTGTTTTATTGTTTTTGTTTGTTTTGTTGTGAACTTGAATGTCATCTTTTGTGAAGAAGACTGCACTTACAAAAGAGAAACTGGATGGCAGTTTATTTTAAGTTTTCAATTGACTAAAGATATAAGTTATTGTTACATTATGTTGTTAATAAAAGTTTTAAATTTGACAATGTAGTGTGGTACATTGCAAACAAAGGTCAGATATTATATTGCATAAAAGTGTAGTTTGAAAAATGACAATCTGTGCTTTAAAAATGAATAAATGTAAAAATCGAGAATCGAATCGAACCGTGACCTTAGAATCGAAAATGCAATCGAATCGAGGATTTGGAGAATCGTGACACCCCTAGTAATCCCTCAGTAGTTGTTGCACTTCCTTAGGTCACCCTTCTTTGGTAATTTCACTATGTGCCCCTCTGCCCATTCTGTGGGTGTCTTCTCATCCTCCCAAATTCTCCCAAAGAGGCTGTAGAGCATGTCTGTAGATGTATTTATATCAGTTTTAAAGGCTTCAGGTGGAATATTGTCAGGGCCAGCAGCCTTGCTGGTTTTTCAGTTGTTTGATTGCAGATTTCAGTTTTTGTTGGCCTGTCACACTTGATGTTTAATGGTATCCTGGTTATAGGAATGTGTGGCTTCTTTGCTGGTGGAAGTCTGTTCAGGACCTCTTGGAAGTGCTCTACCCATCTGTCAAGCTGCTCTTCCGTGGTTGAAAATAGTTGGCCATTCTTGTCTATGATTGGTTTATTACTTTGTCGATGTGTCCCAGACAATTTCCTTGTGATGCTATACAGTTATTTCATGTTTCTTTGAGATGCAGCGAGTTCTCCCTCCTTAGCTAGCCTCTCTATCTGTGATCTCTTATCCCTCCTGATGTTCTGCCGCACTTCTTTGTGACAATGGTTGTACTCTTTTTGAGCCGCTGCTTTTTCAGATCTTGTTATTGCATTGCTCACTTTTTCCTTCACCTTCCTCCTCTGCTGGATTATGTTGAGGGTTTCTGGTGTTATCCATTCTTTGTGATTTTGAGATATTCTCTCAGGGCCTCCTCGCATGTTGAGCTCCAAGCAGCTTTTAGGTGTTCCCATTCTTCATTTATTGTCCATTCTTCCCTCTTTCCAAGCTTTATCTCTGCATTTTTCTTTGAGTGAAAATACTTGAGCTGTTTCATCATTTGGGCATTGCTAAGGTAGTCAGTGTTATATTTAACTTTTTGACCCTTTGCTCGCTGATATCTCTTCACCCTTAACTTGATTTTCCCCACCAGGAGATGGTGATCTGAGGCTGCATCTGCCCCCTTCTTGTCCTGACATCTTCCATAGTTCGTCTAAACTTTTTATTGATACAGATGTGGTCGATTTGGTTTTCTGTAATATGGTCTGGTGACACCCAGGTTTTTATGTGGATTGTCTTGTGGGGAAATACACTCCCCCAATCACCAGGTTATTGTTCACACAGGTCTCAGCAAACATCTCACCATTTTTGTTCATAATCCCCACTCCATGTTTACCCATCAACCTCATATCCCTCATTTTGGCTTCCAATCTTGGCGTTAAAGTTCCCCATCAGGATAGTGAGGTCCCTAGCTCCAATACTACGGAGTAGGTGGTTTAAGCTGTCATAAAACCTGTCCTTGACCTCATCATCTGCATCATTGGTGGGTGCATAGCACTGGATTATGTGGGCTTTTACTTTCCTATTGCTGGTTTTGAAGGTTGCCGAGATGATGCAAGAACTGATGGGTTTCCATGCAGTTAGGACCTTCCTAATACCTTTTATCATCATGATGGCCAATCCCTTCATATGGTTTGCTGCCTCCTCTTCATGTCCAGAATAGATAATGGACTGGCCACTGGTCAATTTGACCTCACCCGACTGCATCCATCTTGTTTCTGCCAGGCCCAGGACTGAGAGTTTATAGTGCTCCATTTCCTTGGCAATGGTTGCAGCCTTGCTAGCCTGGAACATGGTTCTGATGTTCCATGTCCCCTCGAGAATGGATTTCCTTGGCGTCAAAAGCTGTGTCGGCTTACCATCAAAGCCCCCATTGCTGGGGCACTTTCTTCAGCCAGGTGTGTGATTTGGTTTTTATTTTTATTTGTAAAAAGTTCTGTAACTGGAAAAAATTTTTACAGGATGGGGTAGATAACAGCCGAGCAACAGATAAGGACAGCAGCTTGTAAGTGTTTTGTCTCGTTTTCTCATTAGATTACTGTGTGATCGTTGTTGCTAGGAAAGTTTGGTTTAATTACTGTGTGTCTTACCCTGGTAAATACGTGCTGAAGTGGCGGGACTGCCCAGTTTCAGTCTGCTAAATAGTGACCATTTGATCTCAAGCGAGTGTCTACTACAGTGACTCACAAATCAGGCAACCAACTGGACCTCATCTACACGCGCTGTTGCTCCGTGGACAACTCTTTAGTTGCTCCACTGCACACTTCAGACCACTTCCTCATTACTGCTTACCTAGCACTTACTCCTGAAGTGGCACACACTCCAACGCAGGTCACCTTTCGACGGAACCTACGCTCACTCTCTCCATCTCACCTATCTTATAAAGCATTATAGCATTATAGCCATTATATTCAGTTTTCAGCTCTGGACACGAACAGTGCTACGGACACTCTTTGCTCCACTCTAACCTCTTGCTTGGACAACTTTTGCCCACTGTCGTCTAGACCACCACGCACCACCCCATCTGCCCCCTGGCTGTCCGAGGTTCTCCGTGAACATCGCTCTAAACTCAGGGCTACAAAGAGGAAATGGCATAAATCAAGAAACTCTACCGACCTCAGTGTGTATCAGTCTCTCCTCTCTTCCTTCTCTGCAAATGTCTTCACTGCTAAAACATCCTACTACCAAAACAAAATTAACAACTGTTGTGACGCTCAGACACTACACAAAACTTTCTCTTCTCTTCTTAATCCGCCTCCACAAGAACCATCAGTGACCAATTCTCCACACCGCAGACTGAGGATAACTTCACAATGACCAATGCACACTCTTTCACCTCCTTCTCTCCACTCTCAGAGATGGACATCTCAAAACTTATCCTGTCCAATCATCCTACTACTTGTCCAGTTGATCCGATCCCCATTCACCTCCTTCAAGCGATATCTCCTTCAGTCATACTCCTGTGGTTTAACCCTCTGGAGTCTAAGGGTATTTTTGGGGCCTGGAGAAGTTTTGTCATGCCCTGACATTTGTGCTTTTTTCAGTTTCTTATAAATATCTAAATGGCTAAAGTCTAATCTCACTGTGATCAGCACAAACTGGGCTATAATAATATGTGAGCAGCATGTATGTACATGATTGTGTTTTTGAGAAAAAAAATGTTTTTAATTAAAGCCGCGCGCTTCAGTGAAACATTAGAATCTGAATACTGCGTTCAGCGCGGGGGCGTGGTCGCATTATAAGATAATGAAGGGAGACGTGAATAAGGTTAGTGAAAAAATGTTAAATCTAAAAAAACTAAAAATGTTAAATCACTTGAATAAGGCAATAAAGCACATACAGAACATTGGTTCCCGGGACTTTTGAGAACTGGAGCTTGTAGCCTAGAATTGTTTTTTTCTAAATGATGTGAAAATCATCTTGTTTACTCACTTACAGAAAACAATATATTGATTTAAATTTTCTAAGACACATTTTGTTGGTAAAAGTCATATACGAATAGGCGTCAACTATCATGAATTCACACCTGAGAAGACAAAGGCCTGCATAATGAGCTGCATAATGAGCCATTCAGTCAGGTGTGTCACTGAGAGGGATGAATTACAAGAAAGAATGTGAGGACAAAATAAATGTATATAATTTTATGTTTGTAGTTTATTTAGAATATATTTAATTATCCCACAACAAAATTTAATATTCACTTCTGAGTGCAGTTAAACAGTTTATTAGGAACAATCAAAGCTGACTTTTCAAACTGAATTTTTTTGCATCATGACTCCAGTCACACAATCCTTCAGAAATCCTTTTTAACAATCTTATTTTCTACAAAAAAAAAATATTATTATTATTATTATTATTATTATTATTATTATTATTATTATTATTATTAATGTTGAAAAGAGCTGAGAATATTTTTTTCAGGTTTTTTAGGGGGGATAAAATTGAAAGAACAGCATTGTTTATTACATTTGTTACAGTTACATTTATTGGTACATTTATATTATTTACATCAAGCTTTTGAATGGTATAGTAGTGTATATTGTTATTGAAACTTCATAATATTTCACTTGATTATACATTTAGTCAGGAATTATAGTTTGAAAAATCTTTGGAAAAAGTCTAACTAGTAAAATGTTTACACGTTATTGTGAAAACTAGTACAAGTATATAAATAAATAAAAAGAGACTTACTCATGTTTATGATCTCTGCTGGATAAAGTGCTTCATTCTTTTTTTTCTGAGGAAATCCAAATCTCAAATCCTCAACCACATCACATCGTTTTGGGGTGAATTATGTCTTATTCCTCTCATCGCGAAGCAAACAGTAAAATAAAAAACTTGAAGAACAATCTCGCTGCGTTGTCTTCTGTTGTGTGGGAATATTCAAGCCGTGCGCTTCAGTGAAACATTAGAATCTGAATACTGTGTTCAGCGCGGGGGCATGGTCGCATTATAAGATAATGAAGGGAGACGTGAAAAACGGACATCGCGTTGTTTTCATATGGATAACTTTATCACAGAATATTTGTTTTCGGCAGCACTTGTCAGGCTTTCTATAGATATCTCTCTCATGTCTCTGTGTTGAGTATTCACTGAGTTACAGTTCATTTTAATGACGCATTTGTAAATAAAGATCAGCGCAGACAAAGGCTGCAGACAGCACTCCTTGTTTGTTATCTTTATTTTATAAGTGCACAAAGTTTTGTTGTTATTATGTCTGTATACAAAAGAAAGTAGACCCTTTACAGATTCGATTGATGTATTGCTCTTATCTGTACGATCAAAACTGAAAGTGTAATTTAAGTTATTTTCGGGGTTATCAGGAGAAAATACCCCAAAACACATATACGCATTAATCGACTTCAGAGGGTTAAGTCCTACCTCTCCGATAGATCCTTCAGTGTGTCTAGGAGGGGTGATGTTTCTAAGTCACAGCAACTTGCTACTGGGGTTCCTCAAGGCTCAGTACTTGGACCACTTTTCTTCTCCATCTACATGACGTCATTAGGATCTGTCATTCAGAAGCATGGCTTTTCTAATTACTGCTACGCTGATGACACCCAACTCTACTTCTCATTCCAACCAGATGACCCGACGGTAGCTGCTCGCATTTCAGCCTTTCTGGGTGACATTTCTATCTGGATGAATGTCCTGGTGGTTCCAGCTAACCCATCGTTTCATCACAACTTCTCTATACAGCTGGGTTCGTCAGATTTGCCTTATACAACTTAAGGAAGATTAGACCCTTCCAGTCAGAGCAAGCCACCCAACTTCTTGTCCAAGCTCTTGTTCTCTCCAGACTGGACTGTAATGCTCTCCTGGTGGGCCTTCCTTCATGTACTATCAAGTCTTTGCAACTAATCCAGAATGCAGCAGCGAGGGTTGTCTTCAATGAGCCAAAAAAGCTCACGTTACTCCTCTTCTCATCAGGTTACACTGGCTACCAGTAGCCTCTCGCATCAAATTCAAAGTACTGATGCTTGCCTACAAGACGATCACTGGCACGGCACCAACATACCTAAACTCACTAGTTCAATCTTATGTGCCCTCCAGAAGTTTGCGCTCTGCAAGTGAACGACGCCTTGTGGTGCCATCCCAAAGAAGTTCGAAATCACTCTTAAGGACCTTTTCCTGGACTGTGCCCAGCTGGTGGAATGACCTCCCAAACTCAATTCGTACAGCTGAGTCTTTACTCATTTTCAAGAAACATCTAAAGACTCATCTTTTTCGCCAGAACTTAACCAACTAATACTAGCACTTTTCTTGTCTTTCATATAAAAAAAAAAAACCCTGGCTATGCGTTCTGTACTAGACTAACTGAGACTTGTCATGGCACTTGTATACTGTTGTTGTTCTCTTGTTGATCTGATTGCTTCTATTGCTCTCATTTGTAAATCGCTTTGGATAAAAGCGTCTGCTAAATGATTCAATGTAAATGTAAATGTAACCCCACACCCAACCCCCTAACCTGGAGTTCCAGTTGCTTCCTTTTGTCTGGCGTCTACTCTAGAAACCTGCCCGGCATGGTTGAACCTACTGAGGGTACGATGCCCCACCGATATATCCTTCTGAGTCACAGAGGCACACAAGCAATCCCACCACGACAAGGTAGCAGCACGGGGATAGATCCTTCACATAGCAGCTCTTCATTTGTATATCAAAGGTCTCAGCTGTGATCATATCACTGTCTTCGATAAAATAAAAACTATCAATTCATGCATTTTTTTTTAGTTTATTTATTTATTTAGCTCTAAAAGTACCATATTTTATGTAAAATATGCTTATTCTATGTAATATTTTATATTTCTTATACTTCAGTAAAAACAAATCATTCCAGTAAGTTCAGAGAGCCAAAAACTAAAATTTTAAAAATATCAATAGCCACTATATGACTGTAGTACTCAATGGCTGCATATAGGCTGAAATCTATAAACCATTGTTAGAATGAACTTAACCTCTTAAGTTTTATATTTTGTCAGAAGTTAGAAGTCTACAATTAAAAAAAACATTTGGGTTGGGTAAGATTATACAAATATGCCAAAATATGCTTACAGACCAAATTGGGTCATTTATTTTGTGTGTGTGTTTATGTGTGGAAGAACTGGTATATACTGTATGTTTTATGTTGACACAAATGTGTATAAAGACATGGGTACTAAACATGGTTTATGAAGACACTTCCTGTGTCCCCGTTAAACAAAAGGCTTAAAAAAAAACATATAAAACAGTGTTTTATGAAATTCAAAAATTGCCAGTAGTTTTCTGTAAGGGGTAGGTTTATTTGTAGGGTGATAGTATCGCAGTATAAAAACTATTACGCCTATGGGGAGTCCCTGTAAACCACAAATGCAAGTATGTGTGTGTGTGAGAGAGAGAGAGAGAGAGTGTTTGCTCATTCAATGGTTTGTATATGGGTTTGTGTGTTCATGTGTATTTCCCATTCATTTCATATGGGTGCCCATTTTTGTCCATGAAGGACAAATTTAGGATTTTTTTTTTTATCAACCACTTAACTTTGTTGAATTGAGTCCATTTTTTGTGTGCGTGTGTGTTCAGGGGGCAAATTTAGGGAAAGTAGCCAAATCTTGTACCGCTCAGATTAAGGAAACTATATAAAAAAATAAATAAATAAAAAAAAAAAAGATTTTGCCCAAATTTGTCCAGAAGGATGCTTGAGAGTTTAAAGGGTCTGAACTGAGGGTGAGAGGGCAGCAAACAAAACCACTTCTACATAAAACACATCTGAAATTTTACTTTTTACTCCAAACCTTATAGTTACTGAGATGTGATGAGACTCACTGTAGTTTCTTCAGTTTACAATGTGGATCCTCCAGAAGAGCAGAGAGCAGCTTCACTCCTGAGTCTCCTGGTTTATTACCACTCAGAATCAGTTCTGTCAGGTGTGAGCTGTTTGATCTCAGTGCTGAAATCAGAGCAGCACAGCCTTTCTGTGTAATATCACAGCTGGAAAGACTGCAGAGAATATACAGAAAATAAAAAATTAGTTATAAGAGCTTGACTCATGTGTCCAGTATAATTGCTGAAAAACACAGATGTAAAACAAATTATAGATATCAATTATAAAACTAGAAACAGAGAGTGACTCAGAGTCAAGTCTCATTTTAATAGACTTCAGACTCAAACTGAAATTACTTCAGATTTAACTCAACAAACAGGACCCAAATATCCCCATAAATATTCCCAAACTACTTGAGACTTAACCATAGACTGTATAAAAACATGGACGTAGTGTCCGTGACGTCACCCATAGACTCCTGAAGAGCATTTTTGAAGCTCAAAGTATGCAGAGTGGGCCGTTGCCATCTTGGCCATCTTGCCATCACTGCACGACTGTCCCAGACAATCAAAAATGAGCCAAAAGTTGGGAGCTGGTTGCTGAAGCCAAACCCACCTAGCTCGACGGCAGTGTCAGCAGCAGCAATCCACCTGTCACTCAAGTGGCCACGCCCTTGATTATGCAGAACTTTAAGGCTTAATATAATTTAAACGGATGAGTTGTAAGCCTCCATGTACATGAACATTCGTGAGGTATGTGAATGTCATGTCTGTTTTAATGTTTCAGTAAAAATTAGCTTTCTGAAAGCAATATATTTATTCAAACAATATCACATGCCCTCACACTAGTGCTGCCATGATAGCATTCTAGAGCGCTGTGGTAGACAGAGACATTAAACAACCACACAAAGTGCTGAAATTATAAAACAGACTATATACCTATCCTTACTGATGTGAATACACCTCTATCTGAAAATGGATAGTTTAAATGTTTTCTTTTTTCAAATGTTTTTCTCTTTTTAGGCCACTGATGAAGAGCAGGCAGTGACTGGGATGAATGCTGGTCAAAGAAGAGAATGTCCTTTCCCCTAAACTGATGCAATAGTGGTTTTAAAGGAGGACGCTGCCCTGAATGATGTAGATGTTACATGCTGTGCTGATGGGGCTTCTTCATGACTACATCAGTTATGCTAAAGAGATCATGAAAGTTGACAGTGATGCATGATCTGTATTCATGGACTATGAATCAAACTGTAAGTGTATAATTTGTAAAAACAATGTTAAATGCTTGTTCTGTGTTGTTTAGTAAAAGAGTTTACACTCTGTCATTCATACACATGCTCACATTCTTTCACACAGACATCTGTTAAATGTTATAATATCAGAGTTAATGTTGTGGTTTATTTGTGTACTGTCATGCTAGAATAGTTGGTAAAGAACTTAACTAATTGTACATTTATTGTATAATAGTGTGTTCGTATATTTTTATACAATATATAAAATTTAACAAAGTCCAATTTGATCTTAAAAGTTATATTCAGCAATGCAGTGTTTGCCACAGCCTTACACTCAATTAGTGTCGGCGCTCCGCAAGTTCATTTTCTGCCAGCAGGAGGCGCTTTAAGAGCAGGAGAGGTAACCGCTGCAAAGCGGCGCTGAGCTCACAAACGCTGCCTTATCAAGCATTACGTGCAAAATCGAACATTTTCTAAATACAGTCGGTTTCCTTCTGAAATACAGTGATAAAAAATACCCGCTCTGGTTTTTAAAACCCTGCAAAGTAGTAATTTTAAACCATAAAACAAGCAACCCAGCATGCTGGGTTAAACATACTAACCCAGCATTGGGTTCGTCCCTTTTTGGCCCAGCGCTGGGTTGCCAAAATAACCCAAATTGGGTTGTTTTCAACCCAGCAGTTTTTAGAGTGTATATAGACCAAAATAATTTTTTGAACCAGGTTGTAAACATTTTTTTTTTTTTTTTTTTCTGCTGTAATGTTGGGCATTTTAACTTGGGGAGTCTATGGGACTCAAGCGGCCAGTCGATGAATTGCAGTTTTAGTCACTTCCTTGTTGGCTTCACGAGAGAGAGGAGGAGGTTGGCGCTCAGACTTAACCTTAACTATTGAAGATGATTTTCTATTTTAATTTGTATTCAGTCTGCTTATATTGGAGCTGAACAGACATAATTTGTTTTCCTGATTTAATACTGAAAGCAGAACATTTAGAAAGCAGCACCTTTTTCATTATAAATGAAACTAAATAAAGTACTAAATAAAAAATATCATGCATTTAGTATGATCTCTCTTATATTGTTAAAATTATTCACATTTTCACAGATTCTGCAAGGGTTTCCCAAACTTTCGCATGCCACTGTATATATGTGCAATATTTTAAAAGAGCCCTCACTAACTGAGTTTAATGCCATGGTTATGTTAGAATGCATATCATTCTTGTTTCTGTGGCAGTGCATCTGGCTCGTCATGGGGCGCAAGGTGCGGCGCGCTGTATTGCTGATGCATCAGTTCAATTGAACTTTACTAAAAATATATGAACTTACCTGTTTTGAATACTTTATATTTAACGTGTTCGTTTATGTCCAATATTAGTGTTAAACTGTTGGACTTTAAATTAAATCTGCTATTGATTTTCACTGTTGACTGATTTTGCAGAACATTTAGACTGATAAATTCCGTGCGCAGATGCGGCAAATTTGTCACAGGACGCGTGATATGACAATTGCGTCCAACTATATATGAGCTAGCTGTTTTAAGTGCCAGTTCAGTCAAGGACTATCAGGGCAAAGAAATATAAAGTCTGAGATTGCCTAAATCAATCTGCAGATTTAAATCCGATTGAACATTAATTTCACCAGCTGAAGAGGAGACTAAAGACAGAAACTCCCCAAAACAAGCACCAGTTGGAATTGGCTGCATTAAAGGCTAATAAAATGTAATAAAATAATATAAAATAACACTTTACTGTTCCAATACTTATGGAGGGCACTGTATATTTATATATATATATATATATATATATATATATATATATATATATATATATATATAAACAGAATTTTGCTTGATTTTTCCATTTTATTTTTCAGGATAGAAAATTGTTAATATTTGATCTCCACATGTAGGTGGACATGAAACACACCTTTCTGCTGATAGGTCAACCAAAGATCAACTCGTGCTGAACAAACACTTGTTAATAAAGGTTACAAGTTAGTCAAGATTACTATTAATGCCCAACTAGAGTCTCACTTAATGCCAAAATTAGTCCATATTTGTGGGAAGTTGTGTAAACTCTTAGTGTTGTAAAGGTTTTGGTTGGTTCCCTTTCAAGGGAACTTCGAACTGCGTCCTCTAGGGGGCGCTATGGGGAACACCTCATCGTGACCCGTGTCTGAAGCATACATTGAAAAAACACCAACTTGTTGGCCGGCAAAATGACGTCACTGCCGGCGCGACTATAAACAGGCACCGGGAGAACACGTCATTCTCTTCTTTGTCTTCACTGACTGTTCTGTTTGAAGCGTGCATCTGAAAGAACCGGTAAGAGCGATCTTTCTCTGTATATCATGGCGACTACTAGCAAACATTTAGACAATGTGTGCATCTGTGTCTGCGTTTTTTGACCCCCGATGACACACGCGATCTTTGCTCATTTGTTTGGGTGTAGAGCACACACTCAATGTCTCTGAGGAGGCAATCTGCATGCATTGTGAGCGTTTTTTTCAATGAAAAAGCTCCGCTCTCGTTCATCTCTCTTCCGAAAAAAAAAGGAAAAAAGGCAGCCATCTGCTTCCCGCGGTTCAGGACCTGCCGCTGCTGAGGCACGGAGGAGAATGAGCTCATGAGAATACAGGTGGATCTGTCTGAATGATTTAGAGAGGGACTTTCCCTTTCGCGCTCGTTGGCGGCGGATGAGAGAGAGCCTCGGTAGGATGATGTTATATTTTTAACACTATTTGATACTGAGGTTAGTGCTCTGCTGGGTTTTTACCCAGGAAAAGCAGGAGATATTTGAAGATGGTGAAGAAGCTGAGGCTGAGCCTTCTCAATCCTCCTGCCCTGCGTATGTAGAGCTGTTGGAGGTTATGGATTGCGCCACGGCAAAGTTGGACTAACAAGGTGACGCTGTGAGGCCACAAAAAAAAAAAAACCCTCGATGAGCGTTATCTTTCTGACCATAGCCCTCCAGCTCAGGTGAGCCTTCCATTTCTGCATGATCTCCATACAGATATCAAAAAGAAATGAAAGAGGCCGTTTTCTTCTCGCATCCATCAGTTTCGGCATAAGAGTAAATGTGCCGACATCGAGGTGATGCGCGAAAACGGTTATGAAAGGATGCCCCCTGTAGAAAGAGCTAAAAAAAAAAATCTTTCTGCGGGGGAGACATCCTCTCTTAATCTCCCTCCTTGCCATCTAAGCCCCTTCAGAAATTCATCTCGCTTAAATGGCAAGGCATACGCAGCAGCAGGTCAGGCTGTCACCGATGGAGTTTTGGTTCCTTGCCGCTGTCGCCTCTGGCTTGCTTAGTTGGGTCACTTCATTTACAGCTATTTGTTGACTTGATTTCAAATGAATGCACATACACTATTTAAACTGAACAGAGATGACATCACTGAATTCAATGATGAACTGCCTTTAACTGTCATTTTGCATTATTGTTCAGTTGCTTAGACGCAATGTATTTTGTTTAAAGCGCTATATAAATAAAGGTGACTTGACGTGACTTTATTACACACGATGGTGGTGCTTATCAGACTGACCTGCTAAGAGACCTGGATAGAGGCAAGGGCCTTTTTCCTGATCAGGTAGCTGAGCTGTGCCGCACCACGGATCTCCCTCCATGCTACCAAGCAGGCAGGACCATGGGCAGGACTATGGTGGCCATGGTGGCAGCGGAGAGACATCTGTGGATGAACCTGGCAGACATAGGGAAGAAAGAAAAGGCTTTCTTCTCGATACTCAGGTTTCACCTTCTGAACTTTTCGGTATTTCTGTTGAGACGGTGATCGAAGTTCAGGGAGACGAAGGCGCGCTCTGCTGCTTTCAGATCCTTCGTTCCACGAAGGTCCAGGTCTGAGCGTGAACAACATAGGGGTCCTGGCCTGTCTCGATCTGAGGATCAAAGACGGGCACAGAAGGCTAGTGTCGTAACTCGCGCTCCTCCCCCACCTGCGGGCAGGGGTAAGAGGAATCGTGGGTCATGAGGAGGTAAGCAGAACCTAAGGGATGTGATCCAGATGAAGCAGCGTTCTCGTCTGAATCAGAGTGATACCGAGGTATCTACTCGTTCCCTTTAGGGATTTATAACTTCTGCTTTTATCCTCCCCTTCCTAAATTCCCCTGTAACCACCAGCTCTCCACCTGATCGAGGTTAGGTGGAAACCTCTAACGCATAACAGTCTCCTATGCTGGACCTATAATGTTTTTGGCTGGTTCGATGTTCATAGCAAACACCCTACTGATGGTCCGGACTAAAAGGAGGTGCCCCTTGAGCAGGGCTCCAGCGCAGGAGGGTAGGTGAGTATGTAACCCTCTCTGTATATACTTATGTGTATTAAATTTCTGGTGGTTATTAAATTTCTGTGTATTTGTTTGCATTCTCAGCATGTTTATGTTGAGGTTGAAAGATCTAGGGGGGTTAATAAAAATTATAAACGTAACTTATAAATGTAACTAAAATAAACAAAATTAACTCAAATGAAACAACATTTTCCTATATACCATAGTCTGCCTTGTTAAAACAATCATAGATCTCACATCCTTTTGACCAGTAAATGAACTTTCAGCTAACCTCACGCTCACAGGTCTACGTCATAAAGTTTAAATTGTCACAACGCCAGAACCCCCTCAAAACTAATTAGTTTACAATTGAGTTGCAAACCCTGAAAACCTTTAGATGTTTTACAATCTTCGCTGTCATGGTCGTACCAGTAATCATACAGATACCAGACGCGTTTCGATGTACTACTTAAGATGAAATATTTAGCCTTTCGTGTAATGTTGTAAAAGTTTAGACGTTCTACATCTATTTCAACTGATAACAAGTCTTATGGCAAGAAAATCAAAGACTTTCCAAAACATTTCATTCCAGTTAGATTTTTGTATGCCTAAACGCATGTTTTAATTGATATAGCAATGCCAGAAGCTAACACAGAAAGGCATACATTACTGGGAGATTTACAAATACAGACTGAGATTACACTCAATTTTCGTACACACTCTGTACATCATAAAACAAAATAAATGTAAAATAATAAACAACACTGAAGAAAAAATAAAATAAATATAAATATAAAGAAAAAGTAGGGGAGTAACAGATTTTCACATTAAGAAACCAAAGTCCTCTAATGAAGAATACAAAAATCTTGCTTTGTGACTTTTCATTCCTTTTAACGTCTCCAAATACATTACAAATTCCTCTTTAAACACAACTAATCGTGGGGGAGTTATGAAAACATTTCATTTATGAATGTAAAATTTCATTCCAGAAGTTAATATTGACAAAATAAAAATACATATTAAAGGATTTAGGGTACTACTGTGAGTGGCTCGTTAAAATAAAAATAAAACATTTTAATATATATATATATATATATATATATATATATTTTTTATTTTTTTTTTTACAAGGACTTTTGTTTAGACGAAAAAATAAAAATCGTATAGGCTAACCTAGTTTTAAAGTAACTCATATACACAGATGGATCTAAAGATCCTGAAACAGGACACACTGCAGCAGCAATATATGGTCCAAGGTTCAGGTATAGAATAACAAAAAGAACATCTAATCATCTGTCAGTTTATACTACAGAAATGATTGCCATATTTTTGGCTCTTCGGTGGGTTGAAGACATTAATATACCTAAAGTAGTCATATGTTCAGACTCATTTTCAGCACTATTAAGTTTAAAGAGTGGCAAATCTTCAACTAGACAAGACATTTTGTCAGTCATTTTACAGAGTTTGTTCAGAATACAAACAAAAACAAATATTTATTTTGTATGGATACCTGCACATAGAGGAATAGAAGGTAATGAAGTAGTGGATCAGATTAAAAACATTAAAACGTCCAGACATAGAGTTTAATGCTCCAATGAGTAAATTAGAAATAAAAGGGCTAATTAAAAAAACATTAAAAGATATGTGGCAAATTAAATGGGATGGTTAGAATAAAGGACGGCTTTTATATAATATTCAAAGAACAATTGGAAATGAGAGGAGAATTTTTGGGGATAGAAAGGAAGACAGCATAATATCTCGCCATAGAAATGGACACATTGCACCTAATCAATCATTATTTATAATAGGAAAACATGAGTCTGGACTTTGTGTTAAATGTGATTTTCCTGAAACAGCTGAACCTATTTTAATAAAATGGAAAGGATATGACAACGAAAGATTACAACTTTCAGAAGTACATATTATAGAAATAAATCAGATCTCACTTCAGAAATTGCTAAATAAAGATGTGACTATAGAAATGTTTCACAGATTAAGTATCTCAAAGATACAGAGTTAATAAACAGGATTTTTTATTTTATCTTATTTTTGAGTTAGTTTTCATTAATGTCAATGCTCCACACTCCATCCCAGTAGGTGGCAGTAAATGCACCTAAACCTGGTTTGCGTCAAAGAAGAAGTGGTTTGAGTGGTACCGGACGTAAGCATTCTGAGTTTGGCAGCGGTGTGTGAGGTTGTTCTGATGGTTAAGCTCTGCTGGGAGATCTTTTTTTCTTTTGTTTAACTCTCTGTCAGTAACAAAGTCTCGATTTTTTAAATTGTAGTTAGTGGTAGAGTACAAAATAGTTTTGACAAGTATCTTGTGCTGTTGTTTTAACGACAGCGTCTGATGCATTTTCTTTTAGATCAGTGTAAATGCATACCTCTTTTTTATTTTGCTTTAACTTTTCACCCGGCGTGACAAGCGCTAACTTTCCTGGTTTGTAACATTGCTTTACGTTCGCTTCTTTTTTTTATTTTAGTTTGAGGTAAGGTACAAATGCTATAAACTCTGTAACCTAGTTTTCTTTTCTAACTGGTAACAAACTCTAACACCTTTTTAAATTGTAATGCTACAAGCTTGGACTCTCACGTGTTGTTTAACGAACGTATCTGATAGTTTTTGGCTTGTTTAGTTGTTTTAGATAAATAACCAGTAACCTAGTTTTCTTTTT
This sequence comes from Cyprinus carpio, assembly GCF_018340385.1. NCBI lineage: Eukaryota > Metazoa > Chordata > Actinopteri > Cypriniformes > Cyprinidae > Cyprinus > Cyprinus carpio. Next base: position 32,498,456 of record NC_056618.1, read on the forward strand.
ATTTAATTTGTAACAACTTTAACACCTTTTTTACCCTTTTTCGAGTACAAAAAAACCCGATCATTACATTGTTTCTGTTTCGTCTATGTTTATAACCTTTTTCTTGAAATGCATTGTGTATGTAAAACCTTAAAAACTTCCCTTATACCGTTTTCACATTTTAAAGTTTAAAAGCACATAGTTCTCACACACAAAAACACTTTTCCCTCCCGCCGAATTCCTTTTAGCATCATAAAAATGATGGGCTCGGGCGGGGAGGGGGGGGACTGTACAGGGAGGGGTGGGGGATTCCAAACAGGTGTACAAACAGATGTCTTTTATGACCCTCATCAATCAAATTTTTCGAAACAACCCGCCCTGTATCCTCTCTTATATTTATATTTTTAAACATATTTTCTATAGAAAAAAAAGGTAAAATGGCAGAACCATAAATGACTGTCACATGATTACATGCAGCTGTTGTTTCTCAAGTCGCACTGACTAAAGATCTTTTACTTTTCCCCCAGTTTTACTAAGAAACATTTTGTTTAATAATTACATTTAATGAAATGTAATTATTATACTTATGTATTATTAGACTGAACTTCAATTATTTTCACTTATTCCAACAAACTTGAATGCAACTTACTGTGTGAGACTGATGATGATCCCAAATTCAATATTTGTAAAATCAGAGTCACAACCCTGTTCCTGAAGGCACCTCAACTTTGCACAGTTTGGATTAATCTCTCCTATCAAACACACTTCAACTCATCAGATCATTAGTACAGCGATCTGTGATGTTGGCTGAGTGTGTCAAATAAGAAAGACCTCAAAATATACAGAAACAGTGTAGAGAAACACAGACCTACTGTGAGAAAGCCCTAACCACGCCCCCTAGTGGCACGTAGCATGCATAGCTCAGTTAGGAGCGGACATTTTGACTTGACAGCAGCAGGTTACAAATCAGGCTGGCTGGACTGTTTATTCGACTGTTGTATATGTTTTTCCCGTGTGTAAATGATTACGGGTGAGTTTATACATATATATACAGATGGTAGACAACCAAAATGAGTAATGCCGCCGCCGCCGCCGCAGGGCCGCGGCGTTAACTGCAAATCAGTCGCGTGTTAAAATCATTCGCGAAACTACCGCCAGGTGGCGCAAAGGGACGGATTGCGAACTGAATGTAATTGTTAAATGAAAGGAAGACGTAAAACAACAATAACATTATAATATACATTATAACATCCTTAAAAGCCATTAAAAATAGGATAGTCTTAGGCTACAGTCTACTCATCAAAAAAAAAAAAAAAAAAAACCTTTACACAAAGGCTCTTATGCATGCTATTGTTTTTAAACAGTCATTATATATATATATATATATATATATATATATATATATATATATTTATATATATATATATATATATATATATATACGGATTAAAATGTTTTCATTTCGGTTCATTCTTCGTTTAAAAATAATAATAATAATAATAATCTTCAGGTTCCATTTGCACAGCGAAATGAGAACAGTCCAGCATTTACAAATAATTCATTTGTTACGACCTCTCATCAAAATATCAGCTCAGAGGGAAGAGAGCTACGTAGCATAAACAAGAACGAATAAATAGCGAAGTCGCTCAAATCTGTTTATTCACTCACTCCCAACAGACGTCACAATACTAACGAACATACCAACCCAGGAACGAAATTATACAGAACAGACAACACCGAAGAAAAACTAAATATAAATAAAGAAACGCTTGTTTGCTGGCTGGCCCACAAGATCTGTCCATCTCCTTTCTCCTCCTCGTTGACGTTTATACCGTATCAATCAGCCGCTCAAATCACGAACAGGTGCGTCCACCTAAGAGAGAGCTAGAGCACGTACACGCTCCAAAAGGATAGCGCAACGCCAAGAAAAAACAAGGGAGGGACAAAACAAAAAAAACAGACGGACGACCAAGCCACGACCGTAACATTCTATTAACTCTGTTATTATTCTTGATTTTTCAAACTGCTAACACGTTGCATTTTTGAATTATGCCTTTACTGTGTGACCAATAATTGTGAATTGTGACTTTGATCGCGCTGGTACCTCACGCGCACATATTCATTGGAAACAGCAGTCATTCACCAAGCCATGCGGCGCGAGCAGCGGGCCACTTTGGCATAATTTTGCTAATTATGGTTTTTTTTTTTTCGTAGATACTGAAACACGTGTGAAATCCAAAGCCTATTTTACCTAATGAATAAGAGTTTAGCTTCAAATGGGCAACATGTTTGGATTTGTCCCGAATGAGAGAGATAAGCCCAACCTTATGTATCGCTTTAAATTATTTTTAATTATTATTATTTTTGTTGTTGTTTATAAGTCTATATTATTATATAGCCTGCTGCAATTATATTTATCCATTAGAATTATATATTTGTAATTCTTGTTCTGTTCTGATAATTTTTTAAAATTTAAAGGATTTGTTGTAAAGTGAAGGGAACTAAAAATGTCCTGTTGGTACATTAGCCTATAGCATTATTAGGCCTGCCGTTATTATTTCTGAATGTAATAAAATGCAACTCTCACAAATGTAATTTATTTTTTAGCGGGTTTTCGTGTATGTTTTTATCCAGCTTTATTTTTCCATTGCATCTAAAAATTACTTTGTGCATCACATTCACTTCGTGAACAAACAAATATAACTTCAGATCTGCCTCCTGCGATGCTCAGCTGTGGACGATTTCAAAATGTTTGATATAAAGGTTGCGTCACATTTTATACAGGAATTGTTCATTTAAAAAAAAAAAAAAAAATCAAATTATATTGTTAGTTTTATGCTAACATGCACTCATGTCTTCGGATACTATACAAGATACAAGTTCATTTAGGCTAGCATGCACTGTGACATTTTACCGTTTCAACTTATAAACTCCTTGAGATTTTAAAGTCAGTTTAATAGTATTGAAATTCAAGTTGAATCTCGAAGGGGGTTGGGGGTTAGTTCTGTATAGCTTGTGGGAGTCGAGATAAAGGTGTGAATTTCTTGCTCTTTCATATGGACAGTCTTATGAGGGTTTCAAACTTGCAGAACAGGTTTTAGGACAACTTTAAAGAAAGGTTTGATCACTTCAAATGTTGACTACTGTATAGCGCAATAAAGTTTATTAGTTATTATAACTTAATTTCAGAGGAAGTTGCCTTAACTTAAAAAAAAAAAAAAAAAACTGTTGCATTAGGGCTATGGCCTAAATAAAAAAAAAAATCCCCGATTTTTTTCACACAAAAAATCCGATTTACAATTTAAATCGATTTTTTTTTTTGCCCCCCCCTACTTAAAATCAATATTCAAATGACAAAGAAATTGCTCAAAACAAGTTTTAATATAAATATATATTTTTTTAATACTAGCCCATCATGCCATCCACTCGGCGTTAAGAGCTGTTCAGATTAAAATTGGCAGCTCCGCAGTGAGTCAGTGTCATGGACGGAGGACAGACCAAGTGTAGGCCTAAATCAGTTTTTTCTAGTCTATATTTTCATCTCGTTATGCTGCTGGTTTAGGTTATGTATTTATTTTTATTTCTTATATCAATTATTTGTAAATATAGCAGACACTGTCTAACCGTGTCTACACCGGACGGCCTTGTTCATATAGGGCGAAACATCTCTCTCACTCGGCAGTACAGCAGGCCTATGTGAGCGGAGTGGAGCAGCAACAATTTCCCTCCGCGCTCCAAGCATTTAATAATCACTCTGCTCAGCGTTCATTGATACCAGAAACACTGCACGGCTTCACTCCGTGGCTAAAGTTGAAATGTTATGTTCATAATAGCTTATAAAAATTAAATAAAAATAAATAAAATTACAGGAGAGTTTCAAAGGGGATTAGGCTATTGTGTGCAAACTTTTTGTCCTACCAAACGCCAAACTAATAAAATTGTCAGCATTAAAAGGTATAATTGCTGCTTTCTGCTGTGCAAATTTTGTTTGTGATGAAAATAACAGTTTACATTTTCGTCAGTTATTTTATCTACAGATCGATGCATTTGTTACAGATTTCTGCTCATTCAAAATCAGATACAGATGAAGTAGCCTACTGTAAGATTACATTTGTTTGAATGCATTATTGCAACAGCGATTACGTGTGAATGTGCTGTATCTGTTTAAATCATGCTTTAACCCGAAAATAATCAGTAAAAGGAAGACAAATTCATTGAGAACTAGCCTGTAACATCCTGCTCGACTATTGCCGTCATTATAGTCTTCTGATCGGAGATATTATGTGTATCAAGCTATAGCTAAATATGTTTATCATGTGAATTCTTGCTAAATATGCAGTTATATTACGGGCTGTTGGCATGAATTGTATTCGTGATGGAGCGGTGCTGGAGCGAGTGAAAACCACTACGCTCCGACTTTTCCTCTCCTCTTCAGTCAGAATTACTCCGCTCCGCTCATACTCTGCTCGGCAGCGTGTCTCAGACGCGCGGGGTAGGGTTGAGCCCAATCATTCTCAAAACATAAAATATTTATTTTATTTCAATTTTCGTTTTTGTGTTTCAGAGGAAAAATCAGTTAAGGCATCTCTCCATTACAGACCGTTCTGAAAGAAGAATTTATGCAAACGCGTATAAAATTCTTTAAAAACTTTAAAAGAGATGTCTAGAGGGTATTTAATAGGTCTGCTTCCCACGTAAGATTTTTCTAGTTAGTAGTCGTTCATTTGTCATTATTCAACTAATCGCAAGTTTATATTAAATTTACAACTATAATCCAGCCTTAATATATTCCACGCTCAAGAATATGCATTAAGCTTGCCACAAAGCACAGGCAGAAGTATCCTAATAATTATGAAAAAGGAGACATTTTAATTATTTATTAATAAACAAATGTTTTTCTTGTCGGCTGCAAGATGAAATTCACAGTGCTGACTCTCTCCACATGGACGCGCCTTTAAACAGAAATACAACCTTCACAGATTACATAACGCTTTCGTTTTGAATTGATTCGTTTAAAAGACATTTCAAGCTTTCTGTTGATATATTTCTCATGTATGTGAGACGCCACAATTTTCAGTTATTTCATTATTAGGAAAAAAATTACGTGATCGAGAGGGCGCCTCCCTGTCATGCATGCGCATTAATAATTTTTGCACAAACACTTGAATATAAATAATAATTCACATTTTGCATATGCATTACAAAGTAAATATTTTTTACATCCAATTATCCAAAATAAAACCAAACAAGATTTGTAATGAAGATAAAATATGTAGACAAATAAGAATAAATGCTGACTCAGCATCATGCACAGAGCAAATCTTGCACTGATATTTTACGGAATATTATACAAACCTGCATTTAAATGCGGCTGCAATTTATTTATTTATTTTTTTTATTTTTACTTAAATTATATGAAAGCAAGTAAAGAAGACTCCATTTAAAATCACTGAAGTTGTCAATTAATGAAGCTGCTTTTTTTTTTTTTTTTTACATCGTGTGTAGTTTGTTGATAAGTGAGGACGTTTTATTAATCCGTCCATTCTTTAGAGTTGCAATGATTTACTAGTTAAATCGTGCAGGTTTAATTTATTCGTTTCTTGTTTTAATTAGGCCTAAATAATGGGAGCGAAATTATACAGTGCCTTACGTTTTACTAAAATAAAGAAAATAATTTATAAAACACGCAAGCCTAGCTCACAATTTTTTTTAATAATATAACACATAATTCATATTATATAAATAATACTGCACACTATTTAAATGTGTCTAATCTAAAATATGGTGTAGAGAAAATATAAGCACAGGCTCATAGGCTTGACATTTATCCTGCTTGAATTCGTTCTAAGAAACGCACATATCTTCATAAGGACTAAACTTTCATCTGTGAATATTAAATATTTTTTCTTTCATTTTCCCCGACTGCAATTAAATATAACACTTCGGTGAGGCAAAGCTGACGTTTATTTGCGAAAATGTGCTTTGATGCGCTTGTTTGTAAACCTGTGATTAAAGCGCCACTCAGCGGTCAAAAGCTGCTAATGCACTTTGCAGACGCCGCAGCGGCGGTACGAGCGGCGGTAGAAGTAACGCTTTGGATGTCCACCTACTGTATTATATTTGTCATCTATATCATTGTTCTGATTGTCAATGTTTGCCCATAAATCGAACGCATTTTAAACTGCGTCACAGATGAAAGTGAAACTGAAAGCGATATTGAAAGTGAAACCAAACGCCTTTGTATAGGGCATTAAGCTTGCTAATAAATGTATTTCTATTATAATACAAATGATTATGTTCACTTCCTAGTTATATATTACCCGGTTTGTTCATTATTGTTGGAAATGTCAAATTGATGACGTTGCTTAGTTCCTGCTCTTAATATAGAGCACATGCAAACTGAAGTAGATTCCTATTTCACTACATTTGAACGCGTAGCTGTGAAACTTAGGTGGCCAAAAGATATGTGGGCTTTACTCCTACAATGTAATTTGGAGGGTAAAGCCCAGGAAGTTTGCTCTTCCTTGCCTATTGAACAGTCATTAGATTATGACATTGTTAAAATTGCTGTGCTTAGAGCTTATGAATTGGTACCTGGGGCATACCGGCAGAAGTTTCGGGGCTATGTCAAAGCAGCCAAACAAACATTTGTAGAATTTGCCAGAGAGAAGGGGAATCTCTTTGACAAATGGTGTTGTTCCAGTAAAGTGTCCACATTTGAACAACTTCGAGAGTTAGTTCTGGTGGAAGACTTTAAAAGTTGTTTGCCAGAGAATATTGTTGTGCACTTAAATGAGAAGAAGGTAACTAAGCTGTCGGATGCTGCGGTTATCACAGACGAATTTGTGCTAACGCACAAAAGTGTTTTTCCTTCCGGGCACCAGAGTAGAAATCGATCTCCTGTTGAGGATACAGTTACTGATTCGGTTCGTGCAGGTCATCTAAAATCAGAGAGTTCCCACAAGTATGATTCAAAACGTATGGGTGACAAGCGCGTGTGTTTTTATTGCCTTGACCCAGGCCATTTGATCTCTGAGTGCAGCTCTTGGAAGCAGAAAAATTAATCTAGGAAAGCTAAAAGTGTTGCTTTCGTCAAACCTTCTGAGGTTAGTGAAAGCATGAGTGCTGCTTCGTTGTACCAGCCTTTTCTTATATCGGGTTTTGTGTCTTTTATCTGCTGAGTCGGAGTTAAGACCAATTACAATTCTCAGGGACACAGGCGCTGCCCAGTCTATTATATTGGAGAGCGTATTGCCGTTTTCTGCTGAAACATACTGGCTCTGATATTTTAGTACGTGGCATTGAACTGGGTTGTTAGGTTACCTTTTCACACCGTTTGTCTAACCTCTGATCTGGTGTCAGGAGTTGTTGAGCTCGGAGTGCGCTCAGAGTTGCCTGTGGAGGGAGTTGGTCTTGTGCTGGGTAATGACTTGGCCGGTGGTAAGGTTTTTTCTAGCCCAGTGGTTATCGGGACACCTGAATCTTCAACAACGTCTGTTGCTAGTTTGTTCCCCTCAGTTTTTCCTGCGTATGTAGTGACACGTGCACAGAGCTGTAAGTTTGAGGATGTTATTGACTTGTCTAAATCATTTATGAATTCCCCTTCAGAACTTGCAGAATGCAAATTATTTGTTACTTCGAGTAATTCAAGTCCAGAGTCTGAATTCAATCAAACCAGTGAACTGGGTCCTCTACGAGTTGGAAGGGAACAGTTGGCAGCTGCCCAAAAATCAGATCAGAGCTTGAGGAACTGTGTTGATGCAGCAGTTGATCTAGTGGAAAAGCCTGAAGCTAGGGTTGTGTTTTTTTGGGACGATGGTATTTTGATGCGTCGGTGGAAGTCTAGTATCTCCAATGATGAGGCTTGCTGGAATACATTATTTCAGATAGTTTTACCCTCTGGTTATTGAAACCAGGTTTTAAAATTGGCTCATGAGATTGTGCTCGCAGGTCATCTGGGTATTACTAAAACTTTCAAGAGGGTTTCCAGGTATTTCTTCTGGCCGAGTATGAAATCCACTGTTTCAGAATTTTGCCGGTCTTGTCATGTATGTCGGGTGGCGGGGAAGTCTAAAGCCATGATTCCCCCAGCACCACTACAACCAATTCCGGTGATGGGAGAATCAATCTCTCGAATGGTTATGAAATGATTTGTTTAGCACCACTACAACCAGGGGGAATCATGGCTTTAGACTTCCCTGCCACCTGACATACATGACAAGACCGGCAAAATTCTGAAACGGTGGATTTCATACTCGGCCAGAAGAAATACCTTGAAACCCTCTTGAAAGTTTTAGTAATACCCAGATGACCTGCGAGCATGTTCTCATGAGCCAATTTTAAAACCTGATTTCGATAACCAGAGGGTAAAACTATCTGAAATAATGTATTCCAGCTAGCCTCATCACTGGAGATACTAGACTTCCACTGACGCATGAAAATACCATCGTCCCAAAAAAAACACAACCTTAGCTTCAGGCTTTTCCACTAGATCAACTGCTGCATCAACACAGTTCCTCAAGCTCTGATCTGATTTTTGGGCAGCTGCCAACTGTTCCCTTCCAACTCTTAGAGGACCCAGTTCACTGGTTTGATGGAATTCAGACTCTGGACTTGAATTACTCGGAGTAACAAATAACTTACATTCCTCAAGTTCTAAAGGGGAATTCATAAATGATTTAGACAAGTCAATAACATCCTCAAACTTCCGGCTCTGTGCACGTGTCACAACACACGCAAGAAAAACTGAGGTTTTCTTTGTATTTCTTCTGTTTATAGACCACATTTGTGTGAAGTAACATATACAACCGGTCTATGATTAAACAAGCTAAATTGGGATCCTCTCTCATGTTTCTCTAACCGGAAACACACACCACCATCTTGGCTGCACTACACCTGAACCCACTGAGCGTCACATACGCTCGTATACCTAGTATAAAATAAAGTCAATAAAACAAAGACACAGTAAAATACTCACTCAATCTTTCTAGATGCTTGGATCACTGGCAGCAGCCTCAGAAGACATTCTTCTGAATGATGATATTTACTCAGTTTAAACTCATCCAGCTCTTCTTCTGAGTTCAACAGCACAAACACTAGAGCCGTCCACTGAGCAGCAGACAGAGAGACTCCAGAGAGATGACGGTCAATTCTTCTGCTCAGGTATGTTTGTACTTCCTGCTCTAGTGAACGATCATTCAGTTCATTCAGACAGTGGAACAGATTGATGGATTTCTCTGGAGAGGGATTCTTCCTGATCTTCTGTTTGATGTATGCAGCTGTTTCCTGATTGATATAAGAGCTGCTTACTGTCTTTCTCAGGAGCCCTTGTAAGAGAGTCTGATTAGACTCTAGTGAGAGACCTAGAAGGAACCGGAGGAAAAGATCCCAGTGTCCGTTCTCATTCTGTAAGGCCTTGTCCACTTCTCTCTTCAGTAAACTGGTTATTGGTGACCTGTACTCATTCTTCAGTCCTGTGTTTTGTTCAGAAAAGGACAGTAGCTTGAATAAAGCAGCAAGAAACTCCTGAATACTCGGATGAACAAAGCTGAACACCTTCCCCAGCTGAAGTCCAAACTCCTCTCTGAAGATCTGGGTACAAACTCCTGAGTACACTGACACTTCTCTGACATCAATGCCGCTCTCTTTCAGGTCCTTCTCATAGAAGATCAGGTTCCCTTTTTCCAGCTGTTCAAAAGCCAGTTTTCCTAGAGATAAAATAGTCTTTCTAGCTTGATCAGGATTGATTTCATATTTCCCATCATACTTCTGTGTCTTCAGTTGGGTCTGAAAGATCAGGAAGTGTGTGAACATCTGTGTGAGAGTCTTGGGGATCTCTGCACTCTCTGCTTTACCCATCATCCTCTCTAGAACAACGGCTGAAATCCAGCAGAAGACTGGGATGTGACACATGATGAACAGACTTCTTGTTGATCGGATGTGTGTGACGATTCTATCAGCCAGACTCGGATCATTTATTCTCTTCCTGAAATATTCCTCCTTCTGAGGATCGTTGAATCCTCGTACCTCTGTGACCTGGTCGACACACTCAGGAGGGATCTGATTGGCTGCTGCTGGTCGAGAGGTGATCCAGAGGAGAGCAGAAGGAAGTAGGTTCCCCTTGATGAGGTTGGTCAGCAGCACATCCACTGAAGCTGATTCTGTCACATCAGACAAGCTCCGATTGTTTTGGAAATCTAGACGCAGTCGACACTCATCCAGACCATCAAATATGAACATGACTTTGAAGTCCTCATAATCTGCTGACTTTAATTCTTTGGTTTCTGCGTGAAGGTGGTTTAGGAGATCCACAAGACTGAGATGTTTCTGTATCAAGTTCAGCTCCCTGAAAGGAAGTGGAAATATGAAATGAACGTCCTGATTGGCTTTTCCTTCAGTCCAGTCCAGAATGAACTTCTGCACAGAGACTGTTTTTCCAATTCCAGCGACTCCTTTAGTCAGCACAGTTCTGATGGGTTTGTCTTGTCTAGGTGAGGGTTTAAATATGTCATTGCAGTTGATTGGTGTCTCCTGTGTCTCTGGTCTCCTGGACACTGTCTTAATCTGTCTCACCTCATGTTCATTATTGACCTCTCCACTGCCTCCCTCTGTGATGCAGAGTTCTGTGTAGATCTCATTCAGACGTGTTGAGTCTCCATGATTGGACATTCCTTCACTTATTCTCTGATATTTATCATGTAGTCTGGATCTGAGTTTTTGTTGATACACAGGCATCAGTTCTGAGCAAAGGAAATAATTGTTGTTATTGGCAGAGCAATATTTGAGAAATGTATTTTTAGCTTTGATATGTTAGATATTAGATTGTGTCGTGACATTCAGGAACATTAGTGACTGAAGACAGAAGGTTGATAATAAAAACACAGGCTATAATCTGCTGATCCAGAGCTCTTACTGGTCTGTAGTGTGTTAGCGAGGTCTGTCTGGTTCATCTTCCTCAGGATGAGCAGTGTGATCTTCAGAAGCCCCTCTCTGACTCTGCTATGACCCTCATCATTATAACGGTCTCTTTCAGAGCATTCTGGGTAATCTGGACTCAGTAGTCTCTTAAAGCTTTTTAACTCAGAGATGATTTTGTGCTCAATCCCCTGAAATCATAGTAAATATTCAAACAATAAACCTGCATTCAGTCACAGAGAAGGTGAACCAAAGGATCAATACACAAGAGTTCAAGCATGAATACTAATAAACATCACTGAATTATATCAGACCTGCTAATAACTTCCACTGTATGCTCAAACATCAGCATCATCAGATACTGAGGTTAAAAGAGAGAGTTTGACTGGATTGGCTGTTTGTTAGATTGATGTTCATCTTTGTGCAGCAGTCAGGTTACATACGGATTCATCTTCTCTACTTTAGTGGACATTGATCTGCTTTATAGTGGCCTACAACTTATCTTACGTGTGTGGAGGAAAGTAAATATGACTATTACAGAGAGGATTTCACAGATTTCTCAATTTCTTAATAATTTTACCCAGAGGATTATTGTGTTGACAGACACACAAGCACGCACACACCCACACCCAAACATACTTGTTTTTATGCATTGTGGGGGCCACCTGTCAGAATTGCTACATAGTGGGGACCACCCTTTCCTATGATCCTACAGACCTAAAAAAAATAATTTGATAAAAACTAAAAAGCCTTTTTAAAAGTATAACTTCAGATTACAAATATTTCACTACAAAAGTTATAAACCTGACACACTGGTCACTCGTGGGGACATTTCAGTTATTTGGTATATCTGGGCTCCAGCAAACACACAACCAGTTTTTGGTCATTGTGGGGACTTAATTCAAACTCATTTCATCATCTGTATAAAGTTATCACAAATAAGTTAACAGATCTCAACACATTTTAAATGTGTATTTTTAAAGGAGTTTGTAAAGAGAATATACTGAGAATAGGAGCTCCAAACAAAAAAATGCTATTGTTTTGTGTTCTAGATGTTCTATTTAATAAAGATGTTTAACATTTGACAAACAAGTGATCTAAATAGTTTCTCAAAACTCAATACATTAGTAGGTCAGCAAGTCAATTAACTCTTGCATAAACTCTTTCATGCATGTGTTCAAAGATAACACTCATTACACTCACTCTGATTTATTCATTTACAACAAACAAAAAACAGTACACTAGTCATTACTTGCACTACCTTCTGATCATCAAGAAACACTGAGTAATCCATTTGCACACTGTAAATTTTTTCTATGCACTTTACTGTTTATTGCAATAGTGTAAATGATGTTCATATGTTCATAGTTGTGCCTATAGTGTAGAGAAGATTGAGGCCAATCACAGAAAGCAGTATCTGACGATACAATTACTGATAATGATCTTATTAAAGCCTTCTTTATACCATGTAGAATTATTTATAGTGATACTCCAATCAAGATTTTTAGACATTTATTCAGGGCCTGAATTTCATTTCTGAAAATTGATTCCTCTCTTAGGTGGACTGTTGTGAGAGGTTTTTTTGTTTTGTTTAGTTTTTTCATTTGAGGGGTGGAGGGGGCAGTTTTTTCTAAAATATAGATTTATCTCACCTAAATATTTGATCATGCACTTTATTTTTGTGTTTACAATCATGTAATTGTTGCACAATAGCTTACAAAGTGCTAGCCTGATTGTGTGAGCTGTATGTGAGGTTCACACATACTCTGTTTACAGTGTGTATATGTAGTCTATGTGTGGTACAGAAGCAGCAGGGACTGTGCTTTCACACAGGAGTCTGCTCCTGATCCACCGCTGTTTACCACAAACACAACATTTATCCATTATTTTGATTTTAAATCCAGACATTGTTACTCAAAATGCTTTTTGAAACAGTACAGTAATACAATCTTTTAGCAATTACTCAATGCTTTTTACTTTTGCATTTACTTTTAGATTTATATATTAAGTTTGTTAAAGCAAAACATTTAAACTACTTTTCTGACATTATCACAAACATTCTAAATTAAAACTTACTAAATTAAAACTTACCATTGACAGAATCACTCAGCTGCCTTAACTTTTGCATTTCAATCTTTAATACTAATCCTGTGGTTCATAAAGAAAGTGAAAGTAGTGACATTTGCCAAGTATGGTAGCCCATACTCGAAATTGGTTTTCTGCATTTAACCCATCCAAGTGCACACACACACAGCAGTGAGAAGTGAACACACACCTGGAGCAGTGGGCAGCTATATATCCAGCTGCCCGGGGAGCAACAGGGGGTTCATTGCCTTGCTCAAGGGCACTTCAGCCGTGGGTAATGAGGGTGTAAGAGAGTGCTGTTCATTAACTTCCTCCCACCTACAACTCCTGCCAGCACCGAGACTCAAAAAATAGACTCAATGTGGAAACGATCACTGCACTGCTGCAGATGCACCACTCCTAAATGCACTGCCAGACTGCAACCGCGTGTGCAGTGTAAACGCTTTAATCCGTTAACATGAGCGCGGAAAAATAAACACCACATACGCACTGCAAACAGAGTAATGTGAACCTGGCATTACGTGTGTGAGCTGCAAGTGTGCAGGAAAGCACGAGCGTTGAATGGTTTAAACACTGGCAAGAATTGAAAAGAAAAAAATGCAATTTATAAACTTTAGTGATGATGCGACACTGCCTCGATAGTGCAAGTGACAATTCCTGTGTCAACAGTGCAGCTCTCTTATAGAGCAGAAGTGATGTGATTTGAAGCCATTTGCATTTTGAGAGAGAAAGCGTGCAATGATTCATTCACGCTGTTTGTGAAATTATGTCTCAGAAACTTTTTCAAAATTACTTTATCAGTTATTTAATGAAGAAATAAGGCATTATAATTATGTCACCCATGCTGGACAGAGACTGAGACGGTGCTGCTGCATGTCGAGCCAAACAGCTTGATCATCAACTTGAGATCGGTTTTATGAAATCTGCCTTTTTAGAGACCGCTGATCAATCATCCCAAAGCGATTTTCGGCCGATTGTGATCGGTAGCCGATCAATCATAGCACCCCATCTATAATCGAGAAAATTAAGGTCAGTGTGGACCCAGCAAACATTGGTCCAACGGCGACGTCGTGTCCCTGGCCAAAAATAGTCGCGGTAGGACGGCATAAATCGGTAGAAATATGTAACACAGAACATTTCCTAAAAATGCATTCAGATACGTTTGTACATGTCTATAGTTCTATGGGGTTGCATGTATAATTGTTACTTTGACTTTTAGCTGCGTGTAGTTCAATATATACTCTGTTGTGAATCGGTTGTGAGAGGACATCACTAGGTGACGTCTTTTACACGTGCATTACACGTCCATCATGACCCTCTAAGAAATCCTTGTGAAATATGCAAAAGCTGTGTTTACACCTTGGTTAATACTGCTATAATTAATTTTAAGTGCACCAAGTAGTTTTTAAGAGGTTTTCAAGAGGTTGTGAATAGACGTCCACTGACGTTTTTTACACATCTCGTCACGTTTGTGAAAAGACGTCCAAGCATGACTAGCAGGAAAAAAAAATTGTATACAAAGTAAATATATTTACTTTATCTTGTTTAAATAAATTATAATCACAAAGTGCCCAGTGTGGTTAAGTGATTGCAAAGCCACACTGCAATTTAGTCATTATTTCAACCTGTTTTATGTATTCGTTGTTATGTATTACATTGTTTTTATGGAATCTATGCATATACATGTAAAGCAGATATATATCTGGTCACAATTTAGGTCTGAGTTGGATGTAATTGCCAAAACTGTGCTGCCAAGACAAAACATTCTAATATATTTTGTGATATTACAAAATCCCACGATAGGATAGATTATCTCGTGAGATAGGGTTAACGCGTTCTTCCGGTCCAGAACATTGAACAAGCACGAGGAGAGGAGGGACTTGTATCGATATATATTATATAAAATCTACTGTTGGGTAAGTACATTTTGTGTTATTTGATTAACGTGCTTGAGTTTTACTTGTTTGACACGAAGGAACCGAGAGAAATTATGCCCACATTGTCAACTGAAATTTACAGAGTATGGTTAAAATTAGCTAACGTTAGTAGGCTAAAAGTTACTTAGAATTTATACATGGTATACCATAGTATAAAGTATGTTTAATGATACAGTCAACGTTATTACTGTAACTTATTAATGTAGCCTTTTGAGAGTTTATTTCATAAAGTAAATTATCTGAAAGAGAATGAAATGTTTAGCTGGATTTGAATATGTTTATTTTTTTTAGTAACTGCTTTAAAAATATTTTGTAATTTTCGAATTTCTAAACATTTCCTCTAAGTACCAAAAGAAGTGGAGATGACAAAGGGCAAGGGTTGATGCCTTAGTGGAACATGATACATCAAAGATGTTGATAAAAAGTTGATCTGCGTAAGTTCTGACATAAAGAATAAGTATATACAGGTGCTGGTCATATAATTAGAATATCATCAAAAAAATTATTTATTTCATTAATTCCATTCAAAAACAGAAACTTGTATATTATATTCATTCATTAAACATAGACTGATATATTTCAAATGTTTATTTCTTTTAATTTTGATGTTTATAACTGAAAACTAAGGAAAATCCCAAATTCAGTATTTCAGAAAATTAGAATATTGTGAAAAGGTTCAATATTGAAGACACCTGGTGCCACACTTTAATCAGCTAATTAACTCAAAACACCTGCAAAGCCTCTCAGTCTAGTTCTGTAGGCTACACAATCATGGGGAAGACTGCTGACTTGACAGTTGTCCAAAAGACTACCACTGACACCTTGCACAAGGAGGGCAAGACACAAAAGGTCATTGCAAAAGAGGCTGGCTGTTCACAGAGCTCTGTGTCCAAGCACATTAATAGAGAGGCGAAGAGAAGGAAAAGATGTGGTAAAAAGAAGTCTACAAGCAATAGGGATAACCGCACCCTGGAGAGGATTGTGAAACAAAACCCATTCAGAAATGTGGGGGAGATTCACAAAGAGTGGACTGCAGTTGGAGTTAGTGCTTCAAGAACCACTACGCACAGACGTATGCAAGACATGGGTTTCAGCTGTTGCATTCCTTGTGTCAAGCCACTCTTGAACAACAGACAGCATCAGGAGCGTCTCGCTTCAAAAAGGATTGGACTGCTGCTGAGTGGTCCAAAGTTATGTTCTCTGATGAAAGTAAATTTTGCATTTCCTTTGAATATCAGGGTCCCAGAGCCTGGAGGAAGAGAGGAGAGGCACACAATCCACATTGCTTGAGGTCCAGTGTAAAGTTTCCACAGTCAGTGATGGTTTGGGGTGCCATGTCATCTGCTGGTGTTGGTCCCCTGTATTTTCTGAGGTCCAAGGTCAACACAACCGTATACCAGGAAGTTTTAGAGCACTTCATGCTTCCTGCTGCTGACCAACTTTATGGAGATGCAGATTTCATTTTCCAACAGGACTTGGCACCTGCACACAGTGCCAAAGCTACCAGTACCTGGTTTAAGGACCATGGTATCCCTGTTCTTAATTGGCCATCAAACTCGCCTGACCTTAACGCCATAGAAAATCTATGGGGTATTGTGAAGAGGAAGATGCGATATGCCAGACCCAACAATGCAGAAGAGCTGAAGGCCACTATCAGAGCAACCTGGGCTCTCATAACACCTGAGCAGTGCCACAGACTGATCGACTCCATGCCATGCCGCATTACTGCAGTAATTCAGGCAAAAGGAGCCCAAACTAAGTATTGAGTGCTGTATATGCTCATACTTTTCATTTTTATACTTTTTATTTGGCCAAGATTTCTAAAAATCCTTTCTTTGTATTGGTCTAAAGTTATATTCTAATTTTCTGAGATACTGAATTTGGGATTTTCCTTATTTGTCAGTTATAATCATCAAAATTAAAAGATATAAACATTTGAAATATATCAGTCTGTGTGTAATGAATGAATATAATATACAAGTTTCACATTTTGAATGGAATTAATGAAATAAACTTTTTGATGATATTCTAATTATATGACCAGCACCTGTACATACTTTATTAGAGCCACAGAAAGACAAATGTTTCGATGGAAATGCTCAATATATAATTCATTATGTACATTAACAACGATTTGGGGCGAATAGAATGCAATTTAATGGAAAACTATGTGAATGGCGCTCTGTGGCGCGGCAGGATTTTCTACCCTGTCAGATTTTCCTACCTCCCACTAAAACAGTGGGTAGTACAATTCGACAACGAAAAATGGTACTGTAAAGTTATGGTTTATTAATGTCTACACCTACCACAAGCCTAAACCTACCCTTACAGTACTGCAAATACAGTAATTATGTGTTATATTCGTGGCTGTAGCTAGAAGGGATACAGCTACAGGAAACCAACAATAAATATTCTTTTCTACCAATTAGATTGCGTTTTTATTAAAGTCTACACCTACCCAACCCTAAACCTACCCTTACAGTAATGCAGATACATTAAATATCGTTGTTTAGCATGAGAAAAAGGATGCAATATTGTGTTCAATAACAGAAGCAGTTAAAGTGCGAGAGTAAACATTGTGCTGGTATAATTGTAGGGCCCTATGTTTTCCGCGATGCAGAAAACGTGGACGGAATCGCGGAATCCATTCATAAAAACGGAAATCACAGTTTAGCACGCGCGTGATGCTCGCGGTGATTTCAGCGTCTGCTGTCTCACTAAATGAGGATGAAAACACATGAAGAACATCTCCAGAACTGCTCTGAGAGTCACTTCATGAGCATTTTACCATTTGATTTGAGCAAAAGCATCATATCACATGCACAGAATTGTAAAGATATTCACTGCAACCCGTCAAAATAAAAGTCCGGTTTTGAAGTCTATTTTTCAGTAGACTGTACATAGCCTACCAGGCTACCACTACTACTAAAATGAAACAAAAATTATTTTTTAAGGAATAATCACACAACATTTCTTCCATGTTTTAATTTTAATAGTACATCCCCTTAGTTTGCTTAATTTTCAGTTATTAAAAGACAAATAAAATGAATGTTTCATGCCTTGATTTGATAACAATAAAAATGTAAATACAAAGAATTTTTGAGGGGAAAAACTCATTAGGCTTCTTTAACAAAAAAAAAAATGTTGTTTTATGCATTCAAAGAATTAGATATGCTAAAACAATTTTGGTAACAATAAAAAAAAAATATGGTGAGAAAAAATAAAACATTTCATAGGGCCCTAAACGTAATTTTTGTTAAACTTTTATTAAATTGATGTGAAAATGTATAAGTTTCATTATTTTAATTAATTAGACTTGCTTTATGATTAATAAACTTCAATTTAACTATTAAAAAGGAGTGGAGAAAAATTCAAATGGAAAAAAAACAGAATCCAGCAAAATTAAATAACTGAATTTGGAAATAAATAAAATGGAATCTAGAAAAAAAAAAAAAAAAAAAACTGATTTCATAGGGCCCTATTAGAGTGTTGTAATTTCAACATTTACTATTACTATTATTGTTATTATTATGATTATTATTATTACTTTTATTATTACTACTACTATTACTATTAGTATGGTCTTTTTTTTTTTTTTTGTAAATGAAGCACTATTTTAGTTTTTGTTCAGTATCCATTTTAAAAACTATCATTTAATTCATCGGTATCGGCCAGTGTGGTCCAACCTAGCTATTGGTATCGGCAAAATCCAATATCGGTCAACCTCTAAAAAAGTATAGCGCATCTACTAATAATTTTTTATATATAAATTAGTTTTTACCTATGCAAATATTTTAGAAACAATGCATTTGTGTACAATACACAGTGCCAGTGTTTACAAGCAATACCTGCTTCTTAACTTTAACTTTAAAATCAAACGTGTCGCCTTCACACTGTGGTGGCTTGTATTTCCAATGGGAATCAGATTTATGCATTTAGACGCAGGTCAGATGTCCAGATATCTGATATGTATCTAATTTAAAACCACATTTGTGAGTGGCTCAGGACGGATGCGAAAAAATCAGATCTTGGTCCGATCTTTGTGTTTAAATGTGTGCAAAAATGTCAAATCTTTCACGCAAGGAAAAAATTTAAATTGTTTGTTCCAGTGTAAACGCAGCCAGAGAGAGATTTATAAAGACTCGTAGAGTAACTTCTGGATCTATGTCGATTTCATCAAGATTTCTGCCTGTTCTGCCAAGCGTCCTTTTTCAAGGTCCAGGAGAATATTGCTCATTTTGTCCAGTAGAAGTGTAAATGACCAAACTGAAGTTGTGTAGCTCCGACAGCTCCAGAGCAGTTCTCCACGGCTGTCATAACTTCATAACCCGCACATGAAGACTATAATAAGGATATTACAAATATTAGTTAGAAACCATTACTTATAGAGCGGGTCCCACAAGGCTAAACCGTACAGTGTGTGTATTCAGTACAATGGGTTTCACATGAATTTCCATTAACACTCTACAGGACCCCACAACGTCACACCAGAAACAGTGTGTGCTGCTGTTTGACCTCAAGACTAAAAATAACATTAATAATAATAATCTGTTTGACTCTAAGACTGAAACTAACTAACTAACTGAAGGCTATAATAAAGATGAAGCAAATATTAGTTAAAACCATTACTTATAGAGCGGGTCCCCACAACGCTAAACCATACAGTGTGTCTGCATCAGAAACTGCATTCTTCTGTATTATACAGGAAGTGAAGTGGGAAAGAGGGAGCGGGAGGCATCAGGAAAGGTCCACGAGCGTGACAGCACTATATGTACAAGTACAGGATCTTTAGGTCCCTTCAAAAAATAGTCCAAGTCTTAAAGAATCTGCATCTCACATCTGTAAACATGACAAAAGTAGTCAAAGCTTTCTCTAAAGTCAGTCACTTGCTCCGCAGTCGTGTGTTATTTCTTCTTCAGGAATAATGTCCCTCGCTGCCAAAGGCAGGTTTTCGTGGGCCAAAGTCTTCTTCATGATGCAGCTTCTGGTGAAAGTGATCATTTTAAAAGGGTTTAACCTACAACTGATGATGACCAATGAATCACCGTGACAAGTCTTCCTTCATGATTACTGTAGTGTATATATATTGTTAAAAGTCACATAAAAGTAAATATAAAATACAATATAAGTCATTTATAAATACTGTTTTCACAAATAAAAATGCGTAACTGCTAATACGTTTAAGAGCTTAAGATAACTAAAAAAGAAAATGTATGATTACTTTTGGGGTATGTAACATAGACTAACCATGTTCTGTACACAACGGTGTTCCGTACAGGTGACGTTTTAGCACCGATTGCAGAATAAACTAGAATGTAAAGTTAGTGAACAAACTTTGATGTTGGCTTGGCCTTGGGCCAAAAGAGCCACTGTACTTGTGTGTCCAACCTTCTTGAGCTGCCTTGGTGGAAAAAAAAAACTTCCAACGGTATTTTTCAATGGACCCTTGCTGTTTTCTGTTCCAATAAAAAGCCTTGGTTATGACAACACTTTCAACAGCTTTGGCTAGCTGTATGCGAAATAAGTCATGCCTTTTCCCCCTGTTTGCTATTTCCCAGTCCTCTAACTGAAGTGTTGTATGCAACAACACAGAAGGTAAAAGAAACAATGTGGTTTAAGTCAAGGTGAAAATTTATATGAAAATAGATAAGTAATATAGTTTCTTTTCTTCAATTTATGTGTGATAACTTGATAAATATGTTGTCAATACTATTAAAATAAGAAAAAAATGTAATGGTACTTAGGGGATTACAGTTTTTGCATAAATACTATATTGGGCTTTATTAAAGTTTATGAAAATAGAATGCATGTATATGCATTTTATACTTATGCACATAAATGGAACATTTTAAAATCTTTGAACAGATATTGAAGTATTTTCTATCCTGTGGCGCCATCGTGTGGACAACATTAGCATTGTGGCCTTCATTTCTGAACAACATCATTATGAAAGGGGCCAATATTTTATGAATGATTACAAATATTTAATGATTAGTTCACTGATAATATACCCACATTAAAATCGAATTTACTGATTCTGTATCTTATTTCATGCTTTAAGAGTTTATTTTTCAACTTACATTTTTAAGCAGTGATGAATGATAACTATGTGAGTTGCTAAATTGTATTTTGGAATTATAATACATAAACTATATAATGATGACAAAATTACAACAGTTATTGTTTTCATAATATTTACTATTGACAATACAAAATATAGACATACAAAAAAAAAGCTGCCAATACGAATGATTTGTCCGTTCTTGCAGCGAAAAGCCGGAATCAGCGTCCTCTGTAACTCGAGAGATCGATGCAATGTCTTTTTCTGGCCTAAGACAAAAAAATATCTCACAAGCACTCATTTTAATCTCTATAATATATTCTTCTAATTGTTTTGTACTGATTCACTGGAGAGTTTTAATGTAAAAGGCTGTAGTTTCAGTATGTAGACCTTTTTCCCCATGCCAGTGTTGAAGTCTCGAGCCGTCAGAGAGTCTGCTGCAAATCATTCAATTTCACAATATACCAGCTCACAAAAATCTGAATTTAGCCGTTGGTGTGTTCTCATGGGTGGATTGTGTGCAATCGCTGTAATATTTTATTTTTAAAAGGTCTTAAACAGGAATAAAGTCGTTTGTTGTGAGGTCGTTGTGAAGCCCCGCGGTCTCGCGTTGTCAAAATAGATGACGCAAATCCTTCATTTTCCACACTTCAACAGCTGAAAGAACACCAACTTTTAGCTCTTGGTTTCTTCTAATGGGTGGATTGTGTGCAATCGCTGTAATATTTTATTTTTAAAAGGTCTTAAACAGGAATGAACTCGTTTGTTGTGAGATCGTTGTGAAGCCGCGCGGTCTCGCGTTGTCAAAATAGATGACGCAAATCCTTCATTTTCCACACCTTCAACAGCTGAAAAACACCCACTTTTAGCTCTTGGTTTGTTCTAATGGGTTGATTGTGTGCAATCGCTGTAATATTTTATTTTAAAAGGTCTTAAACAAGAATAAATTCGTTTCTTGCGAGCTCGTTGTGTCACTGCACGAGAAGCCGCGCCGTTCGCGCTGTCAAAAGAGCTGACGCAAATCCTTCATTTTCCACACTTCAACAGCTGAAAAACACCCACTTTTAGCTCTTGGTTTGTTCTAATGGGTGGATTGTGTGCAATCGCTGTAATATTTTATTTTTAAAAGGTCTTAAACAGGAATAAATTCGTTTGTTGTGAGCTCGCTGTGCGACTGCACGAGAAGCCGCGCCGTCTCGCGCTGTCAAAAGAGCTGAAGCAAAATCCTTAATTTTCCACACTTCAGCAGCTGAAAAACACCCACTTTTAGCTCTTGGTTTGTTCTAATGGGTGGATTGTGTGCAATCGCTGTAATATTTTATTTTTATAAGGTCTTAAACAAGAATAAATTCGTTTCTTGTGAGCTCGTAGTGCGAGTGCAGGAGAAGCCGCGCCGTCTCGCGCTGTCAAAAGAGCTGACGCAAATCCTTCATTTTCAAACTTCAACAGCTGAAAAACACCCACTTTTAGCTCTTGGTTTGTTCTAATGGGTTGATTGTGTGCAATCGCTGTAATATTTTATTTTTAAAAGGTCTTAAACAAGAATAAATTCGTTTGTTGTGAGCCCGTTGTAAGACCACTCGCTGAACGGAGCGGTGAATTCTCTCTCGTCTTTCTCTCTCTTCTGTGGCCAGATATACATTTTTAATAAGCCCTGTCCTCTGTAATATTCAAATATGTTGGTTTAGCTTGTCAGAGTGAAATAAATTAATGTATTTATATGTATTTTTAACCGATTTAAAAGTGAAACTAAGGCAGACTCCTCCCTCAGTTCCGGGAATTGCTCCTGTAGAGGCGCAATTTTTCTCAGATAATGGGAGTCTATGGGAGATTTCTGACTTATAAAAATTAATAATAAATAAACTGTAAGTCTGATCAGTCTAAAAAGATATAGCAACAAACTACACCCCGGGGCCCAGGTCTCTGCCGAGTTTGGGGCTTGTGGCTTTAAAGCCCTAGGAGGAGTAGCGTTTAGTAAATTTAGTCTCATAAAAATAATAATAACTAGAATGTAAAGTTAGTGAACTAACTTTGATGTTGGCTTGGCCTTGGGCCAAAAGAGCCACTGTACTTGTGTCTCCAACCTTCTTGAGCTGCCTTGGTAAAAAAAAAAAAAACTTCCAACAGTATTTTTCTATGGACCCTTGCTGTTTTCTGTTCCAATAAAAAGCCTAGGCTATGACAACAGCTTCAACAGGTTTGGCTAGCTGCATGCGAAACAAGTCATGCCTTTTTTTCCCCTGTTTGCTATTTCTCAGTCCTCTAACTGAAGTGTTGTAGGCAACAACACAGAAGGTAAAATAAACAATGTGAAAATAGATATGAAAATAGATAACTAATATAGTTTCCTTTCTTCACTTTATGTGTGATAACTTGAGAAATATGTTGTCAATACTATTAAAATAAGAAAAAAGTAATGGTACTTAGGAGATTACAGTTTTTGCATAAATACTATATTGGGCTTTATTAAAGTTTATGAAAATAGAACACATGTATATGCATTTTATATTTATGCACATAAATGAAACATTTTAAAATCTTTGAACAGATATTGAAGTATTTTCTATCCTGTGGCGCCATCGTGTGGATAACATTAGCATTGTGGCCTTCATTTCTGAACAACATTATGAAAGGGACCAATATTTTTTGAATGATTACAAATGTTTAATGATTAGTTCACTGATAATATACCCACATTAAAATTGAATTTACTGATTCTGTAGCTTATTTCATGCTTTAAGAGTTTATTTTTCAACTTACATTTTCAAGCAGTGATGAATGATAACTATGTGAGATGATAAATTTTTTTTTTGCAATTATAATACATAAACTATATAATGATGACAAAATTACAACAGTTATTTTTTTCATAATATTTACTATTAACAATACAAAATATAGACATACAAAAAAAGCAGCCAAGACGAATGATTTTCTGTTTTTTAAAGATTAAAAATGAAAACAGAAAGCAGCTGGTAAATGCAGTCACTTTAATATTCAAATCCAGTATCATGATCCATTTCCGATTTATTTTTCTACAGTTTATGTTCACGTGGCTGTTTTCGTTTATATTCGCCAAGCTATTATGTATTTTGAAATAATCTTTTATGTGATTTGTGCGTTCTTGCAGCGAAAAGCCAGAATCAGCGTCCTCTGTAACTCGAGAGATCGATGCAATGTCTTTTTCTGGCCTAAGACAAAAAAATATCTCACCAGCACTCATTTTATTCTCTATAATATATTCTTCTAATTGTTTTGTACTGATTCGCTGGAGTGTTTTAATGTAAAAGGCTGTAGTTTCAGTATGTAGACCTTTTTCCCCATGCCAGTGTTGAAGTCTCGAGCCGTCAGAGAGTCTGCTGCAAATCATTCAATTTCACCATTTACCAGCTCAAAAAAATCTGAATTTAGCCGATGGTGTGTTCTAATGGGTGGATTGTGTGCAATCGCTGTAATATTTTATTTTTAAAAGGTCTTAAACAGGAATAAAGTCGTTTGTTGTGAGGTC
Organism: Cyprinus carpio; assembly: GCF_018340385.1. Taxonomy (NCBI): domain Eukaryota; kingdom Metazoa; phylum Chordata; class Actinopteri; order Cypriniformes; family Cyprinidae; genus Cyprinus; species Cyprinus carpio. The sequence goes on from NC_056618.1 coordinate 32,522,940, forward strand.
GTTGTGAAGCCCCGCGGTCTCGCGTTGTCAAAATAGATGACGCAAATCCTTAATTTTCCACACTTCAACAGCTGAAAAACACCAACTTTTAGCTCTTGGTTTCTTCTAATGGGTGGATTGTGTGCAATCGCTGTAATATTTTATTTTTAAAAGGTCTTAAACAGGAATAAATTCGTTTCTTGTGAGCTCGTAGTGCGAGTGCAGGAGAAGCCGCGCCGTCTCGCGCTGTCAAAAGAGCTGACGCAAATCGTTCATTTTCAAACTTCAACAGCTGAAAAACACCCACTTTTAGCTCTTGGTTTGTTCTAATGGGTGGATTGTGTGCAATCGCTGTAATATTTTATTTTTATAAGGTCTTAAACAAGAATAAATTCGTTTCTTGTGAGCTCGTAGTGCGAGTGCAGGAGAAGCCGCGCCGTCTCGCGCTGTCAAAAGAGCTGACGCAAATCGTTCATTTTCAAACTTCAACAGCTAAAAAACACCCACTTTTAGCTCTTGGTTTGTTCTAATGGGTGGATTGTGTGCAATCGCTGTAATATTTTATTTTTATAAGGTCTTAAACAAGAATAAATTCGTTTCTTGTGAGCTCGTATTGCGAGCGCAGGAGAAGCCGCGCCGTCTCGCGCTGTCAAAAGAGCTGACGCAAATCGTTCATTTTCAAACTTCAACAGCTGAAAAACACCCACTTTTAGCTCTTGGTTTGTTCTAATGGGTGGATTGTGTGCAATCGCTGTAATATTTTATTTTTAAAAGGTCTTAAACAAGAATAAATTCGTTTGTTGTGAGCCCGTTGTAAGACCACTCGCTGAACGGAGCGGTGAATTCTCTCTCGTTTTTCTCTTTGTTCTGTGGCCAGATATATATTTTTAATAAGCCCTGACCCCTATAATATTCAAATATGTTGGTTTAGCTTGTCAGAGTGAAATAAATTCATGTATTTATATGTATTTTTAACCGATTTAAAAGTGAAACTAAGGCAGACTCCTCCCTCAGTCCCGGGAATTGCTCCTGTAGAGGCGCAATTTTTCTCAGATAATGGGAGTCTATGGGAGATTTCTGACTTATAAAAATTAATAATAAATAAACTGTAAGTCTGATCAGTCTAAAAAGATATAGCAACAAACTACACCCCGGGGCCCAGGTCTCTGCCGAGTTTGGGGCTTGTGGCTTTAAAGCCCTAGGAGGAGTAGCGTTTAGTAAATTTAGTCTCAGAAAAATAATAATAAGAAGTTTAAATAGCATAACAGTATGTTGGCTTGTGCCAAGCCAACATAATAATTCCAAGTCGTACATAAACAATATATCTGTGTCATCCTTATGTCTCCCTCTTTCACCCCCGATCTAAACAGAGACCCATCCACTGTTTGTTTCAGTAAGATTTGAGTAAGTTTGCTCGGTGCGCCCATTGCGCTTGAAAATGGACGGTGGGGAAGATTTACATCAAAACTTCAGCTTGGGAGGGAAGACAACTAGAGCAGCAAAAATGTACATTCCCACAGTACTACAGCCTTTATTAAGTAAATATTGTTATCACAAATTGTTTAATATATTACCTTTTGTTGAATTAATGCTTTGAATTGGGAATTTTTAAACAATGATTGCGGGCGATGACCACTTAGCGCCACCCTCACCTGAGACAAGCAGTAGAGATCTCTTACGTTATGAAGTTTTCACAATGGTTGTTCTTTTTTTTATTATTAATCAGTGCAAATTATTTGCCATTATTGTTTTCAGAAAGATATAGAAATTATGTTCACTAACCTTTCACATGGTTCATGCTTAACTCACATGCCATAATTAATAATTAACACGACACAATCATGCTTAACTCGCATGGCCCTTTATTAAAGCAGCAGTTAACTCGCATTTTAACCAAATAAAAAGGTACTCATCTTTGATATTCATTTAAATAATGTTTTCTTTTGTTAAAATAAATAGTTCACAGTTGATCAGTTAAATGCCTATTTTCACCGATAAAATCAAGTTATGCGCGCTGTACGGAACACCACTGTGAGCCTGTACGGAACACTGTTAACCCCTATCATCCCCCGTACACTGGCGGAGGTGGTACTTTTCCCCACTTTTCTCAAAAACTATTGGTCCTAAAGACATTAATCAAAGTGTGGACTGTATGGAGAATGAGCACACAAACATTCTTGTCTGTCTGGTCGCTGGTGCGCGGTGAATAGCAAAAAGTGTACGGAACACGGTTAGTCTATGTTATAAGGTTTAATTTATATTTCGTTACAGTATGATAATTATAGTAGGATTATTAATCTTAAATCAATTCTAAGAATCAGAACTTTTAATTATCCCTGATAATTTAATTATTTAAGATTTATATGACCTTTAAATGCACTCTTATGAAAAACAACCATTGTATTATTATAATATAAACTATAAAATCAATTTATCAAGTTATCAATTTAAAATAGCATGTTTTTAAAAATAGTTAAATATAAAATAATGGTACATCTGTGGTAACTGTGAATTTACTAAAATACCACAGTAAATCTACGGTAACCTACCTTTATATTGGGTTTTATTCAGTCTCGTCGGCAGTGTTGATACCGTGCTCCTCCACATCTTTCCCCGGTTTCCTCCGCCTCTTCCCCGAGAGTAGGCCGCGTCACCGGCGCTTGATTCAGCGTCTCCCCAGGAATCACAAACCTCACTCCAGCCTCTTAATCGCCCGCCACGTGGTGCCGGAAAATTAGCACGTCTGCATAATCTTTTCCCTCATGTAACATTAACACATTGGGCCCTATCACCCGGCACAATGCGACGCAAGGCGCAGCACAAGTGTGTTTGCTAGTTTCAGTCCGGCGCCGTTCGCATTTTCCCATCCAGCGCCACGTCGTTTAATTAGCAAATGCATTTGCGCCCATTTGTGCGCCCATGGGCGTGCTGGTCTAAAAAAGAGGTGTGTTCAAGTGCATTGCTGGCGCATTGCTATTTTAAGGAGCTGAAAATAGACTGCGCCTTAGACCAACTCAAACCTGGTCTAAAGTCTAAAGTCAATGGCGCAACATTTTTTTGTTATTTAAAGAGCAGGTTGGTAGAAAATGCGCCTCTGGGCGGGTCCACAGTGTGCGTTGACTTTGCTTATTACACACAGGGATGCGCATCACACAAACATGCCAAATATTTAAAACAAAAGGATTACAGTGTAAAAGAATATTATTGTGTAGGCTACATAAATATAAAAATGTAATGATGGATAGTCATACCTACCTATTTGCAATTCAGCCTATTACTACTTATAATGATGAATGCAATTGGCTAATTAATTGAACATTCATGCCAATACACATATATATTAACTGACTCATCACGCGGAGCTTTGGTGGATGCCTGCTTGTCCCGTAGATGATCTGCTCGCGCGCTGTAACTCCGCGCATGAGCAGATCGGTTTCTTCGCTTGAGAAGCATTCAGCTTTTCCGCCAACAAATTCCACCATGTAAATAGCGATCCCCCCTGGGGCGAGCGCATCTCGATCTTAAAGGGAATGGGAGATGACACTCTGATTGGTTTATTGAACGTTACGCCCATTACTCATTAAGAGAATAGGGACAACCCATTCAAAAAATGCGCCCCGGCGCACGGACCGTTTTTTCGTCATTAAAATCACAAAAGTGGATTTGGAAAAGCCCTGAGTGCACCTGCGCCATGCGCTTTACACTTTGTGTTTAGATCGTTAAAATAGTGCCCATTAAATTATGTGCCGACAGTTTACGTTTATCAGTGTTTTCGCCATTTTTTTTTTTTTTTTTTTTGGTAAAAAACATCAATTAAACGATTAGTAATGTCATATCCTAATTAAATTAATTAATTTTAGATTTTTCACGAAGGATTAAACTGTGATGTCTTCTTTTGATTATTGAATTATCAAAATAATGTGAAAGAATTATTCTAATTAGAATAAGTCTAATTACCTGTACCGATTGATGACTGCATCGATAAAAATTGATTGACATTGATTAACAGTAGGTGCGTTTACATGGACACTTTTTGCTTCCATCGGAATGAATTCATTTTGACTGACGAATCCGAACGTAGTGTTTACATGAACGCTAAATAAAGTAATCGGGTTGATATGGGTGTTTATATGTCACAAGCTTCTGATCGGATTTACTCTTTTGACGTGCACACTGCATGAATATACAGAGTTTCCCGCTGCTGTCGCATACTGTTTTAAAAAGCACACGTGATATTTATCTACTTCGGGTCCTAATTAGGCGATGACCAGCACATGAACTGTTGTGCTGCTTAACGTTACTAAAAAAAAAAAAAAAAAGTAGTAAAAGTGCCCCTTCCCGCACCCAAAACTAGTCGTCTGTTGATGAGAGTCTTAAACAAGGACTGGTGGGACGTGGTCCTGTTCAACTTCACATACGCTGAGTTAAAGGGGAGTTTTATAATGACAGGACACTTTATTTATGACACTTTATTCGCGTGGAAGAACACCTCATTCAGCGCGTCATACGTCATTACGCTTATTTCTTTGTAAGTGAGTGTGCATGGTAATTTCTTTGTTGGTTTTTTTTTTAGTTCGATTGTTTGTTTGTATGTCTTGTTGGGATTACAAAAGGAATAAACCACCCCTTACAATCCGCTCAAAATTTTAGTCAGATCTGGCCAATTCAATCCGATTGACGTGTTTACATGTGACTTTTTTATTCTGATTGTGCTTCTAGTCCTATTACGATCGGATTAGTAGGGTCCATGTAAACGCAGCTTCTGTTTGATTTTGGTGTTTTTGTCTTAGTTTTTTATTGTGGTTGTCCCATGGCCAGACTACAGGGGCGCTGTAGAGCAGCACTGACACAAACACTCACACACAGAAATCCAGGTTTTGTTCATGGAGGGGATTCAGAAACACATGCACTAGGCCTATCAACAACGCCCCCTGAGCCTATTACAAGCTATGTTTTTGGTCCCCACTATGTAATAAAAACAAACACACACACACACACACACACACACACACACACAAAACCAACCTTGAAAATGGAGTCTAAGTTCTTCTTTGCTGTATGTGAATCTGGTCCTTTATGTTTTTGACTGTAGTTAAACAAATATTGAATATTTTTGTAAACATGTAGTAATGTATTTAATACACATCGGTAAATGAATGAATATCATAAATATCAAATACGTATATTTCTTATAAACTAAAAAACACCTCAGATCAGCAGATGTGTCTCCCAAACTGAAATGATATTGATGAATCATTGACCAGTCACTCTTCATGGATACACAGCTGGGTTCATTCTGCCACAGACTGAAAGAAAAGAAAAGAAGAAGAAAGTTACGTGACACACAGCCAAGTATGGTGACCCAATTTGTGCTCTTCATTTAACCCATCCAAAGTGCACACACACAGCAGTGAACACACACCCAGAGCAGTGGGCAGCCATTTATGCTGCGGCACCCGGGGAGCAGTTGGGGGTTCGGTGCCTTGCTCAAGGGCACCTCAGTCATGGTGTTGCCGGCCCGAGACTCAAACCCACAACCTTAGGGTTAGGAGTCAAACTCTCTAACCACTAGGACACGACTTCCCCTAAATATAACAGCAATACAAACAGTTTCTGTAAATCTCACTCTGCTCTGACAGAAACACCTTCACTGTTTCAACCTCCCTTTAATGTTCATCTTTCACTTGAGGAGTCTGTTGTGACTTGAGAGTTAAAAGATTAAAGTATTATTTTTCTATGAATAAAAGGAATCTGCCCCATGTGCTCTTTTCATTCATATATTATAGAATAAAATGGACCAATACACACATATAGATAAAGACACAGAAACATCCAGCAGCAACAGAGACACCTGGTGACAATATCCATAACACACCACACCTACAGTATATATGACACTCATAATATCTCACCTGGACTCAACAGAAGAGTCTTCCTCTCTGCAGAGATTCATTCTGGAGGCCATGGTTTATTCTAAAAGTAGATCCAGATGTTGATCCACAGAGTCAGTTATGAATCAGCGATTAATCAATCTCAGTAGTCAGACCACAGCACTGACTTGAAAATTTTATTTTTGACATTTACACAGAATCAAATTATACACAAACATCATAACAAATTTAGACAAGCACTTAAACTGAAAGTAAATGTTTAATCTGACGATTTACAGACTCTGTGTTTTTTCTCCTAACGTCTTTTAAACTACTTTAAAAATATCTGACACTGCTTATTGATTTACTTAAATTTAAACCAGTCAAGATCTATATTGGCTATCAAAGATGATTGTGGAAATGTAATACTCACTGTGCTTTTCTCTCTTAGGGTGTGCTCACACTAGGCACAGTTGTCTGAACCGAGCCTGAACATGATTATCCCCCTCCCCCACTGGCATGCACTCACATTTGCTCAAACTTTCCGGGCCGGCCCAAGTTTACATCACCCTTGTGAAAAAGAAGTGCACTTAAGTATACTTTTATAAAGTGTACTTAATGCGGAAAAAAATATACTTTAAAAGAACACACATAAGTGCAAATTAAATGTTATTTTCAATGCTTAAATAAATTGTATTTGTAATTAATTTCAAATGTATCACATTTTAAAGTTATACTAAATGCAATAAGTTGAACTTTTGATATATTTTTTAAACCACTTAAGTGGGACTTTTTAGTACATCTTTATATGTACAATTTTATGTTCATAATTGCTTCTAGTGTCTTTAAAATATGGTTAAAGTGTACTACTAATGTACTGAAAAGCAATTAATGTGAACTAAAATACACTTTAATGTCAGTTAACAATACACAAAAACGCTTTTTGCTGATGCACAAGAAAAACCCAACACTATACACATTTACAACACTTCAACTCACTTATTAGAAAGAGTCTGGAGAACAATGCAAAATCACTTACAAACAAAAGTACCTAATCTCGGCATTATAGAAAACATTCTGTAAGATGGTATAAGCCCGTTTCCTCATTGGGGACCTCAAAATGTCTACAAGGTCATAATTTACTGGTATTACTATCCTGGTGGAGTCAAAGATTACTAATACACAAACATACTTAATACAAAAAAATAAAGAAAGGAAATTATCATCCCATGTACAACAAATGAGACCTTATTGTAAAACATTACCAAAGTGGGTTACTTGTATCCCTGGTTTCACAGACCAGGCTTAAGACCAGCCCCAGACTGAAAGAAAATTGCACTGACTGATCTTTAAAAATATCAGTGCCTTTGTTTTGACACAAGATGCACACCAGTAATGTTTTTTTAAGGCATGTTAATGAAAATGACATAAAAGTCCTTATTGAACTATGTTCTTGGCTAATTCTAAGTCCTGTCTGTGAAACCAGGCCATTAGTTCTCAAACCTTTACTAGCACCAACATTAAAGTTTTCTTCTAAAATCTTACTCAAGCATTAGTGAATGCAAGTTTGACTAAATAAATAAATTAATAATAAAAATAACTCCAAATGAACTTGCTGGGAAGTGCTGTTTATCTGTTTCCCAGAAGCTCTCCATTGGCAGTAAACATCACGTCATGACACTGCACATTCTCCACATTCTGTGTGAATGGAAAATGTACCAAAGTGGCTGGAAAGTCCGAAAAATTTCCTTGAGGGAAGAAAAAAAAAAAAAAAAAAACAGTAGAAAAATCATTGTAATAAAACATATCCAGTCATTATAAATGGTTCAGTTGAGTAAAAGCAATAGACATAGTTGCAGTTTAAAGTTTATACACACCTTGCTGTATCTGTAAAAATATACCAAAAAATAGATAAATGTCCCAAATTTATTTTACATTTTAAATATAAAAAAATAATAAAAAATACTCCTCTTGCCTTGCAAGCTTCTCTCACTCATCTTCATGAAGGATGTTCCTGTATGTACCACGGCTGGCACAGAAAAGCTACTGTCCTCATCCTTTGGTTTGTTACCTGTAAAATATATGATGATTAGAGGGGGGTCTGTAAATGCACAGAAGGAAATATATTACTTGCAAATGGAAAAGATTCAAATTAGTTAAAATCTATAGGTATACTTAATATAGCACTTTTAGATCATCATGTGTGATCAGGATGAGCTAACTGGGCAACAATTCATTAAAAACTTCTAACATTAACTCTTCAGTACTGGTCTGTGTCTCCACACTGTAACTTATCTCCAGTAACAAATAATACATATTTATATTACAATATTATATCTCACTCTTCAAATGCAAAAAAAAAAAAGAAAGAAAAAGAAACAGCAGCATTATTTTTATAGGTGGCTGATAAATGTAATATTACTGGTGGTTATAATATTGATTATGTTCATTAAATATTACAAGATCAGATCTTTGAATTTTGTTCAGTAGCATTAAATTTTATCTTAATCCGTTTAGTTACAATAAAATATTGTATTTTCAGCAGCCAATTTTTTGACGTAGTATTTTGGCGCATGCGCATTAAACAAAAGACGTGTGTGGTTACGTATTATTTCAAGCTTTCCATTTCTATTCAAGTTGTTCTAATTCATTGTGTAGTTAGTCCAAAGACTATGGTTAGACTCATTCACCTAACTAAAAGTCATTTTTACAGTGCAGTGTAGCCTACATTAGAAACCAAATGTAGGCTATTTGATTGCAAATTAATTTGGTTTAGATTTTTACATTTTTGCTTGCAATTAATGCACTTAAATGTGTGTTTAAGTGACTTAGAACAGCATAATAATATTGAAAGTATTCTGTACACAGATGTAAATTACAGTACTATTACATACAAAATACAGTACTCTCATAAATGACACTGTATGTCAAACAGTATGTAGAAATATAAACTATAGAGTTAATAGTGCAGGAGCTGGTGATGAAAATTTCAACAAAAAGTTTTATTGGAGTATACTGTATAAGAAAGTGTATTAAAGTCTATTTATATTAATTACATTAATGCACATAGTATGTATTATAGAATAAACAGTAATACATTTAAAATACATTAACAAATGTAATTTTGGAGAACACACTTATGTTGAAATTAAAATCAATTATTTTACCTGTGCTTTAGTATATTGATAAATATATCAAAATAAGTGTACTTTTTTAAAACACAATAAAATCATAATTATGTAAAATGTATGTTTAAGTAATACTTAATTAGACATTATCATTTTTATAAAATGCACTTAAGTATGTTAAGACCTATTGCCATTAAATTGTACTCTCTTTAAGTACACTTAAGTGGCCTTTAATTTAAATTATATTATATTTTCTGCAACTGCACTTTTTTTAAAAAAAGCATACATTTATGTTCGTACTCTGTTTGAATAATATACCAATACTTTATAGTATCACACCCTACATAGCGAGCAAACAATATTTCTGGGTAAATAACAGGGGTGAGAGGGAGTGAGGAGCTGGGAGCTCAACACACTGCCACTCCAGGCAGCTGCGCAGCTGGTCTCCTCTTCTGCTGCAGTTCTCCCCAGAGTCAGAAGTTTACATGAAAACACTGTATATTTCCCTCTATTGTCAAAATCTAACACCCGCGAAAACACAGATCGTTAGCGCCTATTTTACCTCATTGTTATGCAAATTAGCTCGCGCACGCTCTTACAATAAGTACAGGATTGTTCTCAGTTTAATGCACATCTTAATGATTGAAAATGACTTATTTTAAAACGTAATTCAAAGACTGAATGTCTAGTTTGGCGGTTAGTGTACCCTGTGATTCTATAGTCTGCATTTATTTTAAACAGACAAATAATCAGCAATTAACTTGTACTTAGCCTACACAAAAATTAAACTTTCATATATTTTAGATTCATTGCACACCAACTGAAATATTTCAGGTCTTTTATTGTTTTAATACTGATGATTTTGGCATACAGCTCATGAAAACCCAAAATTCCTATCTCAAAAAATTAGCATATCATGGAAAGGTTCTCTAAACGAACTATTAATCTAATCATCTGAATCAACTATTAACTCTAAAACACCTGCAAAAAGATTCCTGAGGCTTTTAAAAACTCCCAGCCTGGGTTCATTACTCAAAACGGCAATCATGGGTAAGACTGCCGACCTGACTGCTGTCCAGAAGGCCATCTTTGACACCCTCAAGCGAGAGGGTAAGACACAGAAAGAAATTTCTGAACGAATAGGCTGTTCCCAGAGTGATTGCTGTATCAAGGCACCTCAGTGGGAAGTCTGTGGGAAGGAAAAAGTGTGGCAAAAAACGCTGCGCAACGAGAAGAGGTGACCGGGACCCTGAGGAAGATTGTGGAGAAGGACCTATTCCAGACCTTGGGGGGACCTGCGGAAGCAGTGGACTGAGTCTGGAGTAGAAACATCCAGAGCCACCGTGCACAGGCGTGTGCTTTTGAACCAGAAACAGCGGCAGAAGCGCCTGACCTGGGCTACAGAGAAGCAGGACTGGACTGTTGCTCAGTGGTCCAACGTACTTTTTTTTTCGGATGAAAGCAAATTTTGCATGTCATTCGGAAATCAAGGTGCCAGAGTCTGGAGGAAGACTGGGGAGAAGGAAATGCCAAAATGCCTTAAGTCCAGTGTTAAGTACCCACAGTCAGTGATGGTCTGGGGTGCCATGTCAGCTGCTGGTGTTGGTCCACTGTGTTTTATCAAGGGCAGGGTCAATGCAGCTAGCTATCAGGAGATTTTGGAGCACTTCATGCTTCCATCTGCTGAAAAGCTTTATGGAGATGAAGATTTCGTTTTTCAGCACGACCTGGCACCTGCTCACAGTGCCAAAACCACTGGTAAATGGTTAACTGACCATGGTATTACTGTGCTCAATTGGCCTGCCAACTCTCCTGACCTGAACCCCATAGAGAATCTGTGGGATATTGTGAAGAGAAAGTTGAGAGACGCAAGACCCAACACTCTGGATGAGCTTAAGGCCGCTATCGAAGCATCCTGGGCCTCCATAACACCTCAGCAGTGCCACAGGCTGATTGCCTCCATGCCACGCCGCATTGAAGCAGTCATTTCTGCAAAAGGATTCCCAACCAAGTATTGAGTGCATAACTGAACATAATTATTTGAAGGTTGACTTTTTTGTATTAAAAACACTTTTCTTTTATTGGTCGGATATGAAATATGCTAATTTTTTGAGATAGGAATTTTGGGTTTTCATGAGCTGTATGCCCAAATCATCAGTATTAAAACAATAAAAGACCTGAAATATTTCAGTTGGTGTGCAATGAATCTAAAATATATGAAAGTTTAATTTTTATCATTACATTATGAAAGATAATGAACTTTTTCACAATATGCTAATTTTTTGAGAAGGACCTGTATTTCAGTTTCAGACCCTGCAGCAGCAGGCCCCTGATCACGGCCAGGTGAAAGCAGTGACAGTGAGGTGGATGTGACAGTGAGACAAGGTGAGCTTTTAGCGGAATTGCCTGTTTTAACACTTAGTAATTATTAATTAAGTGTTAAGAGGAAATAAGCAAAATGGGTACATTGTTATTGTACACATTTAAACTTTAAAGGGATAGTTCACCAAAAAATTAAAATTCTGTCATCATTTACTCTCCCTCAAGTTGTTTCAAACCTGTATGATTTCCTTTCTTCTGCTTTTAGTAAACTTAAACTTGTAAAGAACTATTTAAGATCAACAATGTCCCAGGATAGACTGAACAGCCTTGCCATACTCTCTGTAGAAAGTCAGTTGGCCAAAAAACTGGACTTTAAAGACCTGATCAGCAAATTTGCGCATGCAAAGACCCGTCAATGGGCATTCAGTAAAAACTGACATTATTTAGTTTCTGTTTATTAATGTTCAGACCAAAGTTTTTTCTCATTTGTTATGGTCATTGTTCAGAACAGCTTTACAGTATATTTGATTTAGTCCAGGTTTGGACCTGCTAGACCTTTTGTCATCTCAGTAAGTAGTAGTACTTTTGACAATAAAACAAAAATATATTAATCAGAGTGTGGCTTATTTTGTTTACATTTTAAGTGTTTTTATGATGAAAATGCAATACCCCACCCATTGGTATCACTATGGTATTTGGTACGGGGGGCCAGCAAGATGGTTTGTACCCAGGGCCCAAAATTTGGTGCTACGCCCCTGCCTGGAGTAGATATTTATGTTAAAACAATGTCAATGCTCGATGATGCATTTGGAGCTCACCTTTCTTTTCAAAAAACTGGGTGAGCAACTGCTTGCCCTCATTTGCCTTTCTCTCTTTAATCTTCTTTTCTTTTCATTTTTGAGCCCCTGATTTTCCTTTCTTAAGGAAAGGCATGACTCTTCCCGTCTTCCTAGTTCATATCACGGCTAACTCCAGCTCCTGTCTCATTAACTGATTCACCGCAGGTCCGCAGCAGAAGCACCTGACATGCGGGTTGTTCCATTTACATTAATTTGAGAGGGGTGGTGGGACCCTGCACAGCATGAAAATGACTTTTTTTTATACCAAACCAGTGCCTAACTAACAGTTTAGTTTTGCACAGGAACATTTGTATTTGTACATAAATGCTATACAAATGTTAGTGCATGTATATGTATGTATAGAAAACTGACTTCTAAGGGGCCCCCCACTGCCTCGGGCCCTGGGTACTCGGTACCCTTTACCCCCCCAGTCCGACGCCCCTGGCGGCACGGTATCTTTGTTTCCAGGTGGAAGTTAAAGAAAGCGACATACACGTCTACCAGAAATCCTGTATAATTCAACCAATCCGATGACTGGCAGGCGGCTATGGTAAGGGGTTTGACATTTTACGACTAGGTGTCGAGTGCTGTCAATCACAACACACACTGGCCCAGCTAACCAATCACAACACAGCACATTTCATATTTCAGAAGGCGGTCTTCATTTGATACAGAAACTTTTCTTGCCGTTCATGCCAGACTGGGGAGAGATGTGTTATAATGAGAAAATGCCTTTAGAGTTGACCAAATTAAGTTAATAATGCGTATTACTAATCAAAAATTAAGTTTTGATATATTTACGGTAGGAATATTTACAAAATATAATCATGTAACATGATCTTTACTTAATATCCTAATGATTTTTGGCATAATAGAAACTTCATAATCAATTTGACTCATACAATGTATTATGTAAAACTGAAAAAAATAACCCGTAATTAATACAATAAAAAAAAAAAAAAAAAACTTTAGATAAGCTGAAAGCACTGTATATTTAACAGGTATTTTCTGAAGTATTATGATTAAACACCTTAACCATAAAAAAAAAGTAAATAAAAGATGAAATGTAACATGACTGGCACTAAAAGATCTCTCAAGATCTCAACTTATTACAATCCAGACTTTAATGATTTAATACAAAACCATTTATTAGGAAATAGCAGGTTTTGATGTCGATGTTTTATTGAAAATAGTGTGAAGTCACCGTTGTTAAGCACCATTTGCTGACCTTGACTTTTTAATGTCAGTTTTTCTCTGTCTGCTGTAAATGTGTTTCTAAAGCACATTTGTTGTAGCAAAAATTGTGAGAGAAAATCAGTGGTCTGATTCACTGATCTCATCCGGAGTCTTATCTCTGAGTTAGTGTTGCATTATTTTACAGCGGTCTTGTGATGTGACAGTTTTTTAAAGGGGTGGTTGACTGCTTTTATTCTACGCTTGATCGTGTTTATGGGATGCAGTCTAGCATGTGTTAATGCTTCGTTAAAAACAACAACAACAACAAAAAGAAACATTATTTTTCACAAAATGTACCATTATTCTAAACCGAATGTATATGTACAGGTGCTGGTCATATAATTAGAATATCATCAAAGAGTTGATTTATTTCATTAATTCCATTCAAAAAGTGAAACTTGTATAATATGTTCATTCATTACACACAGACTCATATTTTTTAAAATGTTTATTTCTTTTAATTTTGATGATTATAACTGACAACTAAGGAAAATCCCAAATTCAGTATCTCAGAAAATTAGAATATAACTTAAGACCAATACAAAGAAAGGATTTTTAGAAATCTTGGCCAACTAAAAAGTATAAAAAAGATAATTAATGAGCATGTACAGCACTCAATACTTAGTTGGGGCTGCTTTTGCCTGAATACTGCAGCAATGTGGCGTGGCATGGAGTCGATCAATCTGTGGCACTGCTCAGGTGTTAGAGAGCCCCAGGTTGCTCTGATAGTGGCCTTCAGCTCTTCTGCATTGTTTGGGTCTGGCATATCACATCTTCCTCTTCACAATACCCCATAGATTTTCTGTGGGGTTAAGGTCAGGCGAGTTTGCTGGCCATTTAAGAACAGGGATACCATGGTCCTTAAACCAGGTACTGGTAGCTTTGGCGCTGTGTGTAGGTGCCAAGTCCTGTTGGAAAATGAAATCTGCATCTCCATAAAGTTGGTCAGCAGCAGGAAGCATGAAGTGCTATAAAACTTACTGGTATACGGCTGTGTTGACCTTGGACCTCAGAAAACACAGTGAACCAACACCAGCAGATGACATGGCACCGCAAACCATCACTGACTGTGGAAACTTTACACTGGACCTCAAGCAACGTGGACTGTGTGCCTCTCCTCTCTTCCTCCAGACTCTGGGACCCTGATTTCCAAAGGAAATTCAAAATTTACTTTCATCAGAGCACATAACTTTGGACTACTCAGCAGCAGTCCAGTCTTTTTTGAAGCGAGACGCTTCTGACGCTGTCTGTTGTTCAAGAGTGGCTTGACAAGGAATGCAACAGCTGAAACCCATGTCTTGCATATGTCTGTGCGTAGTGGTTCTTGAAGCACTGACTCCAGCTGCAGTCCACTCTTTGTGAATCTCCCCCACATTTCTGAATGGGTTTTGTTTCACAATCCTCTCCAGGGTTCGGTTATCCCTATTGCTTGTATACATTTTTTCTACCACATCTTTTCCTTCCCTTCGCCTCTCTATTAATGTGCTTGGACACAGAGCGCTCTGTGAACAGCCAGCCCTCTTTTGCAATGACCTTTTTGTGTCTTGCCCTCCTTGTGCAAGGTGTCAATGGTCGTCTTTTTGGACAACTGTCAAGTCAGCAGTCTTCCCCATGATTGTGTAGCCTACAGAACTAGACTGAGAGACCATTTAAAGGCTTTGCAGGTGTTTTGAGTTAATTAACTGATTAGAGTATGGCACCAGGTGTCTTCAATATTAAACCTTTTCACAATATTCTAATTTTCTGAGATACTGAATTTGGGATTTTCCTTAGTTGTCAGTTATTAAACATCAAAATTAAAAGAAATAAACATTTGAAATATATCAGTCTGTGTGTAATGAATAAATATAATATACAAGTTTCACTTTTTGAACAGAATTAGTGAAATAAATCAACTTTTTGATGATATTCTAATTATATGACCAGCACCTGTATGTATCTATCTTTATGCATTCATATCTGTCTGTCTATCTATACATGTCTATATCTATCTAGTGAATATTAGACAGACAGGTAGACATAGATAGATAGATAGATAAGATAGACAGACAGACAGACAGACAGATAGATGATTTAAAACAATGTGTAGTATATTCTCTCACACACCCACACACACACACACAGATCAGCCACAACACTAAAACGCTGAAAGTTTAAGTAAATAACATTTGATTATATCGTTACAACGGCATCTGTCAAGGGGTGAAATTTTTAGGCAGGGAGTGAACAGTCAGTAACAGTGGGGGGATAATGCATCGTGAAATCTGAAAGGATGCTACAACAAAGCTATCAAAAGCAGACACCGACACATGCAAACCAATTTACGTTCATGAGTGTATGCCATTATCCTAGAGAATGAAGCTGAAAAAGACGCAGGAAAATATATATGAGTATCATCGGCATACATGAAAAAAAAACTCCATAATTCTTAAAGATGGCACCCTTCAGTAGCATTTATAAAGAAAATAAGACTGGGGCAAGAATTGAACCCTGTGGCACCCCACATGCAAGTGGGTGTGAGGATGAACTATGTTGGTCAACTGAAACACTAAATCTTCTACTTGTTAGAAAAGATTGAATGAGGAAAAGATCCATGAGAAAAAGTTGTCTGTTGCTCGCCTGGAGACATCGCTGTGAGCAGCCTCAGCATGGGCCAGTCCCAGGCAGGCGATGCAGTGCTTGTACTGGTCCGGTAGCCATCAGATGCGGTGAAGAAGTTACTGAACTACCATTATCTTGTAAGGTTTCAGGATTTTGGAGAAGGGAAAGAGTTCCCACAGCGATGCTTTGCAATCTAGAGTGAATGCTTGAAAGAAAACCACATTGTAATGCGGTGCTGCCGGAGCTTGAAATAGACAATTGGTGGGTTTCAACATATACACACACACACACATATACATATAGTTTTGTTTTTCTATGCATCTATCTATCTATCTACAGCAGGGATAGGCAACTCCGGTCCTGGAGGGCCACTATCCTGCAGAGTTTAGCTTCAGCCCTCATAAAAACTCACCTGCCTGTATCTATCTAGTAATCCCGAAAACACTGATTGCCTTGTTCAGGTGTGTTTAATTAGGCTTGGAGCTAAACTCTGCAGGACAGTGGCCCTCCAGGACTGAAGTTGCCTATCCCTGATCTACATGATATATTTTTCCATCAATGGAAAGTGGAATAAAATACACATCACCTTTAAAGCTATATTATTTATTATATGAACTCAGTCTGTGTAATAAAAATAATAACACTAATACTTCAGATAGCTTTGATATATATATTACCCCTTTACTTTTCAATCAGGAGGGCAAAGTAGCACCAGCCAACTACATCAATGTTGACTTGTGTCAAAACAAATTTAAAAGAGGAGATGAAATTTGACTCATTCTAACTGTAGTTACTGTGCAATGTCAGTCTCGTAGTTATGCATACTGAAAATGCATATTGGTCACTATATGTTTTCATCAGAATAATTTGTATTAAAAAATATAATGCATCTATGGCAAGCACAACTATTCAGTTTCAGTCTCTGAAATAATTTTCTTTTTTCATATATGAGACACAAACTGCCTAATTTAAGTGTGTTAAATTTACACTTTATGAATTAAAACAACAGTTCATATCAGCTCCTAATTGTGGATATCAGCTAACAAATAAGACTTAAAAGCATTTCTAAGACGTTATTGAAAGAAAGCAGCTCCTGAGTTAAAACAAACATAACGGTGATCTTCATTATATGGGATCAGTCCATTCTTTGGTGTTACGGCAGATACATTTGTGCGGAAATCAGCCCCTTTACTCAGAACCGCGAGGAGCAGAAGCAGCTGTGAGAGACTGAAGCAGGAGAGGAGGAGTGAGATCCTCTACTCTCCTCCACTCAGAGGCGGCACACTGGCCAGAGCCGGGACCAGACGCTCGTACACCTGGATGCCCCGCAGGAACACCTGCTCATTCAGATACTCGTTATGATCGTGAAGCAGGATGGGAGTGAGATTCATCGGAGAGAAGCCAATGGCAGGAAGACCCTCCTACAAAAACACAATTTACAATATCATTAATAGGAACTCACCTATGGAAAAATCTAACATAAAATTAATGAAATACAATAGTTTAGGATCATATTAGAATGATTTCTGAATGATCATGTGACACTGAAGACTGGAGTAATGATGCTGAAAATTCAGCTTTACATCACAGAAATAAATGCATCTTCAGGTATATTTCAGATATTTTTTAGACGTTGTGTCAGGTTGTTTGTCTGCAGACAGAAGTGAAATTGACTTACTTCCCTGATGAAGCGGCTGTCTGTGGCAGCAGGGAAGATTTCCTTTTTCAGAGTCATGTTCCTGTCATGAGATGCATAGAGTCAAGTGTCTGCATGTGTTCAACTAAAACTAGAGGCTCACAAAACTTTACAACAAACTACTTTTTCCACTCACATGGCTTTGCAGGTGGAGCTAAACGCGTGCCACCAGGGGTCGCTCTCCTCTGTGGATGTGAAATTCTGGTCCATGTGTTTCTGAAGCAGAAAAAAAACAACAGATTTAAAACCAAATGATGGGTCTCTTGTGCTTGTACACACACAGTTTAGTCATTTACAGGACTCCCACATTTACCACAACTATGCAATGTGTACAGAAACAAACTGAGCAACTAGTCGTCTGTGTCTTTTCTCAATGTGGGGTGTAAGAAATCACAGGGAAGGTTTTGACTCAGAAGTGTTGCCAGATCTTGCTATAAAAAAATTAATAAATAAATATTGCAACCTGCACCTGCCTACTTTATTACCTCCATAAACTGGATCACTTTAGGAGCCGACCCCAAACAACAAACCCAAAGACATTTAATAAGCACTGCTTATAATAAGTGGACAAGGCAATCGTTCAAGTTGCCAAGCATGGCTTCCAAATATAAACAAAACAAAACCGATGACTCTGTAGTTTAGTTAAAATCGCCAAACTTAAGTCTTTGTTTAATGTAAAATTAAAAAGTGAGACCAAATGTGCATGATGCCACATGCAACAGTTAGCATGCTGTAAATCATGGCAGATTCGAGAGCAAGTTCTGATGGTAATTTAGATAATTCACCCCTGTATTTAAATGCAGGTGTCACTCCTGAATCTGTACACATACACACTGTATGTGGCCATGGTCTCCTGGCAGACACGTGAAATTACCAGATGTGAGATCAGGCCGGATGAAATTGTGTTTGGTGTGTAAAAATAAATCTGACCTGTGCAAAATCATAGGTCACGTCCTCACCAGCTTCTTTACACCAGGCTTTTATCTTCTCTTCAAACTCCTGTACAGTGAACAGAAACGGTAGTGACACATGGCGAAAGAATCAGTTCAAAGCCAAATAATTGAATAAATAAAAAGAGACGTGCATGTAATGATCCAGATACACACCTGCAGGTTAACGGTGGGCGGGATTCTCAAGTCAAAGCTGACATCCATTTCCGCAGGAACCACGTTGTAAGCCACACCCCCTTTCACCATGGTCATGTTCACAGTGGTGACATCACCCAGAGTAAAACACTCATTGGTGTTCAGCCTGGAAATCACACACAGGTGTAGTTTCACATTTAACAGTTCTACTTTAACCAGATGTTTATAATACAGACTGAGAATGAAGCTCACCGGGTTTTCTCTTTCTCTCTGAACTCCAGGAAGGAGTTTATAACTCGCCGCTGTGGACACAACACAGACTGATGCATCAGAAATAGACTTCAGGATAAATAAAACTCATGATTTTAGGTTAAAATGCATACAAGTTACTTGCAATTTAAGAGAAACAACCTTTTGCCTTCATTTGTTCATTTTAAATACTGCTGTTTTTTTTTTTTGTAGTACACATTTAATGTAGTTTGTCAATTAATAGGAGAATGAACATGAAAACTGCATGTACAACTATTATACATTTTGAAAGAGTTTTGTTTCTAATAGTTCAACGTCTGTATGCTGCATCCTCACAAATAAGAGAAGATATTACTGATCCTTCAGAAATCATTCTGATATGTTGATTTGCTGTTTAAGAAACATTTCTGGGGCCATATTCACGAATATCATCATAAGAAATAATTTAAGAATATTCTTAAGAAAAATTCCATGAAGTTCGTGAGGAATATTACTAAGTGCATTTTTAAGTTCTTAAAAATGTTACCTAAGAACCTCTTAATTTTTTCTTAAGAAGAAATTTACAGTCTTTATCTGACTGAATAAATGGCTGAAGATGCACTAATAATTTCAAACTTTAAGGATTGTCTTTTTGCGCTTCCTGCAGATTTCCCTAATAATCATAATAAGTGCGCAAACTATTTTCATCGCAACCAGCTTGACTGGTCGTTTATTAATGCGCCATGTTTTTGAACAGTTACTTTTAAAGAGCCTGTCTCAAGCTGCAGTGATCGGTTGTCACGTCCTGTGTATGGGCACATTCATCTGCGCTAAATACTGCCAAAGATTATATCGTATGTATAGGCTAAAATTAAAAATGAGCACCCTATCTGACTCGATTTTTAAAGTTGTTACTGAATTGTGAATTCAGCAAAAAGTCGCCTTACACATAGGCTAATCATGACCATTCACTGTTTACATTAAAAACCCGAGCACATCCCTATTAATAGTCCTGCTATGTATTATACGTAGATAGTTTTAATGTAATGCCTAAATATAACAATTAATTTATTTAGATCGCGGACGTGTCTACATGCTTGGAGCGATCGAATGGGTAATCCACGTATACATCTATGGGTACAACAATGCGCATGATGTTATTGTTTACACGGTCATCAAGGATATGCAGAGTGAATGTGGGCAGCCACGCCATCGTTTTCAGAAGTCTCCATTTTGGTCCGTTTACACTGAAATGCAACCCCAGAGTTTTCAGACTAAAACGGGGTCTGCAGCGTTTTCAAAAGTCTCAGTTTTCGAGGGTTGAAAACGCCAGAGTAGTTTTAAAGGTTGGGGTTAACATTTCAAAAGTTTTGTGATTTTTTAAGAAAGAAACTAGTTTTTGTTGGGGGGTTAAGTTAAGAAGATAGGTAAGTTCTTTTTTATGAAAATTGTGTATTTTGCTTTCCCAAAAATTCTTCGTAAGTTAAAAAAATTAGAAGAAAATGGCAGACTTTTTCTTAAGAATGTTTCATGAATCCAGCCCCTGATTATTAGCAATGTTGAGAACAGTCGCTATATATTTTACAAATTTTTCGAAGCTCTATTATTTCATGGGATTCATTTGAAATATAAATATTTTGCAACATTATAAATCTTTTTATTTTTGATCAAATTAATTTGTGCTTGCAGAAAAAAAAAAAAAAATGTTTGGCCACATTACATTCTGAACACACTCACTAGTTTCTCTGCTGCTGTGTTCTCCACAAACCTGGAACCATGACCTGGACTTCCTGGACAGCGGACTGTGATCCCTGCAGGACACAGCACATGTTTGTTAACACACACACACACAAACACAGAGTAAATGTGGTTTATGCCATATGTGATACTCACACCAGGGGTTCTTTTCTCCGTAGAAGACAGTATAAGCATTGGTTGGGTTTGCCAAACCTGTGAACAAATAAAACAGGCAAAAACTCTCATTAATATGAGTGGATACATGTTTTAGTTTAAAAACTGAATTTTATGACGATTTAATTGTACTGTATTTGTATTTGAATGCTGCACTGTTTCACGGATGAGCTTAAGTATAAGGGAGCGCAGTGTGTGTCTTTCTGTTCAGAGTGGTGCTAAAGCAGTTTAACCGTTTAATGAATTCACCCCTCACTTTGTTAAAATCAAGTCTGCAATTCTGAGAAAACCTGAGAATACTAAAGCAACTACAACAACTAGAAGACTGAATCTACAGGTTTGTTTACCTTCATCAAGGGCAAAACCAATGTTCAGCTTTTGAAATTCAGGATGCTTCACAAATGTCTCCATTCCTTTGTGACCACCGACCTCCTCATCTGTCAAAAACATTAAAAACACCAAGTGGCTTTTATTGCAGAACTGGTCATAACTGATGCAAAAGCACACTGGATCTTTGTTACACAATGTTTAATTTGCTACAAATGAAAATGAGGATGTGAGGGACAGACATACAGTCTAGAGATAGGTTGTGTTATTGTCTTGGTGTCAATGAGCCAGTGACAAACTGGTATTACATACATACTATATACTTAAAATTCTAGTATATAAAAAAAAAAAAACCTCAGGAAAGCATGTTTGTGAAAATCAGACATTACATAAAACCAATGTGAAACGCCATTCAAAATCACATTTTACTTCTAGAAGTGTTTTTAATGTTGTGCCATAATACGGAAAACTTATATTAAAAGTTAACTACAATTCAGGGTAAATTTTTTCCATGTTGACTATCCTATTTTTAACACAGAAGAAAGCTGTTTTCTGTGAATGTGCGAGACATACAGTTCATTAGTCACTGTAGTGAAGTAACAAGAAGAATAACAAAGTGCAGTAAACAATAAAACTAATTCAATGCAATAAACGGTTCTACAATCAATTTAAGGAGAAATTTGTTCCGATTGTATTTCATGAATCTAGTCACATATTTTCACTTGACTAGAATTCCTGTAGACTTTTCATTTATGTTTTCAACGAAATATGCCGTAATCCAGAAATAAAGGTGAGATCACATAACCATGTTTGACAGATTTTCACAAATGGTGAAATCCAGTCATTTTAACATAAATCCACATGATCAGGAGTTTTGTGTGAGGGCAAAATATCCTCACACATATTTAGCATGTTTCAATTTCACTGACATAATGCTGCTTGGTTTGAAACTATTGACAATAGTAAATGGATGATTTTTTCCCTGCAAACTATTATTAATGTGACTGCAGCTTAAAGGGGTCATGAACTGAGAAACCAAAATTGTCTTGATCTTTTGACATACAGTATAAGAGATCATTGTGATATTAAAAACATCCAGTAAGTTTCAGAACTCAGTAGTATAAAACAGATCTTGAAGCCAGGCCAAAACGACAGCTTGTGGAATGTTCTACTCTATGATGTAATAGCGTGGATAAGCACCACCTCCGCAGAAGATGATCAACACCTGCTTCTAAATCACTGCCTGTTTAGCCCCACCCACCGATTCTAAATTACTGTTTAGCCCCACCCCCGATTCTAAATCACTGTCTGTTTAGCCCCGCCCACCGATTCTAAATCACTGCCTGTTTAGCCCCGCCCCTATTTTAAATCCCTGCCTTTTTAGCCCCACCCACCAATTCTTAATCCCTGCCTGTTTAGCCCCACCCACCGATTCTAAATCACTGCCTGTTTAGCCCCACCCACCAATTCTAAATCCCTGCCTGTTTAGCCCCGCCCCGATTCTAAATCCCTGCCTGTTTAGCCCAACCCACCAATTCTAAATCACTGCCTGATTAGCCCCACCCACCGATTCTAAATCACTACCTGTTTAGCCACACCCACCGATTCTAAATCACTGCCTGTTTAGCCCCACCCACCGATTCTAAATCACTGCCTGTTTAGCCCCACCCACCGATTCTAAATCACTACCTGTTTAGCCTTGCCTGATTCTAAATCCCTGCCTGTTTAGCCCCACCCACCGATTCTAAATCACTACCTGTTTAGCCCCACCCACCGATTCTAAATCATTGCCCGTTTAGCCCCACCCCCGATTCTAAATCACTGCCCGTTTAACCCCACCCCCGATTCTAAATCACTGCAGGTTTAGCCCCGCCCCAGTTCTAAATCACTGCCTGTTTAGCCCCGCCCACTGATTCACAAATGTAGCCTAGTGTTTACAAGAGAGACAGACAAACAGGTCTACACAGAAACCAAATGATAAAGATGCTCTGAAGACAGCAAGACGTTGTGCAGTGCCAAGCTGTGAAAAAAAACAGTCTTTGCATTGCCTTCCTTCTGATCTCAACATTACAACAGAATGGATGAACTTTATTTTTAATGAAGATCCAGACCGCGTCAATAAGAACTCTTGTCTTTTGTTCACTTTATTTTACCACAGATTCGTTTACAAACAAGGCACAATTCAACGCAGGATTTTCAGTAAGATTGAAACTAAATTTGATGCTGTACCGACTATATTAGATCCAGCAGTAATGTCACAACACACAAGTGTGAGTAACTGTTTTCATTACATGGTCACTCTTGCTTTATCTATTATTACAGATCGTTTGACATGTATTGAGTTATTTATGCATTTTGAATCTAAACCACAGCAGCGTTCATCTACGAGGAATGTACAATGTTAAACATACACATCTATTAGCCAATCATAGCAGTGGGGGTTCACTTCTGTGTTTACAATCCTCCACACCTATCCAAACAGAGCGTTCTGATGAGAGGGTCAAGACAGGACAGTACTTTTTTTCAGTAAAAAAAAAAACAAAAAAAAAACATAGGCAGTTCATGACCCATTTAAGGTCTGTTGCTAACATTTTAGAGCATGTTGTGAGCTGACCTGGGACGAATGTTAAATGGATAGTACGAGAAAATCTCTTCCCAGCCGCCTTCAGTCTGCGAATGGCTTCAATGTACCTGCAGAGAAACAAAACTTCAATTCACAAGCAAACTCCAAATCCAATTTAGATGACAAATTATTATGCTTTTCTTACGTTTGTTTGCACCCAACCAAACCATAGCTGATGATCGAAAATATTTGACTACAATTCTCCTAAAGACCTCAAGTTGTTCTTACTTCATCTCAAAACGTTCATGATTTTGACCACAATTTATAAAAATATAAACTGTAACTCTAACTATAGTAGTATCTCAGTATTACTACAACACTGGCTTGCCAGCTCAAAGGTTTTAAAGGGGTCATATGATGATGCTAACCATAACATTATTCTGTATATTTGGTGTAATGAAATGTGTTTTTACGTGGTTTAAGGTTAAAAAAAAAAAACACATTTTCCACATACCGTACATTACTGTTTCTCCTCTATGCCCCGCCTTCTAAAACGCATCGATTTTCACAAAGATCATCGCTCTGAAAAGTGAGGTGTGCTGTGATTGGCCAGCTATCCGGTGCTTTGTGATTGGCCGAATGCCTCTAGCGTGTGACAAATGTCACACCCCTTGCCATATTTGGAAACACACAGCGTCTCCACAGCACGGCGGTGTAGTTTTTATTTCTAAATGGAGAATAAAGCATCGCCTACACTGGCTTGAGTTAGTTTTTGTCTGGTGTTATGCAAATCTTCCCACACAGTGACGTAGAGATGCGAAGGCGTTTTAGGAGGGCATGGACAAGTCTTAACTTTAATAAAGAATATCTCTTTAGGTTTGAGACTTCAATCTTTGCAACTTTAGGGATCTTATCCATGCACGAACAGCTTGTAACGCTCCAAAGACAAAGGAGAACTTGAAACCGTGTCATATGACCCCTTCAACATAATTTTTAGCTTGTGGCTGGTTTTAAACTCACTGTATCGTGACACATTTCATATCCTGAGATCCTCTGCCGTAGATGTTGCCATGCTCATCTTTGACAGCAGCAAATGGATCATGTTTCCAGTGTTCCTGAAGCAGACAGTCACACAGCTTTTGAGTGAGATCCGACCCATACTATGTGATCTGTACGGTGACTGGTGTGTTACAGCAGTACCTCATAAACCGGAACCACATCAGTGTGCGAGTTCAGCACCACAGACTTCAGCTCCGGCCGGCTGCCGACCCACGTGATGATCGCAACGACTCGACCCGGGCACACCTGAGGGGCAGCTTTAAATTAACATGGATGTGACTGATGAAAAACATGGTTAGAGTTAGACAGATCCAGCAGTTAGGATCAATACCTCCACTTTCTTCAGGGGTAAAGCCAGCTCCTCTGCTATCCGCTCCAGGAACCTTATAGCAGCATCTGACAATGAGTGATCGACAGACGCAGATTTACTTTACTGATCCCAGACATGATCAATCATCAGATGTCATTGGTAATGCATTACAACACCTTTCAGGGCAAATAAGTCTTAAAACTAGTAAACTGCCAACCTAGACACAATTTCTAGACTTTGTGGGGGTTAACGTGTATTCCTGGGCAAAGGTTAATCCGAGTCATAAACCTAGGAGCTGATATTGCACTTCTATTTACTGCAGGACAAGGTAAGAGGGTCTCTGAGGTACCGTAGTCGGGCTCTGGGTGGACGGTCTTCAGCCGCAGGTATTCTCTGAATAGGGTCACTGAAGGGTCTTCTGTCCCAGGGCCGTCCTGGACCCCTCCGCCGCCGTTTGGTCCATCTTTATCAGGCAACATACCGGCCCACTGTCCTGTGACCAGACGGTTTATTATTAACCAATACACACTCTCATACACGCATGTGTGTGAATTTTAAATGTTCCGATCATATTTCACCCTAAAATCAAAACTGAATAAATAAATAAATAAAAGAAAATAAAGCCTGTTGAAGGGTCATTTTAAGGATTTTTTTTTAACATTTAAAATTTTTTAACATTAACATTATATCATTATATTTATGAATGATACATTTCCATGAATCATGGCTCTATTAACTGTGATTCAAAAGGTGAGAAATAATGCTTTAATTCAACAAAGATGCATTAAATTGATCAAACGTGACAGTTTATAATACATTTCTATTTATATACAACATTTCTATAATTTATAAACATTGCAATGTATTTCTATTTCAAATAAATGATGTTCATTTGAACCTTATTCATCAAAGAAAAATAATATTAATTATTAAAAAAAATATATATATAGATTTTAAATTAAAAAAAAATGCATTTTTAAAAAATAGATGTGTTTATTTTTTATTTTTTTAATAGTCTTTGCAAATTTTAGTTCTAAATTATCTTTAATATTTTTAAACATCCTCATAAAGTGTTTGGCTTCATATTTACACTTCCAGATGTCCAGATCTTCCAGATGTCTTATTACTGGTCAGTTCTAGTTTCCTGAAACAGTTTTGTTAGTTAAGACACCAGGCTTTTTGGGGTTTGCACCTGCAACCTGACACTGGCCGGGTACATCAACTGCTCAGACTAGTCTTAAAAGTTCATATAAACTTACTAATTGTTATTTAATGTCCATTAAACATCTGCATAAACCGGTTGACATTTTCATGTTACAAACTTGAAAAAGTAACAACCTGTCTTAAAGAAAGAAAAAAGAAAGAGATGATTGTAACACAAGTCTGAGCAGTTTATGCAACCAGCCATTGATTTTAAAGACGGGTGATGCATCTTTTTTAACAACTGCATAAAAAAACATTTGTATAATTCCAGGGGAAAATAAACAATAAAATAAAACGCCTTTTGGCTAGTTGGTCAGATTAGATTTCTTAATCTAATGCAGCTGACCTCTGACCTTTAAATGAGCCACACCACCATCAACCACATGCACTTCTTTTAGAAAAGGAATAGCGCGTTTATTTATTTATTTCACCGTGACGAGGTTTTGATAAACACAGGTCAAATATGACTGTGTCCTCTGAACTAATCTACTGCTGCTCACAGCCTGATTTACTGTCAACACAAGAAAACAAACACGCAGAACAACAAACACCAGCCTGAAATCAAACAAACGTTTCTGTTGATTTGTCGTGTGTTTAATAATAAATCCGTCCATTGACTCACCTGCTTCAGAGCGACCTCGCGGCTGATTTGAGCCTTAATCGGTAAACAAGACCGTTACAAACACCGTCCTTCCCTGTAATAGATATCTGAAGGTAATTTATAACTCACCTTCGCTCCAGGGTCGTCGGCTGAACTCGACTCGTTACTTATTATGCGCGATCATGCCAAAAACACCTCGCTCGTTCCGGAGTCTAGCGTCATGACGTCGCATGTCTCCGTTACGTACGTGATGTTTAGCGCGCGTGCGCAAAATGTATGAAGCTTTTTTTTGTGTGTGTGTATTTGCAATAATGTGTTTCTAAAATGAAATTCCTATTCGTTTTCTTAAAAAAAAAAAAAACCTACAGCTAGAGAGATTTAAGCAGACAACGAACTTCATGATGAAGCTGAGTATGTGATATCTGTAGTGTGCACTTGTAAGCAAGCGTTGGTGGTATAGTGGTGAGCATAGCTGCCTTCCAAGCAGTTGACTCGGGTTCGATTCCCGGCCAACGCAGAAACAGTTTTTTTTTTTAATTGCTTAATTTACATAACAAGACAGGGAACCAACAATGTAAGACACATTGAGACCAACACAGAGTTTACATTAAAGTGAAAAAAATAAATAAAAAAAACACCAACAAGGAGCAAGGATGATACCAAAGTTGTAGTCGATGAAGACATTATAAAGAAAAAAAAAACTATAAATATATATATATATATATATATATATATATATATATATATATATTGACAATGAGAAGCATAACTTTTCAGAAGTTTTTTTTTTTTTGAAGCATTTAAAGCTCTGAAACATTTTAGCAAACTCACATAAAAATATATTAAAGGAGGGTTTACATTTTTTCCATTTGCAAGTATGGATATGATATTTACCCATCAACAAAACAAAATTAACAACATCAGAGAAGGATGAATTTAAATCACATTTAAAAAGAGGACATCTTGTTGGGTTATAGGAGAAACTGTCTCCATTTTTATTGACAGCCAGCGATGTATATCAAACCAAAATTCATAAGAAAACTCACAGTAAAAAAAAAGATGATGAAGTGTTTCAGGAAATGAAGAGCAGAAACCACAAGGAGCCACCTCGAAATGAAATTGTTTTTGTATAAAGTCACTAACTGGGTAAATCCCAAACATAATTTTATAATGAGTCTCCTTGACCTTTGGAGCAACTGAGTAAGCCATATAACGGGTAAAAGCTTTGTCCTTTACTGAGGTTTCAACATCTCCCAGAAAATAACAATTATAATCACCAGTGATGATACGTTCTTAGTTTGTTATTACACTTATAGTCTAAGAGGTCAACATTACATATTTACAAAGAGGGCAGAGAAACTAGATAAAAGATCAGAAAACTGCTTTGTATTATTCTTAACAATCCAGTGGGTATAGCATTGCATACCTTATTATAACCTTTCATTGTAATTCTAACTCTGTATTTATTAATGAAATCATTATAAGATAAGAAAAAGCCATTATCGTCTAATAAATCATGAATAAAAATAATACCCTGGCTATACCAATCACTTTTAAACAGATATTTTCTATTAATAATTACAACCCTGTTATTCCAAAGAGTGGAATTGTGAAGGGAAAAGTTATGGGTAAATATCATTTTCCAAAATAGCAGTACTTGTTTATGAACATTAGATGCCTTCAGAGTAATTTTACAAGGGTCGATATCACATCTCAACACAAAATCAAGGCCGCCAATATTTTTAAAAATGTGGTTAGGAATATGGTACCCTATTGAGTGTGACTTTATTAAACACTCTTTCAGCCATTTTATTCTGAATGAATCAAGAAGAGATTCAAAATCAATGGCTCTCAAACCTCCATTTTCATAATTTACGTAAATAATGTGTTTTATATTTCCATATAAATTTAAATAAGATTGAATTCACAGATTTAGCTACTCTTGGGGCAGTATACAGAGCTTGAGATAAATATATAAGTTTGGATATTGCCTCAGTTTTAGTCAAGAGAATTCTACCCAATATAGACAGGTCTCGAGATAACCAATGATTTAAGGATTTTTTTCATACTTTCTATTTTAGAGTTAAAATTTGAGTGTTCTCTATTAACAACATTTTTAGTAATCATAACCCCTAAATACTTAACCTCCTTTTTCACTGGAATGCCTTCTGATGATTTACAAAAATCATTACAGGTTTAAGAAGTGTTTGAACATTGCATCAACTCATGAACACATTGATTTGTATTTGAATTATCACTCAGTCGGTTATTTTACCAGTGTTGTAGTCGAGACCAGCTCATTCGAGTCCGAGTCAAGACTGAGTTCAGAAAGGGTTGAGTCCGAGTCAAGACCGAGACCAGAGAGATTGGGTCTGAGACAAGACCTAAAGAAATCTTCAAGAGTATGTAAAATGTTTGGTAGAAACAATAAAATTGGTACCATACTCAAACAGTATATAAAATATAACATGGCATGCACACTGTATTTTATTTACTTGATATAGGTTTAAAAATATTATCAGTTAAGGGTAAAAAGGCCACATATCACAGAATGTTTCTTTTTTAGAGTCTTACTGCACACAAACTCTTTGTGGCTCTTATATGCAAACTGAATAATAGATGATGTAACAGATGTTTTAAAAAGTTAATGTGTTAAGTTCATGAGACATCCTGAACTGAGTCCTGCTGCCTCTTACGCTAACATTTCACGTCACAAGAAAATCACCAATCATTGAACGTGTCAATTATAGGGCCCTATGTAATCCGTTTTATTTTTTTCCCAAATTCCATTATATTTTTTGCCAAATTCCATTTTTTCCATTTAAATTTTTCTGGATTCCGTTTTTTTTTTTGTTTTAATTTTTCTGAACTATTTCTAATTAATCAAAAAGCATGTCTAATTAATTAAAATCATAACACTTATACATTTTCACAACAAATCATTAAAAGTTTAATTTATATAGACCGAGTTCAAGACCGAGTTCGAGTCTCGAGTACTCAACACTGTATTTTACCATGTATTTCTTTGCAAGGCGTTTGTCTTTCAAATACATGGAAATGCACAAATTCACCAACTTTTTTATCATCTGATCATCTTTCACCTAATATATATATATATATTTGAAGTATCTCTGAAATTTTAAAATAAACCCCCTGCAGTTCCTTCACAAACCCAGTTTGGTACATTTTGACGTGATATAATGTTTAATGCACTTCAGGTTGATGGAATATATCTTCTTACTTTTTGAATGTTTTATGTCAACACAGTTTTCCAATTTAAATCAATGTGAAAAACGAGATAGGTCAAAGGTAATCTAAAAGTAGCTGATTATTTTACCTGAAATGTGTAATGTAACGGATTACTGCTGAATGGCCTTGCTCTTGTACACCTGGGTAATCTCAGTTATTTTCCTGAATGGATCAACGTGTTCGAAGGAATCGGTTCAGTGAATGATTCAGACTCGCTCATTACTGGTGTAATGAAGAAACCCGAGTTACTGTCTAGAAAAAGTCCACAGCTAACGTTACGCAGATTTATCACATGATATTGTGTCTTTTCTCGTCGTAAAAGATTGTGAATGCTGGAGAATTGTTTTAATAATGTTGTACACATTGCTGCCTATACCAGGCATCAAACATTGGAAAAGAGATTTAACTGATCAACCTGGCAAATAAATCGTTTGTAAAACATCCTCCGGCTAAAACATACTGAACTCAACACAACTCATTTCGCCAGAAAGAACAACGCGTTTTATTTTAATTCTATTTCGCAAGATTCACGATATGTACTCGGTTATGTAGTGCGCTCTAATAAGCAAGCGTTGGTGGTATAGTGGTGAGCATAGCTGCCTTCCAAGCAGTTGACCCGGGTTCGATTCCCGGCCAACGCAGAAACTTTTTCCCGCTTCAAATAACTGAGGAAAAGCCCTTTCGCGCCAAGATCGATAATTACAAAGTTTTAATTATCGTCCTCACTCTGTGTTAACTGGGAAGTTTACACTACACTATAACGATTTATTTTTCTGTTCTGACTGATAACCGAAAAAAAAAACAACAACAACAACAACAACAACAAAAACCTTGACAGCCAGAAAAGGCGGCATGTTATCGTGCATTAATGTGCATGTAAAGTTAGTATAGTTATCATTAGTTATTGGTGAGAATGGGCTTTAAGCTGATGATACACAGAGCAACTCTTTGAGCTTTTTTTCAGCAATGTGGGCACTTTCGCATAGAGAATGGGTAACACATTTCTATCTGGATATTTTAGATCAGTTGAGGGCCCTGTGTCTCAACTGGTTGCCGGTGATGGCAAAATTTTGCCGGCAACATTGCTCAGAAAGTTGCCCGGTGTATCATCAGTTGTGCATATCAGTGCGGCAGTATCGATATATCGATACTCAGAAGCTACGGTATCGATATTTTCTGCAAAATATCAATACTTAATTATATTAATAATCTCTGCATAACTAAATGTTTTTAGCAGTGTGTAGGCCGATCGGAGTCGCTTCTTATAACCCAGATTGCACGTCTGATGGCAGATGGAGTATTCTGATGACGACTTTCATACCTTTCCTGGAGCTTGACCCTGTTATTTACTTGGCAGTCTATGGGACAGTCACAAGCCTCCCGGTTTTCATCCAAAATATCTTAAATTGTGTTCTGAAGACGAACTGAGCTATTACGAGTTTGGAACAATATGGGGGTAAGTGAATATTTTGAAATAATAAAAAATGTACATAAAATGTACATTATTTTGAAAAATCACATACACATTTTAAATTATAAGCAGTATCAGTATTGTTAAAATTGTAACAGAAAGTATCGGTATTATTACAACCATTATACACAGAGCTGGGTGGTGACTGATTACATGTAGGCTCATCTAGATTACAATCAGACTCCAAAATTGTAATAAGATTTAATTACATTTTAAAATAACCAGAGTTACGTTTTTATGGATTCAATGGTAACATATTATTTACTCAATATCAATAATTTATTGATTCTCCTTAATTCATCTTTTTCATCTTTTAAATGTTCCTCTCTGAATCAGAAAGACTTCCAGTTTTGTGGACACTGACACAAAGACAAGGCACTAGTCAGGCTGACCAGCACTTGACCGCTGGATTTACAAAAATCATTACAGGTTTAAGAAGTGTTTGAACATTGCATCATTCCTATTTGAATTATCACTCAGTCAGTTATTTTACCATGTATTTCTTTGGAAAGCGTTTGTCTTTCAAACACATCATAATGCACAAGTTCACAATTCTTTTTTTTTTTTTTTTTTTTTTTGTCATCTGATCCTCTTTAACCTAATATATATAATTGTTTTTTGGTTTTTTTGAAGTACCTCTGAAATATTTAAATAAACCCCCTGCAGGAAAGTGGATGTCGAGGGCCAGAGTTGAGAAGCTCTGCTTTAATCGCTGTCGTCTTGAAAGAACAGATTGACATATTGTAAGATATGATCAACAGCTTTGAGCAGCAGAATATCAGTGTTTTCATCCAGATCCAGCTCTGAGCAGTAGTTCTTCACTGGGACGATGTAGGATGTGGCCATTCCCAGCAGCTGCCCAGCCTTCACCATCTAGAGAGATCAGGACAGAATGAATCATGTGATGCTCAAACAGCAGAACATGACAAAGTCAAGCATTCAGATGTAAGCATTATAATCAAGCATGACATACGGCCTGCTGAATGGCCTTGCTCTTGTACACCTGGGTAATGTCACTTCCGGTAGCGTTACAAACCTGGTCCACATGGGTCAGTAACGCCACCTGGTGTACACCTGCAATTCAGACAATGATATTAGATTTTTACAGTTCTAGTTTCGTTATAATATGTGACTCTGGACCACAAAACCAGTCATAGGCAACACAGGTTTATTTGTAGCAATAGCCAACAATACTATACTGTATGGGTAAAATTATAAAAAAAAAAAAAAATTATGCCAAAAATCATTAGGATATTAAGTAAAGATCATGTTCCATGAGAATATTTAGTAAATTTCCTACCGTAAATATATCAAAACTTAATTTTTGATTAGTAATATGCATTGCTAAGGACTTCATTTGGACAACTTTAAAGGCGATTTTCTCAATATTTAGTTTTTTGCATCCTCAGATTCCAGATTTTCAAATATTTGTTTCTCAGGCTAATATTGTCATATCCTTACATCAATGGAAAGCTTATTTATTCAGGTTTCAGCTGATGTATTATTCTCAATTGTACAAAATTGATCCTCATGACTGGTTTTGTGGTCCGGGTCATATACTTAGGTGTGTAACAGTACCATAGGCGGAAATTGTCCCCCCTAAAAATATGATTAAAAACCAGTCTGTGTATTAAATAACAATGTTTAATACTTTATATAACTTTGTAAGTAGTAAAACAACACAAACGGGGCAAAAATGCATTTTAAGTTTAGAAACATTTTGAGTCTCCCGCTCCCTAGGCTCACAATGCATTGGTCCAAATGCCTGCTTTCCTCTTTTACATCACCTCAGCTGCCGAGTCCATGGGCTACTATAACACTGTTGCCATGGGTTAAAGCAACCCCAATAATGTGATATGAATGCGAAAAATGTGTATTTTACCCCCCGGAATGCGATTTTTACCGGGGAACCTCCCTTGAGAAGTGACTGGACTAGTTTTGAGTAGCAATTGGGCGGGTTTTGTTGTGAAAACCTGACAACTCTGCATCACCTACACACGTGTGTAAATTTTGTCTAACATTTTTTGGGGGAGCAATTTTTGAAGGGGACACAAATAATCCAGCTAAAATTGTACTTGTAAGGATATGTATACACAGAGGAAAGCCTTACTATTAGTGCAGCAGGGAGACCGCAATAATGTGCATTTTAGCCCCCGGAATGCATTTTTTACCGCGGACCCCCTCGAAACGCACTTAGTTTGGGCTAATTTTGGGCAACTTTTGAGTAGCAATTGGGCGGGTTTTGTTGTGTAAACCTGGCAACCCTTTCCATCGAGCAGGCAACGTTATTATTGCTAACATACCGACTCATACAAAAATACATTGGCATCAACTTTATTAAAGAGAAAATAATCACTTCATCCGATGTTTAAGTTAATAAAATAGCCTTGACAGCCTTGGAGTTCCACAACTATTGGCTTTGTTCTCTCTCACCAAACTTGTGTGTGTATAGGTGATGTAAGAGAGGAAAGCAGGCATGTGGACCAAAGCACTGTGAGGCAAGGGAGGGGGAGACTCAAAATGTTTCTAAACTTAAAATGCATTTTTGCCTCATTTGTGTTGTTTTATTAACATAATTATTTAAAAAAACATTGTTATATATCGTTATGTTTTAGTATAAAACATTGCTATTTACAATACACAGCGTGGTTTTTAATCATATTTTTAGAGGGGACAACCCTCAGATGGACAACCCCCCAGGATTTCCACCTATGCACACACACACACACACACACACACACACACACAAGTCTGGTGAGTGAGAACAAAGTCAATAGTTGTGGGACTCGACTGTCAAGGCTATTTTAATCACTTAAACATCGGATGAAGTGATAATTTTCTCTTTAACACAGATCATGCCAGTGTATTTTTCGATGAGTCCGCTATTATAATGTTACCTGCTTGACGGATAGTAATGTCTACAACGGACACGACCGCTGTCACGGCACGACCACAACAGCTTGAAGCCCTGCTGCACTAATAGTAGTAAGGCTGTGTATACTTGTCCTTACAAGTACAATTTTAGCTGTATTATTTGGCTCCCCTTCAAAAATTGCTTTAGAGATTTTTCTTTTGTTTATTGCCCCCCCCACCCCCCCACCAAATGTTAGAGGAAATTTATGCCCCTGAACAATCCACGTATTCGTAGCAAAAAATTTCGGTGGGATACGGTTCTTTCGTTTTTTTTTTTTTTTTCATTAAGTCATTAAGTTTTAATCATTAAGGTTTTTTTTTTTTTCAGGAAATTCAGACAATGCAGTTTTGGCACTCTTTGATGTGGCATGACAGTTCTCTGTATAGAAGCCTCAGTTCTGATGGCAGCGTGGAACATGATCATCCCTTACTCTTTATACTACTAGTTTTAATGCGAAATAAACATGAATGAACATCTCATGCCTCATGTAATCACTCAATCAGTGTTTCACTCGTGGAAAGACGTGATTAAAACTTGTAAACAAAATGTCACATAGCATTTCATTTACCTCAGGCAAGTCATCAGTGTCTACAACTCATTGTTTGCTAGAAAAAAGCATTTTGACAAATATTAGACTACTTCGTTATAATTTACTTTACCTGATAGGGATGTCTTAATTATTTAATGTATGTTTTAAATAAATCTTTTATGAAACAAGTTATGACAAGCCATTGTGTAAATGATTATATTTCAACAACAAATAGAATTTAAAAGTAAAATTAAAAACTGTATTATGTGCAATTTAAATGTTTGCATACTTTTTTTTTTTTTGAGTGCTGATTATTATAGTTAAAAATAAATAGTAATTGTATTTTGGGCTCTGTTACTAATTGTAACCTTATAGTAATGTAAAAGGGCTCCCTATAGTTTAGTTTAGAGCAGAAGCTAATATAATTAGCTAAAATATTAATTATAATTGAATGTATTTTATAAAAGAGCAATTTATTTACTAAACCATCGTTTAATTAAAAAAAAAAAAGTTTAATTTTTTTCCTCCTGCTGTGCCGAAACCATACTGAACCGTGACGTCAAAACGGAGGTACGTACTGAACCAATGTGTTTGTGTACTGTTACACCCCTAATATATACAGTATGAAACCAGACTAAAGACTATTAAGTGAAGCATTAAAGACCTGTTCACCCCAAATAATGTAACTATAAATAAACTATAACGATTAAGATAAGTGCTCGATGGACATTTTTAAAATACTTTTTTGTTCCGTTAATCCCACTTTTTTTTTTTTTGTGAGAATGCTTTCTTTGTAAGTAAATGTTGCACATATGGTTCATTCTTAAAACACAACTCACCTAAGTTGCTAATGTGTTCTCTTAACTGCTGGAAAGTCACGCCCAAGCTTTTGGCATAGGAACCAACTTTTGAGCCATCTATCACAAACACCACACAGTGCACTTTATCATTAGTGCTTGGTTTCCTTA
The DNA here is from genome assembly GCF_018340385.1 of Cyprinus carpio. Taxonomy (NCBI): domain Eukaryota; kingdom Metazoa; phylum Chordata; class Actinopteri; order Cypriniformes; family Cyprinidae; genus Cyprinus; species Cyprinus carpio. The sequence continues at coordinate 32,559,029 of NC_056618.1, forward strand.
CGAAGCCCACAGTCTCTGCTCCAATCGGCTGCTCAGGGCTAAACTGCAGTGGCAAAGCAATGTTTTACTGGAATACATTAGAAACTGTTAACAACTACACATTTTGTTATGAGTTCACTGTAATATACTAGTAATTTTAACATAAAAAGTAATGTTCTACAGTATAAGCTTGTTAATTGATAACTATCATGAAAAAAGTTAAATTTCAAAAGATAATGAAATTTGTCTGTAAAATACTGTAAAAATGTGTACTTCATTACTTTCTAAAATATGTTCTATATTACATTTTATGTTATTTAGTTCATGGGTTTTTATTCTGGGCAGAATTGAATTTTGTGTTTTATTTTTTTGTTTTTTATGTTATTTATATCTTATTGTCATTGTTTTTATGTTCACATTCACTAAATTTAATATTCACTCTGCTTTCTAAATTTGTAACAAATGACAATTTAAAAGCCAATTATTTAAATTTGGAAACAATTATTTGTCTTTATATTACTATATTTGACATTTTCCTTAAGTTTAGATTTGAATAATAATGTTATACAATTGAATAATATATAAGTTTTATGAACTGTAAAATATATAGGCACATGCATGGGCCCTTCACACCAAAGACAATAATGATAACTATAATGAGAGAAAAAAAGAAAAAGTAGAAAAAGCTAGATGCCGCTGGAGACGTAGAAGGACGAATGGATTCCTGTTTGAGAGCCTCCTCTATATACTCCTCCATGGCCTTCTGTTCCCGGATGGACAGTGGGTAAATATGGCCTTTGGGTAGTGTGGCCCAAGGTCGATGATACAGTCCCATGGCCAATGAGGTGGTAATTCCGTGGCGTCCTGTTTGCTGAACCCATCCTGGAACACCCAGTAGTTTAGTGGAATTTCAGGAGTGTTGGAAGTTTCTGGACTCTCAATTGAAGTGGAGCAGAGGGTTACTTTTCTCAGCTGAGAAGATGCAGGAGGTGTGGGTGGCTTGTGAACAGACGACGGGATGAGCCCTTCCGAATGGAATGCAGAGATAGTGACTTAAAAATGTTGACTCTTTCCTTCAGTGACTCTGCTTGTAAACATCAGGTGTCTTCATTAATGGTCAATCAACATTCAATTAATCAACTAACTAACTCTGCTTCAGTGTTAATTTTAACACTCTTGAGTGTGGACTCAAACTCTGAGGTGAGTTAATTTAACACTGGGGTTTTTGCAGTGTACAAACAGAGACTGGAGATGAGGGAGAAGTTGTAGCGGGCAGAGGAGATTCAGCAGGCAGGTCTACATTGTATGCTGTGAGGCACTGAGAGATGCGGAAGGCTTTCTGGATGAAATTTTCCAACCCCTTGACACCATCACAGATGATAATATGTTGAGGGAGGGTAACATTGCCCAGGTGAAAAATGTGCACTTCCATAATGTACTTAAAATGCTTTATTTTCACGCACTGATTTTGTACTTAAAGGTGGGGTTAGTGATTTCTGGCTGCCAATGTTGACATTTGAAATAACCAAAACAAACACGCCCCTGCCCCAAAAGGGTCTCGCCCCTATTTTGATAGCTCCACCCCACACATAGGTATGCAACCCAGGCAACAATTAATTCTGTGAAACAAAGCAAAACCAAAGTTACACTGTGTCTACATGGGATGCGAGTGGCGCGGTGCAACAAAATACTATGGAATTCATTATAATCAGTGATGCTGTCTACACCATAGATATATATACATATCTATGGTCTACACTGGATGCAGCACGGCACAACACGACAAATCCCTGACAGAAAACTGCTGTTGCGTTCTATTTATGTTGTATTGACACAAATTTCAAATGATTTTCAATGGTCGCTTTGTCGTGTCCAGTGTACTAGACAGACTTTAGCTGTTGTGGCGCAGACATGCTGTTACTCACCTATCGAGAATAAACAAAGCAACCTCGGCATCCGATCACAGGCCTTCCACAATAGTAAGTACTTGTAACGTGTAACTAGGACACCTTAAACGAATACTCCACCCCAAAATGAAAATTTTGTCATTAATCACTTACCCCCATGTCGTTCCAAACCTGTAAAAGCTCCGTTCGTCTTCGGAACACAATTAAAGATATTTTGGATGAAAACCGGGAGGCCTGTGACTGTCCCATAGACTGCCAAGTAAGTTTCTCTCCATATAACTGTATGCTGCATATGCTCTTCTGTATCAGCCGCGCCACAAGGATGTGCTGTTTCTACGTGTATTTAGCTTTGATTTGAAAGAAAACAGCGCAATCTTGTGGCATGGCTGATACAGAAGAGCATACATCGCATACGGTGATATGGAGAGACACAGAGGAGACTGTTGACAATGGAATTATTGAATAAAGTTGTTTGAAAAAGTTATTTTTGTTTTTCGCTTACAAAAAGTATTCTTGTAGCTTCATAACATTACGGTTGAACCACAGATGGCAGATGGACAATTTTGACGATGTCTTTCATACTTTTATGGACCTTGACACTGTTATTTACTTGGCAGTCTATGGGACAGTCACAGGCCTCCGTGTTTTCATCCAAAATATCTTAAATTGTGTTCAGAAAACGAACGAAGCTTTTACGGGTTTGTAACGACATGGGGGTAAGTGATTTAATGACAACATTTTCATTTTGGGGTGGAGTATCCCTTTAAAATAAAGTGTTACCAATTATTCTTTATTACTTAATTGTATTTTGTTATCACTTGTAGTACACTTGAGCCCATCTTTCATAAACTAGTGGGTTCAAGTGTACTACAAGTGGTAACTAAATAATTTTTTTTTTAAATACAGAGATAGTATGTTAAAGTAAATTTTAATTCATGATATCTCAAAATAGCTCATTTAAGTACACTTAGATGTTCTTATGATTATCTTAAGTACTTAAGAATATATATATATATATATATATATATATATATATATATATATATATATATATATATATATATATAAGCAAAAAAAATTTGAGCCTGAGAATAGAGCACTTCAAGTACATTTTTGAAGTGTACTATTTTGTTAACGGATGAACCCTTGTCTGAAAGTAAGGAGTGCAGTTTCATTCTAGTGCTATCTGCTATTGGATGCAAGAGTGCGAAACTGCAATGCATACTCACTTATGGTGGAGGACCCTTGACGTAGCCGGACGAGTTGATTGTTCAATGATAGTTTGTTGGCTGTTGGTCCTAATACCTCCTTGAAATGAGTGATAAATGAGCTGAGTGAGTTTGTAATGGGGTTACTGGCATCCTAGATGGATCTCTCGAAAGCTGGGAAATGCCTGGGTTTGCATCTCAAAGAGGAGTGAGCATTGAAGTACAAATCTGCTGCATTCCTGGAGGGAAGCAGATTGTGACGCAGTGGAGGTAGGTGGCTGAAGTGACTGACAGATGGTAGAGCTGCCCTTGACTAAAGATTTTTCTGGTGGACTAGTAGTGGTTCATTTGAAGCATTAGTCGACTAATCACTCATTTATTAATAAACCATTTAAATCATAATAATGCACCTTTAATCAGAGTTTTGCGCTCAAGTTCACAGAGACTGAGACGGCAGAAAGCGCATCCTGTTTGCTTTCATTATTTTACAAAAGCGCAATGTTTTGTTCTTATTGTGAGTGCACACAAATAAACGTAGAGTCTTTATAGATTCAAAAGATGTATTACTCTTATCTGTATGACCAAAAATTGAGTATTTTAAGAGCAAGTAAGCGCACCGGGACTTCCATTTGTCCATTCAATTGCGCACATTTCTCTAGTTTACATTAGATTGAGCAGCCAAGTAAAGTATCTAATACTAACATATTTCAGTTAAGTCATATTTGAGGTCGATAAATGATTGGCGAGCGTTTGGATGTCCTGCCCAATGTACTACCTCACAGCCCTTAACGATCTGCATCAACATATGGAGTTTTATTGAATGGATTGGTTGGTCCCACTTTATATTAAGTGGCCTTAACTACTATGTACTTACATCAAAAATAAGTACAATGTACTTATTGTGTTCATATTATATTGCAAAACACTTTTGCTGCTATTGAGTTGGGATATGGGTAAGGTTAGGGACAGGTTTGGTGCTATGCTTAGCATTAAGGGTGGGTTAAGGTGTAAGGGATGGGTCAATTGTCTAATTATAAATGTAATTACATAAATTAATTACAGATGTAATTACATGCAGGTTTTTTTTAAATATAAGTACAATGTAAAAACATGTATGTACACAATAAGTGCATTGCACCAAATTATTAATTTAAATGTACAGAGTAGTTAAGGCCACTTAATATAAAGTGGGACCGATTGGTTTGAATGAGCGAATGAATGATCAGAGGCAAGAGTTCAATGACTTGAGCTTGTGATTTAGCTAACAATGTCTTTGAGGTTTGCAGGTTGGTGGATAGCCAGAATGCTAAAGCAGACGATGGATGAGAACTGGATCATGTGCAGGTAAATACAGCAGGAAAAAGTCAGGTAAGTGATGCACTATCCAACAGCAAGACCAGACACTGATGTGGTGATGGGAAGGTGGTCATAGGCAATGGTTGATTAGTGTGGACAGGTGCGGTGAATCAGAATGAGTGGGTGGAGCTGGAGGATCTGGCGTGGCAGGTAACTCCATGACATAAATGCTCAAACTCTTTACAGCTGGAGGAATCTGATTGGCTATGTTAAACATTTATGGTCTTTATCGTAAATCAGTAAAAAAAAAAAAAAAAAAAAAAAAACTGTTCTGAAAATAATTCCAACATATCTGTGTTGTTAGCGTTAAAACTGTGTTGAGGACATTCCTATTCTCATAAAATTAGAATGATTTTTAAAACTTTACTTTTATTGTTTTTTCCTTGGTGTGAATGAGCCTCTATGCTATACTGTAAGTTTTAACACCGTATTTAAATGGTAAAGTCTTGCCAATCACACTGGTCTGTTTTTACTGTAAGTTTAAATGTCATATTATCCAGCTTAAATGTACCTGGTGTCCCTCTGGTGCGTGTCCTTTAATGACAGACAGTGCATCGTGAAGAGTCAGTCCAGTGCTTTCTCCTTCACCTACACCCATCACATCACACAAGACCAGAGCTGTGGGCTCATTTGCATTCTCTCCTGCTCCTCTGATGTTGTACGTGCGAAGCTAAGAACCACCAAAGAAAACAGGATAAAACTAACCACTACTTTCCACTGCAATGAACCTCTCAACCTTCCAAAAATGATTCTGTTGGACCACACACTTTTGCAAGTTCTAGTCACATGTACCTTTTTAGTGAAGCTGGTGGAGGACGAAGAGCCCACCATGGCTCTGTTGATGACCCGTCCAGAGAAGACAGACTGGACAGAGCTGATGAAGCTGGACTTTCCAGCACCGACCGGACCGACCAGCAAAACTCTGGCCTCGGTAACAGTCTCACTGGCTGGTTTAAATGACCTGACAGACTCCATCAGTGTCTCTCTCACTCTAAACACAAAGTTTAAGTCAACATTAAAGGCATTTGATACCAGGATGTTATACAAATCCAGTTTTAACCCTTTTGTGGACAGATGGACAGCCATTTTGAACCATTTAATTTATAGGACCATGTCCCAACCACCAACAGGCAAACCCCCAAAGTGTTGTCTGTGATTCCATTTAAATACTGTCTTTGCATCTCTTTTTTGTTTTGAGATATTGCATAATATATTCAAAAAGAAAGAGGAAATGCACCAAGCACCTCAGGAATAAGTGTTAAATCCTTTTATTCTCAGAAAACCAGATAGGCACAAAAAAAATATGTTTCAGCCAAATGGGATATCATACAATACTTTCCAGATTTTAACAATATTTTTCTTGTATAAAATATATCTGTCCACTCCAGTGGACGTCATGCACCAAGGGTATAATTCCTCCTATATGCCTATATATATATATATATATATATATATATATATATATATATATATATATATATATATATATATATATATATATATAAAATATAAAATTATGATTCTTCTTACCCTTGATGATAATTAACTGATCATTTACACTTGAATGGTTTTATTTAACAGAAATATTAAATAGTCTTAAGATTGTATCTTTTTTTATTTTATTTTATCAGATTTTATTAATTTGTTTCAACGTTTACAGTCTATATTTATTATGTCATATAAAAGTGCATGCATGTATACTGTATGAGTGCAGGAATATGTGTGGATGATTGCATTCGAGTGTGTGTTTGTATTTGTGCTCACATATGCATGAATAGCACACCACCCCCGCCCCGTACACACACACTCCTACCCTTTGTTCGTTACACTTCACTTTTCTGTCATGACATAGCAAGTTATTGGCATAATTTGTCACTTGTTTAAAAGTAAAAACAAATATGTAAGAAAAAATATTACTTTATGGTTTAATAATTCATGCATGAAAGGGTTAAAGTGGTGGGTCTACTTACTCTTCACTCCACTCCATGTTTCTCCACTCATTTTCCAACAAGGATGACACTTGAAACTTGACACTAGGAACTTGTTAAAGTATAAAATCAGTAGTTATGAAGTGAAGAGTTTAAGTATTTGCAAGATTGTTTGAATATGTGTATAATACCTCCAAGAGTAGGAAGTGGAGTTGTTATGTTTTCAGGTGTGCTAGGAGAATTGGAGTCTGAGGAGGTGGCTGGAAATATACTGACTTGTGCGCCGGACACTGGCGATGGAGTAACATTGACTGCTACAGGTTTGCCAAAACTGAATCCTTGATTCATTCTTGATCAGAGAAGGGAATGTTTTCTGATCTGTCTAGAATCAAAGGCAATCAAAGACAGCAGCAGACCATACAAGATTACCGAGTATATAAATATATAATATAAAAAAGTATATAATATATAAAGTACATAATATATTATATACTATGTATTATATGTTATTGTAAAATTTATGGCACTAGATTCTCTTTGTAATTAAAAATAAAAAATGTGCATTTTCACGATTTTTCAGTAGTGTATTATACTTACTAGACATTTAACTATGGCATTTTTGAACACAAGGTGGCTCAATGCAAATCAAATTAAAACAGGTGTTTTGTTGTTGTTTTGACATAGACTTATAGTTTTTGTGACATGTCATTAATACCGCAAAATATAGCATTTTAACGACATTGGGACAATATCTCGTTTAACGACATACCATCTAAGAAGGTCTATCTTTTAAATATCATCTCGTTATGGCGAGAACATTTGTTTTACAGAGAATGTCGTTTTTAACAAAGCATCTCAGAGAAAACATCTTTTTAACGACATAAACACGAGAAAATATATAGTTTAAATGACATAACTCGTTATTGCCACATTTGAGTGGGAAGACTGTAGCAGCAAGGCGCCACAGTAAACTCTTTTATGGGATCGAGATGTGAAGAGTTTGTATCACATATATGTCAGATCTCTCTCAGACTTTCAGAATCGTTAAGTAGTGCATTACCAGTGTTATTATTATCGGTTAGCGAAGCATTTTTGTGAGGAACACAACGCAGGTAGGTTATTGCAAATCAAAAATAAAAACATACTTACAACAAAGAGAGCCAAGTGAAATGTTTCAGTACTGAGAAAACGAAAGTACTGTACAGTGTGTTGTATAAGTTTGATATCTGGCCAGTAGAGGGCTGCCATTTCATAGATTATTGTTACACGGAAAGCCAATCTAAGTCAGCAATACAATCAAATACTACGTTTTACTAGCACATACGCTAAGAAGCATAATTTTAATTTTGTTTCGGAATATCTCAAATGATTCTTACTGCTGCTTAGAGTGAGATGGTGATGTAGATGTTGAGTAATATATTTCAACAACTGTATTGACCAATCAACTTTCAGGACGTAATTTCATCCAGTTTTAAGATACTATATTTATATATTTATTGCTATCATACAAATTAACGCAGACCGGATGATTTTCATAGCCCTTACACCACTGCAGAAAGGAAAAACAAAAACACTGTACTTCCATTCATAATTTACGAATTTTATTTAACATTTGAAAATATGCTTACATTTTTGGAATTCAGTACTGAAACATTTAAGCCTGTTAGTGACATTTAACACACTTGCTATGATATTTGTTTTCTTTTTTTGGCTGGTTTCTCCTTGTAAGGGGAAAAAAACAATTGTGAAACAGTACTTGTACCTCAGAAAAATTATTTTATCAGATCAGATCAGAAAAGAAAAAAAAAAGTCACATAAAAGTGCAATTCTGAAAAGGTGAAGCATGAACTTTTCCATTAACAGCTTTATATAAGTCCAAACAAATAAGGAAATGTTTTTATGGAAATGTCTCCACCTGATCACGATTAAACATTTTATTTCTCAAAGTTTAGCAGCCATTGCTGTGACAACGTACACATTAGTAGAGCTTGTCTAAATGACATTCAGTAAAAATCAGAAAAGCAAGGTGATCAGCAAAAATTATTCATAACTCAAATTAAGTGTCATGAATGACGCGCTGCTTTAGTGTTTAATCGATGATGGCAAGAACATTAAGGCATTCAGCTTTGTACACATAATATGTCTCTACCGAGAAGGATCCAAGTATGCGGGACAAAGAAAAAAAATGCAAAAAAAAAAAAAACTGATTTAAAATGTTTCTTGGCTTTCACTTCATATACGCTTCACAAAAAATACTTTACTTTGCTACGTAGTGTTCACACACAAGTCATTTGATGCACTAAAACTGTATCCTGCTTACATTGCGAAACCACACTTTCCACTGAATGCTTTAATCTGGAAATGCATTTGGTACAAATTACTGTACTAGAGAACTGTTTATCTATAGCTCAGTGTCTGATCATGTATTGACAAAAGTGGTGCAGTTCTAGTAAACAAAACACATTTTAATTGCCCTCACTTTCTCTCTAGAAGAAAATAAACTTGCTAAAGGTCTCACTGACAGACCAAAAAAAAAAAAAAAAAAAATACTGTGGAGTGCAGGATCTGTACAGTGAAACACTGGAATACATCTGCCGTTTACAAAATATCAAGTGTTAACCTGCATGTCTGACTCTATTCTGCCATAGCTTTCCAAGGGGCATCAGAACTGTGTAAAATGTATAAGTAATGTAGGACCATATGATATGGTAAACTGTTCAGATGAAACATGCCCAACATGCTAGATAATCAACAAGATGCAATGACTAAAATCACATGGACAAGTGTAAACTAAAAATAGCCATAAAGAAAAGAAATCGTCTTCTCTGTTCACACAGAATCCTAACATTTTAATAAGCAGCGAGTGTAGATGTGTAGAAGTGTTAACATTACAGATAAGTAATTCCTGATGAATGGAACTGAAATGCTTCGTCCTGCTGCTCAAGGTAAACGTGAGAACTGAGAGACAACATTTTGAAAGTGAAAAGAAGTGCTCTAGTGACAGGCAGGGGTGTGATTCGTCAGGTGTCTTTAAAACTCCACTTTGCATGCTGGGAAGGTCTCGTCCTGCATGGCTACGGTGCTGTTGCTCCCAAGTACCGTGATCGCTAGATCTCTCTGCCGTTCGTGGGTCTCCTGGTACCAGCTGTGCATAGTCAGCGAATCAAACGTGGGGATCAAAGTCACCTGTAGGTGAACAGGAAAGCTATTAAACAACTATTAATCAGTGAACTGGTCAAGTAACTATCTGTCGTTTGTGTGAATTTCAACCTCTGTAGAAATCTGACGTGTTGAGTGTGAGTAAACATTGACGTATTCCTTCAGAATTGGACAAACAATGCTAGGATTAATCAGAACGTTCTACATTGGGTGTGTATACTTTTGTTCTACTGCTGTAAACCACTTTGAGCTTGGGAACGGTGATATAAATAAATAAAACATCTACTTACCTGAACATCTGGCCAGGATGCTTTGCCCTCTAAAAGAGAGTCGAGAATAGATCTCATGACTGTTTCCTTGTGCGGCTCATCTCCACTAATTATATAGCAGGATGAGCGAAGGCGTCGGAAAAACTCCACATCAACAGTGGAAGCTGCTGAGCCAGAGGGCAAATATGCCAAGTCCAAACAGATGGGCACTGAACTTGAATTTGCAGTGACAGAGCCTGCAAAGGAAAGCAATAACATTATGCACATTTTTACATTCATGCAGATTTACTGATCTCCTTCCATTTATCCATTCCAATATACATGGAAAACTTTGGGCCTTTCTGTTTATTTTTAAACACTTCATAAAATGTATTGCCGCTATTCACCGGAGCTGGTTGGTCTGATTCAAGTTTTAGAATTCTTATTAAAGATGTTCACTGAACACCAGTGAACTAACAAATGGACAATATATTCTCAGATGTCATGTCACTGGATGGCATTGACCAAATTGATTGTATTGAAGGCATGGTTGTAGCAGTAAATTTATGCCCTGTTCAGACTGTCAGTCCAAATCGAATTTTTGTAAATATCCAATAGGAATCCGATCATATTTTGCAAGTGTGAAAGGCAAAAAACATCACATGAAATCCAACTCAAATCACATTTCCGGAAATCTGTTTCAGTCTGACCCCTCTAACTGAAATTTGCATAGTTTTTTAGCCTATGTATTTGCAGAAACAAGGTTGTATTTTTTCGAAGGTCAAGTCGGGAGAAAAATGACAAATACTCCTTATCTACACACTGTGCATTCCAGCTTCCCAGGTTTCTCCCACTGCCACAAGACGTAATAATCTAGTGAAATGACATGTTTTCATGTTGCAGTACAACATCTGTACTGCAAACCCTGTTGTTTTTTTTGTTTTGTTTTTAGCGTAGGCATACCAATGCACATTCATTTACATAGAAACCAATGTAGATATTCAGTAAAACGTAACAGCGCCACAAGACTCAAATCGCATCTGAACAGTTGTGATACACAACGAGGACAGTCAGTCATTTAGATCAGAATTCAAGCAGATACACAAATAATTGGATATTGACTGACAGTGTAAACATAGCTTTGGAAATACAACCTATTAGAAAATCTAAAGGTTTTAGTTAACATGTTAAATCCCGTCAGAGATATTGTGCCTTTACATTTATTCTCTGTAGTTTATCATCTCTAAAAATAAGCCTCACAAACTGACTAGGCAAATATCCTAACCGATCCCTAAGATATGTACAAGTCATATATTTCTAGAAGAACCAATGAGTACTTACTGGATGAGGACTTTGAAGGCACTGGTCTAGATCCGCTGACAGCATTGCGGGATGCAGGTCTGGTGTCCAGACTGGATGATGGCCGAATAGTTCCACTGGCAGACACCAGAGCACCAGTCTTTGTCTTCCCACTCTGTGTTACGATGCTTGCAGATGCACCCTTTGTGGACACTGGTGCTGTTTTTTTGGTCTTTGATGTTACATTCTTGGAAGATCTATCTTGACCATCAGCCTCTGGGTCAGCCATGCAGGCACCGGGCTGAGGTGGCAGTGGTGGTAAGTCCTTCATGGGGGCAGGTGGAGGGTCTTCAGTGACACGCTGGGAATTGTGGTGTACCGAATGGCTGCTTTGATGGTCGTGAGGGTGGTTGGGTGGAAAGATGTCACTAGGGTCCTCATCAGAGTACAAGTCCTCAGTAATGGAGGGACACTCTTCAGAGGCTGGTGGCACATCAGAATCAGAAACTGAGACGAGAGAGACGCTGACAGAGGACGTTGTCTCCTGACCTTCCAGAGACTGATGATCACTACTACTGCACTGGTAGGGCAATCTACCGGGCTCCAGAGAGAGGTCAGGACTTGGGGCAGGAACCTCAGAGGAGAGTCCATGTTGGCTCTCTGGAGATTTGTGATGCTCAAACTCACAAGGTGAAACCAGACATAGATCAACATCATGTGGAAGGATGTCAATCTGAGGTCCAACGAGGTGATTCTCAGATTCATCATATGTGTGGTGACTATTATGAGATGTTTTTAAAGGTAAAGACATATTTGTTTTGGGGTCACGGTCTGCTAAATGTCCATTAGTGTATGCCAAGCTGCCCATCTCTTCCTGTGAATGACAAACAGGCACTTGTTCAAAGGAAACCGATAAGGAATCATCTACTTCAGTGGAGTGCGGAGAGCCAACTTCCGCAGGAAAGGAAGTGATGCTGGGAGAGCCATCGGGTAGAGTATCTTTAAGAGAAGTTGAGGAGAGAAAGCTTGATTGTCTATCTTGTGACGATATGGAGCTGTTTTCTATATTGCTTCTTGAACAACCTGCCATCAAGTTCTTGCAGACTTGCTGACTGTCTTCAAAACCAAGACCAGAGTTCCTGAGACCTACCTTGCAATCTTCACCAGAGACCTGAGAAGAATTGTCAGGAGATTGTGGGTAATGCCCTGAACTGTTCTTCCCAGAGTCTGTGGGGGAAACTAACTCAAGAGTTTTTTCATCCGAGCTTGTACAGACGTCGTCTTTGAGGCATCCATCAAGCTCTGTTGGCGTGATATCAAAATTAACACTCTTCTCACTCTTTGGAGTCTTTGCAAGTGGGGAGGGAAGTCCAATAGCACTCTTCGAGCCAGGGGCCCCATCCATACTGCGAAACCTCTCTGGACTTTCCTCAGTACCTGTTGTACAGCCATTCACCTGCTTGTCATTGTTCCCAGAGGCACATTCAGTTCTTGAGCTCAAAGGGTTGCCTTCAACATCCTGCAATGGCCCATGTTCTTTCTCAATACCCAACTTTTCTAACTGAGCAGTAATGTCCTCAGGTGTAGATGTCTTTGACTGCTGTGCACTTGAGGGTTTCAGATTGTCAGGCTCCTTTTTGTCTGGCTTTGGCTTCCCTTTGGTTAAAGAATCCTTTTTAGGGACCATCAAGTCTTTCTTTAGTGAGCCATTCTTGCCCATTGGCTTTCTAGACTCTGCATTACCTGACAAATTTCCAGCTGCTTTCTTAACATCCTTAACCAGAGTTTTGGTAGTTTTTTTGTCTTCTGGTTTGACCTCTTTCTTAATCTCCTTTTTCAACTCTGGTTTAATTTCTTTCTTGGGCTTTGCGCCAATATCTTTTTTCAAGGGTTCTTTCTTTTTCTCTGTATTCTCATCTTTCTTTGCCATACTTGTCAGTGGCCTTTCCTCTTTCTTCCTAACTTCCTTTTTCTCATCTTTAGCCGGTTCTTTCTTAGACACTTGCTTTTCAGGCTTAGAAGTTCTTTGTTTCACATCATCTTTTGGCTTTGCTTTTTCCTCACTCTCTTTCCCTTCTTTTGGAACAGTGTCATTAGTGGGTTTAGTCTTTGTTTTAGTGTCAAGCTTTTTTAAATCTACTTTGCTTACCTTGTCTTTGAGTGAGGCACTACCAGGTCGAGATTCTTTGGAAATACTCTTAAGGCTTTCCTTGCTCCCAGCACGCTTTGGCTGTTTATCCAGTTTTGATGCCTCAAGGTCCTTCAAACTAACTACTGGGTGTTTGAGGAACTCTAGATGCTTTAGTCTCTCTAAACCTTCAAAGATCTTGGATTCTGGAGTGCACCCAGGAAACAGAACACGAATGATCTTTTCTCGAGGATTAGCTGGATGCCACACCAGCAGTGCACATATGGACACCATACACTCTAGAGGAATTTCTGAGGTTTTTATATTCGGAGAGCTGCCAGGCCAAGTTTGCAAGAAAAATTCTAGTTCTTTGCTACCTTTGACGGGATTGAGTACATAGAGATCTAGTCGACCTACACCCATCTTCTGGAAAAGAATTACAGGCTCGACAGCTGGCCCAGCAGAGCGACTGATCTGTTCTGGAGAAATTGACAACCTTTCTAAATGCTGTAATGTTAGGGAAGCCTGATCACAACTCCGAAGGACCCTGGAATCACTCTGTAATGTTTTGAGTCTTTCTGAGGCATTGAAAAATACAACACCTATTTCAGGAGATATCAGATTCCTCTGCCAGTCTTCAATGCTCTGTGATCCAGCGGACTCCTCCTCTTCTTGTTCAGCCACTTTTCTGTTAAGTAGGCTGTTTATACCAGGTAGATTATCCACTCCAACATGGGTGAGCAATACTGAGTCAACTCGGTCTAGATGTCTCACCAGTTTCCAAAAACAGGATCGAGAATCAGATCCCCCATTGACTAAGACGTTAAAACCATTCACAGCAAAGAAGGCACAGTCACCTCTTCCTCCAGGAAACACATAGCAGCAGGGACGGGACAGTTTTAGGAAGCCAACTGTACTGGGTGGCTCGAGCAAATCAAAAGGCGACAGAGGTTCAAGAGACTCTGACAGATACTCTGTGAACTCCTGAAGACCCTCCATCTCTGGGAGCATTAACGGAGGATTGGTTTTTATTTCTATATAATCTTGCAAATTATGTTTTTCTAACTGAGAATTTTTCCACATCCCAGATTCGGGACAGCTCAGAGTTAGGCTGGCTTTTTGAGTAGGGTCTGCAGAGCTCAGAAGATCTCCAATCTGTTTTAAGGAAAAACACTTTCTATTAGAAAACAGTATATTAATACCAATTACAGTTAATTAATATGTTAATTGTTTTTGAATAATAATAAAAAAACAATTACAATTACAATTACAAAATAAAGAACTTGTTTGACAAACGCTTGACTGACCTCTTCATCTGTAAATATCTGGATAAAGTCATTTAGTGAAAATGACCCTGTTTGTAACACAAGATCTCCAGTCTCTTCAACACATTGTCCAGCAAGAATTACCAGCTTGTGAAGAGACGTATCAGAAATAAGTCGACGAACCTATGAAAAGAGCATCAAAATGTGCAATGATTGTTAAACTTAAATCTTGTTAAAGAGTATAAACAAGCTCACATTAAATAGTACAAACAGTATTCAGCCCTCAAATCGTGAACTTAACTATAACTAAATTTTAAGAGGGATTAATAGAGGACACATGGCTGCTGCTCTGGATATTAAAAAAATATCAAGAGCAGATATAACCGAGGTATTTCAAGGAATGTGTCTAATGCTGAGCAGCCTAAATACCAGTCAAATAGCTTTCATACATTTATATGAAAAGAAATGCAGTGGAAAGAGAACAGTGAAGGAACTGAGGGTGCATGTGTGTAATCGTACAGCAAAACCAATAGCCTAATTAATGGTTTAAACAAAACAAGGTACACAGTATAATTTATACCAAAAAAGCAAATGTTAATTCCACTTTGATTTAGGGTTGGGTACAATACAAGAAGACGCTAGCAATACAAAGTTTCAAACAACCTAGAATAGTGCAAGCTAGAACTGGGAGGGATTTAAGAAAATGTGAAAGCATTGTTTTTTTTTTTTTTGTTTGTTTTGTTTTTTTAAAGAGAGTTTCTGTATTTCAGTGACATTCAATATACAGTATATATCTTCTCTAAAATGGCTTAATTTCTTAACTTATAACTATAATATTTGCAATTCCTTACTAGTCTTGCAA